>NW_024350319.1:25692869-26183695 GCF_902729225.1 Pteropus medius | reverse complement strand
AAAGAAAGAAAGAAAGAAAGAAAGAAAGAAAGAAAGAAAGAAAGAAAGAAAGAAAGAAAGAAAGAAAGAAAGAAAGAAAGAAAGAAAGAAAGAAAGAAAGAAAGAGAAAGAAAAAGAAAAGGAAGGAAAAGAGAGACAGAAAGAAAAGAAAGGAGGGAGAGAGGAAGGAGGAAAGGAAGAACAAATAATGGAAAGGCTATATTTTGGTATCACTTTCTCTGAGGAAGGTTTGAAGGCAATTAAAACTTTTTTTTTCTTGGGAGTTTTGCCTGAGGCCTTACAGACTGCTAAAAGATGACTTTCCTCTCTTCTACTGTTTTTAATAATATATATATACACACATATATATGTGTGTGTGTGTGTGTATATATATCTATATCTATATCTATATCTATATATCTATATCTATATCTATATCTATATCTATATCTATCTATATATATATATATATATAATCACAAAGAGATCATTGGAAAACAAACAAACCACAATCACTGGCAAAAGAGCACGGATTTTAAACTTATTTCACAAAGGGTGCCTGCAGAAGTTTACTCAGCTACAAAACCTTCTCCAGTTCTATGTGGTTTAAGAAGCCCTGTGGAATTCAGCGCTCCTCAAAACCAGTTGCTCTTTCTTTCATCTGGAACTACCCTAAACGATCCTATGAGGTGAACTCAGAGAGAAAAAATAAAAAAGGCTGTGATGTGCTACCCCAGGATTCACAAGGCAGCAAGACAGATTTTGATTGTTTCTTTGTTCATTTGTTCAGAAAATATTTACTGAATTTTTGGTGTGCCTCTCTCAATGAAGTAGCCCCTGACGCTATCATCCATCAAAACAAGTTGTTAATAGTCCAGTAGGGGGAGACAAACATATAAGACAATACATGTAATTTACCTTTAAATCTTAAGATAGCAGTCCCTGAGCATGTAGTTAGGGCACAAAAAAATTCTATTAGCTTGTCAAGAAAAGGCTTAACAGAACAAATAACACCTAGAGAAACAGAAATTGCACAAGAAAAAAAGAGATGGGGTTAGGAAATAGAAAGGACATTTGAGGACTACAAATTTGTTGATATGGCCTGAAGATATACGGGAGGGCTGATAAGGAGTTAAGTAGAAAAGATGGTAATGGCTGATATCACAGATGCCTCTGGAAATAACACTAGAGGTTTGAATCTCATCTTGAAGTCTATGAAGAGCCTGAAAATAAATCGCAAATAGGTACTACAGGGAAACCCACCAGGGAACTATTCCAATAGTCTAGGAGAAAGATAATAAAGACCTGAATAAATCAGTGACAGCAAAGATGGATAGGAAGTGATAAGAAATATCAGTCAGAAAATATAGCAATAGCTTAGTGCCTCGCAAGTGGAAATAACTACATACATATCAGCTATATTTGTTGTTGCACTCATTATTCATAAGCAGATTACTTTTAGTAGAGTAGTAAACTCAGAAACAAACAAAAAAAACTCCTGATTGTTTGAAGAATGAACAAGGGTCCTTTATATTTCCAACAATGTAACAATAATGGCCCTACATCTAAGCATGAGAGGAGTATGCCTGAGTCCTGCACTTTGGAAAGCCTGAAATGGTCCTTCTTGACAATGGGTAAGGAATATGAATTCAAGGATTCTTGCCCAGTCAGAGTCTCTATATCTCCTCTTCTAGATCATGCTCCTGATACACAGAACCCACACAGGAATGCCTATGTGACATTAGCCTGCTACACATTTTGTTTGGGTCTCTTCCTTGTGTTGATCATCCGAAGAGTAGACTAAGTCATTGATATTCATATCTCCTGGCTGGAGGACTGAGTAAGGGAGCACTGTTTATAAGGGCAGGGATGGTGCTTGGATTCATAGATGACATGTCTACAAGCAAGTGGGGGAATCCCCTATATTATGGAATGGTCGCAAGGGTAGATAGGGAAGGAGAGCAGGCTCCGGTAACTAGGAGATGACTTTTTTTTTTTTTATTACCACATTCTAACACAGATACATGAAGCGTCAAAAATGCTAAATTTAAACCTTCATCATTATGAAGGTTTATTTGTCGAGATTGGGAGTCAATATATTTTGCTCAATTACATCTAAATAAATACACATATGATATGTAGGCCTCTATTTGTGTGCTTATACTGAGCCCCACAAGGATTAGGGATAGAACTTTATAGAAAACTGAATTTTCATGAAAAGCCTTGCAAAACAAAATTGGCTAAATTAAATAAATACACAAATATAGAGATGCTTTCACAAGAAAGTAAGGGATATTTTCAAAGTCACAGATAAATAGAGATAGAAAAAGAAAGATGTAAAGACATGAGCAATTAAAAAGAAATGTCTTCCAGTTTAAAGAAGAGGAATTAAAAAGAAAAGGGGAGAAGCAAAAATTTCAAAAACTAATGTTGAAAACTTTTAGAATTCATAGAGATATGATTCTTCATGTTTAGAGAGCTCAATAAATTCAAAGCTGGATACATAAAAACTAATTGAAAACTAAAATTATAACAGTACAATTGGTTTGTTTTAAAAAAAAAAAAAGAAAGGAGGCTTAAAGCAATGATGAGGAACAGATATACGCACAAATGAATAAAGATAGCACTGACAAACTTCCCATAGTAACAAAGGAAGCCAAAAGACAGTTGAACAATGCCTTCAAACTTCTGAAAGAAAATAACTGTCAACCCAGAATGGAGCACACAAATAACCTATAAAGACATTTCCAGATACAAGTAGATAGTTTATACTAATAGAAACTCACTAAAAGAACTTGTTTTGGAGAAGAAAGAAATCAAATCCAGAAACATTTTAGAACCTAACCTTTCATTTTAGAGCAAAGAAAACAATAAACATAAATTTAAACAAACATTGATAGTAAAAATTGATAATCATCATCATCATAATTTCTAATTCAGGGAGTATTATGGGTTGATTTGAGTCTCCTAGCATTCATATATTGAACTCTTAATCCCTAGTAGCTCAGAATGTGACTATATTTTGACATAGGGTCTTTAAAGAGATAACTAAATTATAGTGAGGTCACTAGCGTGGACTCTAATCTACTATGACTGGGTCTTTATAAAAAGGGGAAATTTTGACACAAAGACATGCACAGAGGGAAGATTATCTACAGCTACATAAGGAGAACATGGTCATCAATAAGGAAAAGAGAGCTGCCTAGAGCAAATCCTGTTCTCATAGTCCTCAAAAAGAATCAACCCTGCTGATGCCTTGATTTTGGACAAGTGTCTAAAATGGCAAGACAAC
This sequence comes from Pteropus medius, assembly GCF_902729225.1. Classification (NCBI taxonomy): domain Eukaryota; kingdom Metazoa; phylum Chordata; class Mammalia; order Chiroptera; family Pteropodidae; genus Pteropus; species Pteropus medius. The sequence goes on along the minus strand of NW_024350319.1, from coordinate 26,180,424 downwards.
AAATTTCTGTTATTAAAGTACCTAAACCATGGTTAAAAAAAGAAAAACAGAGAGTTAGAATTATAATTTTGTAATTAATGACACATAAGACTGGGAGGTTGTAACACTTTCTAAGATCCAAGAATGTTAGAGAGAGATTGATGAACATCAGATTTTAAGTTAATCATGCATATAAACATTATGATGAGTAGAGGATAAAAATAAGGAGAGCATGATCAAAATATATTTAAGGGAAAAAAACAGAATTTAAAACTAAAATCTCAATATTAAAAAAGAAGATAATAAGTGAGGAGGAACTACCTAAAGAAAGGGAAAATGGAAAAAAAGCACATAGCAAGATGGTAGAAGTAATTGCAAATATTTTAAAAAATTATTTATAAAATTATTAAATGAATTAAATAAATTCAACAGTTGAAAGGTAAAGATAGATTGGATAAAACATCAAAACTAGCAAAGGCATTTACAGAAGATATATCTGAAACAGAAGGGCATATTCACATAGAACCCGGTGTCTAGAAGAATGTTTAAGAAGCAGTTTGGAAGAACAATTATCAGAAAATTATAGAAGTGGTTATAAAAGTAAAATACCCTTTGGTGACATCTTTAAAATGCTATGTATATTTTTATAAATAAATATTTTTAATAAAAAATATTAAAATATTTTTTAACCGTAGCACTTCCCATCCCACTAAAACATGGTGTATGTTATTTATAAAACAACAGATAATTAGGGAGATAGTATTAGCTCTTCTTTTCCTTTTGTTTTAATACCTCAAAAACAAATTGAGTTTTTAAATTAAAATTTTACCTTCCTAAATTAAAACACTGAGGCTACAAAAAAAACTCAAGAAACTGCTTTCTTCATAGTACATTTTCTGCATAAGTATAAATAAATATTTTACTGTTTTACAATAAGAAATAACTTTTCAAACAACTTTGATATTCATTAAATTATTAGTATAACATTTGTCTAAAGATTGAAAAAAAATAAAATTTCAACTAAAACATCTAAAATACATATTTCAATTTTTCTGATAAATCATGTTCTAGGTCAACTGAAAATTAAAATAATAATTACCTATAACAGAACAATTGCTATATATAACTCATCAATCTAACAAAGAATTAATGACTCAGACTATGTGAAAAGGTATAATTTTTTATTATTTTTTTTTATTATTAAGTTTGTAAAGGTATAATTTTAAAGACAGAAAATAACATTTTTTTTTTTTTGCTAGAAAAGCAATCATTATTGATTGATTTTTTTTCAGGGTTGCACTATATTTGTTTCTTAAACTTTAATAAAAAAACAAATTTTTGCCTGTATGTGATATATATATAATGTAAGTAGTACTAAATATATTAAAAAGTGCTAAAATAGATGAAGAAATTCAAGAAATGTTTGACTGCCTCACATTTAAATTAATAGTTTCAGTACTAAGGACATTTTGAACTGGATAATTCATAGTTGTATGTGGGGAAGGAAGAAGGGAGGCTGCCCTATGCATTGCAAGATGTTTAATAGCACTCTTGGCCTTTGCCCACTAGAAGCCAACAGCACTTCCCTGGTTTCTGCCACCCCCATCTCTCTCCAAAGTCACCACCCCCATCTCTCTCCAAAGTCACAATATCAAAAATTGACAAATGTTTTCTGTGGGGCAAATCACCCCTGGTTGAGAATCATTGATTTAATTTGAATATTTCTAACTCATTTTCTTTTTATTTTTTCTTAGTGATACTTCTTCAATAGTCTCAATTTCACTTAATTTTATTCTAGGTTAAAAATATGCTCAACATATAGCCCAGAAAACTTTATCTAAGACAATGATTGACACATAAATGAACGTGATGATATCTAGATAAAGCATATCTTTTACAGGTCACTTTAAAGTAGACTGAAACATTTTTAGTTCTCTAATAAAACTACTAAGGAAGCTGAGTAGTATTCTCGTTGGCTGGTTCTATGTATTAGAAAGGGATCTCAGTGGCAAATAGAATCTCAGTGCAAGTTTAATTTAAAGAAAGGAGTTCAAGGATATCTCATATAACCCAGGAGTAAGATAGCAGCTGGGCTATCTTCTGTAATTTGGGGTATTATGAGGTTCAGAAATACTCTTACTCCTCTTATTTCTCTTTAAATGCCTACTTTAAGTTTTTATTTTGAACTTTTTGTTATAAAATGTTTAATTACACACAAAATTAAAGGAAAGAGTATAATTAACACTAGTTAAACCATAATTTAGTTTCATCAATCATAATGTTCTATTATTTTTATTTCATCTCTTCTTTCTTTTACTCAACTTTACACTATTGGAGCATATGAAAGCAAATTCTAGACATTGTAACATTTCATTAGTAAATTTTCTATACATACTGCTGAAAGATATGTTCCATTTTGTAACATAACCATTAAATCATCCTCACATTAATTTAATTAATTAATTTAATAATTAATTAATTATTTTAATAATTCTATCAAATATCCCGTCAGTGTTCGACTGTCCTCGATTGTCTCATAGTTGTCTTCTAGTTGATTTGTTTAAATTAAAGTCAAAACAAGTTCAATATTTATCATTTGCTTAATCTATTACTTAAATCTGTTTCAATCTTTAACAATTCACTGTTCTCTCTCTTTTTTTTTTTTAACCCCTATTCCCTTTGGTCAAAGAAACTGGGTTATTTCTCCTGTAGCATGTTCTAAATTACAGATTTTACTGACTATATCACCTTACCACTTAATGTTCCTTTCCCTTATGTTTACCTTTTAATTTGGTATTTAGATGTAGATGCAGATCAGATTCAGGTTAAAAATTTTGGCAAGAAAATTCCATAGCTTCACTGTAGAATTAGTTCTTATTGCATTATATCTGAAGGCAAAAATGTCAAGCAGTCTTCTTTTGTGTGAAGTTAGGATCCCCATCTCTGCTTTATTCTTTATTAAATGTCTAATTGTCCAAAATTATGTATTTAGCATTATGTAGCTTTACTGTGTGCAAGTATGCCACATTGACAATTAGTTTTTTTTTTTTTAATCACAGGGGCCATTATTAATGATTCTCTCTATTTTTGAATGGATTCTAAATGATATCTGAGCAATAGTAGCATCATTGTGAAGTTCTCAAGACAGATGAGAGGCAATGCTGGCAAGATGGCACAAGCGTTTAAGATGAACGTGATGCTGTGTGCCTACCTGAGTGTCCATCTGGTGTCCTCCAGCAAAAGGAGGTTGACAGTTGGTAAAGTGATCATTTCTTTAATGAATGCAATGTTTCTACCAGAGCTTGCTTATTCAATTTTAATAATTGACTTTAAAATATGAACTTGAAGCGGCAAAATTGGACTAGGTCTTGATGGACGATACTACTAAAACAAGATGCACAGGTTGGAAGTGACAGTAGGAATCACTCTCATCATTTTAGTGAAGAGGAAACCGAGACCAAAAGTGAGAAATGTAAAAATGAGGCAATTGCCTGTGGGTATCGTGTTTCTGCTTGTTAACTTATAATTTATAATTAAGATTCTTAATATCTGTGCACAAAAACATAGTATTACCCAATACTACACTAGACAGAGACATTAAAAATTCAAAATCACTGTGAGAAAATGTTGACAGAAGGCCTGTCAGGGAGATGTATGCACTAATTCCTAACTAGGCTGTTTCAGAGACAGGAAAAGAGTAAAAAATAAATCAAACATATGGATGCTCGTGAACACAGGAAAGATTATTTAACTTCATTATATAAATATAACTACATCAATTCTGGTTCGATACATATTTGAGGGTCTCATACATTCAAGGATCTAACCTGCTGCTGTAGAGGGCATAGCTGTAGATCCAAAATAGTCTTTGACATCTGCCACATAGATTAATGAGAAATGCAATAAACGATTGAAATAAGCTACTGAAATGAAATGACAAACATTGTAAATTTTATTAAAATGTTATAGGTAAAAAATACAGACAGCTAATAACAACTACGGGTAGTTAGAAATCAGAAAGGAGGTGGCAGTTTTAAAGAAAAAAATAGGATGCAGGCTTTCTAGGCAGAGAAAACAGCATGAACAAAACACAGAGGTTTCAAAAAAAGTTTAGGTCATCTAGAGAGATCAATGTATATGTGGTTTGAGGAAAGAGTAACAGAGGAAGGATAAAGGCAAGAGATAAAAGCTCAGTAGGGTGAAGTTAGGTGGACTTGGAGTCCACACTGGGGAACGGAGCTGTATCATATTGACAGTGCACCACCACCACAAGATTTTTAGCCAGGACGCATACATTTACTACGCTGAAGTACAAAGATTCTTCTAGCAGCTATAATAAATATTTATTAAAAGGGAAAAAGAGTGGAGATGGTCGAGGAGAGAACCAACCAGCATCCTTTCTCAAATTAGGAAATGAAAGTAGAGAGAGAAACATGAACAAGAGAGTTGAAGAAATAAATAGCTAGGCTATGACTATGTAAAAGTTGAAACCACCTATCCCAATAATTTGGTGTTTCAGTTAATCAGGTTTTTGTATTTAAACTTCTATTTAAATTTGTAAATAATGTAATTTTAGAACACCAAAAATCATGTCAATTGTATAATAGCATAGATGTAGATTGTTTCATTCTTTCTTCTGCTAAAATGGTGCCTAACAATTCCTCGCACAACTAATCATTTAATGCACTTTTTTAAAGGTCAAATGTGAAAAGAAACTAGGCTGCAAACACCCTATTAACTAACGATTAGTGGCATTTACTTGCTCTGGTTTTAGGTTTTAGTGTCCCAGCTGAAAAACAATTGAAGCTCTCAACCATTAAAAAGCTTATCTGCATATTCATATATAAAGTCATTCAATATTCATATATAAGATATACGGTTAGAAATAATATTTAAAAAGTATATCTTTTGAGGCCAGCATAAGCTCTTAAAACTGGAAAAGATTTCTTGCATAAGAAAAAAAAAGGAGAATTAATATAAAAATAAAATTTCATATCTGGGTGAAAAATTGATGTTATATGACGCTCAGTTTGCTACCATCTAGAAAGAGTACAAGGTACAAAGTACAACATTATATACAAACTGGTGTATAAATATTCGAAAGAAAATATCAGAGTAGTTTATGTTTCTCTATATAACAGAGAGGCCAGCATGGTTGATGAGAGGAAAGCCATGAGTAAACTATGTAGTGTCAGTACTTCCATCATATTTTTGTTTTCATTTTATGTAATACTTCTGAACACATTTAATTCAACATTCTGTTGCATAATACTAGAACAAATAGAATACCTGTTAACCTGTTAAAACAGTGACCTCATGTCACCTGGACCCCATGGGGGTCTAGCTGGACGCTGCTGCCACTCCATCAGGCAACTTAGGATAGCCCTCCGGGGACTCTGTCTCTCTTTTTTGTTACATTTTGTTGCTTTTAGTTATTCTTTATAATGGTAACAATACTTTTTTCTATGTAAATTGACTTTTCTCTTTCACATAAATGTATCCCTTCCCACCTAAATCAGATTGAAACATGTATCTATCTACGATGGTGGGGAACAAGGGAAAGTCTGGATGATTATGACAAGGATACAGAAACACAAGTTGTTTTTTTTTAATGCCAATTTATTTTTTTTCATAGTACATATACATAATTTTTTTAACATTTTATTTTTTAATTTCCCCCCTTCCCTATCCCCCTTCTCTTCTGGTAACCACTAGTCCATTGTCCATGTCCATGAGTCTCTGTTTGTCCTGTTCATTTGTTGCTTTTAGATTTATATCCCACACATGTGATATTATGTGATTTTCAACCTTTTCTGTTTGGCTTATTTTGCTTAGTATGATTATCTTGAGGTCCATCCATGTTGTCGCAAATGGCAGTATTTCATCTCTTCTTATGGCTGAGTAATATTCCATTGTATATATGTACCACAGCTTCTTTAACCAATGATCTATCATAGAACACTTCAGTTCCTTCCATGTCCTGGCCTTTGTGAATAATGCTGCTATGAACATCAGTGTGCAAATATCTTTTTGAATATGAGTTTTCAAGTCTTAGGGGTAAATACCCAGTAGAGGGATTGCTGGATCATGTGGTAGGTCAATTTTTAGTTTTTTCAGGAACCTCCATACTATTTTTCCATAGTGGTTGTACCAATTTGCAATCCCACCAGCAGTATATGAAGGTTCCTATTTCTCCACATCCTTTCCAACATTTGTTATTACTTGTCCTGTTGATTATAGCCATTCTAACAGATGTGAGATGGTATCTCATTGTGGTTTTGATTTGCATTCCCCTAATAGCTAGCAATGTTGAGCATGTTTTTATATATTTGTTGGCCATTTGTACATCCTCTAGGGAGAAGTGTCTGTTCAGATCCTCTGCCCATTTTTTGATTGAATTGTTTGTTTTTTTTGTTGTTATTGAGTTGAATGAGTTCTTTGAATATTTTGGATATTAGGCCCTTATCTGAGATGTTGCTTGCAAATATATTTTCCCATTTGGATGGTTGTCTCTTTCCTTGTTGACGATTTCTTTTGCTGAGCAGAAGCTTTTTAGTTTCATGTAGTCCCATTCATTTATTTTTGCTCTTCCCTTGCCTTTGAGGTCAAATTCATAAAATCCTCTTTAAGCTCAAGGTCCTTGAGCTTAAAGGTCCTTGAGCTTAAAGATCCTTAGTTCCTATGTTTTCTTCAATGCATTTTATTGTTTCAGGTCTTATATTCAGGTCCTTAATCCATTTTGAGTTAATTTTGGTGTGTGGTGATAGACAATAGTCTAGTTTCATTCTTTTGCAGGTGGCTTTTCAGTTTTTCCAGCGCCACTTATTGAAGAGGCTTTCCTTTCTCCACTGTATGTTTCTGGCATTTTTGTCAAAAATTATTTGCCCATATAAATATGAGTTTACTTCTGGACTCTCAATTCTGTTCCACTGGTCCATGTGCAGAAAGACAAGTTTTAATATTTAGTTTCTGACCATTTTGTCCACAGTCCCTCATTGAGCTTATGTTCTAGTCATGTTTTCAGAAAAGCAAATAGGTAATACTTTAGGTGGTGATTCCTTCTGTGGGGAAATGAATAAAGCAGATCAAGGAGAATAGACAGTGTCAACTTAGGGAGACCTCAGCCAAGGCCTGATAAGGTGATATCTGAGCAAGTCTTGAACAAGAGGAGGGATTAAACCATGTGAATAACTGTGGCAGAGAATTCCAGTCAAAAAAAAGATCAGGACAAAGGCCCTGAGAGGGGAGCATGTTTGGTTCACTTGACTAACAATAAGGAGATCAGCCAGTGAGGTTGGAGGGAAGAAATGAGGGGAATAGTATAATTTGTGCCCAGGCCTTAATTTATAAAGGTGACTGACTGATGACACAGAATGTATAATGTCTACAGTTCTCTAAAGAAGAATGCATGCCATACACAGAGCCACTCACCAGAAACACTAGGTTTGGTCAGGAGGCAGAAGTATGACTAAGGGGAAAGCATGGGCCACAATGTTTACCAAGATTTCCATTGCAAAGGCAAGGCAGGGTAAACAGATTAAGATTGGCTAGTTCCATTAATTCAAGCAAACTCTGGAACATCGGGACTGTCCATAGTTGTCTAGTATCTGGCCCTGAGTTGACTTAGGCAGGAAAAATATTGGCTTGGTCTGTGAGAGTTAGAAAAAGGAGGTGGGAGTTGGACTCAGGATTAGTTGGAGAGATTGCGATATGATTTTCATGTGCTTGTAAAAACTAGATCACAGTGGAGATGTAAACAAGTCTGGCCATTAGTTTGGACCTGTGATTAATGCATACAAAATACAGAATCTGGCAAAACAAAGTTAGAACACAGTGGTAGGACATTGGCCAGAAAAATAAAAGGAGGAAGTTATTTTCTGATCGCTTTCTATTTTTCTCAGTGTAATAGGAAGCTGAGATTGGAGAGTGGGAGAAGGTCCTAGATTATTGATATAGGTGTCTATATGGCTTGATATAGGTGTCTATATGGCATTGTATTTTGGGGTTTTATTCTAGGTTAGTTAAGAAAGCTGTTAGAAAGTCTTGAGCAAAGAAGTGACATGATGTGACTTACATCTTAAATGGACCTCTGGCTGCTGTGCTGCTGTGGTAGAAACAGGTTGAGGAAAGAGAAAAGAATATCAGTAGTTTGATTTTCAGCTTACTAAGTTTGAGATATCTATTCGATACCTAGGTGCAGGTGTTGAAAGGCAAGTAGGTTATATGAGTCCATCTCTGATTATATATTTGGAAATCTTTGGTGTATTTCATATGATGGTTAAGACCATGATACTAAATAAGATCCCTCTGGAGAGCAGGCACTTGGGTAAAGTACAGTGACTGAGCTCTGTGGCACTGCAACATTGTGAGATCAAGGTAATGAGAAGAAACTGATAAACGGACTCAGAAGCAGTTGTCAGTGAGGAGAGAAGAGAACCACAGTGTTTTAGAAGTTATGTGAAAAAACCTTTTCTGAAAAAGGAGTAATCGTGTCAGATTCTAGTGATGGTTTTCATAAGATGAGGTCTGCAAACTGACTGGATTTAGCAATTTGGAGATCTTTGGTGACATTGATCAGATGTGTTTTAGTGGAATGATATAGATGAAAGACTAATTGGAGAGGATTCAAGAGTATAAGTGACTTTTGTGAAGAGTGTTGTTGTACAGGTGAGCAGAGAATAGTGGGGAGCGGCCAAAGATAAATATTGGCTCAAAGAGTTGTTTTGTTGTGTTTTTAACACAGTTGATATCACAATGTGTTTTCGTGACTATGGGATTGAGTCAATAATGTATAACATAATAAATATACTGGATAGAGAGGGGGAAATGGAGAAACGTTCTTAATTAAGAGGGTATAAGATCAAGTGAACAAACAGGAGAGTTAGTCTTCGGCAGGAGCAGAAACATTTTGTCCACAGTAACAGCAGAGACCACAAGGTATAGGGATACAGGTACAGATATACAATGGCGGATGTGGAGGAAGTTATTTTCTGATCGCTTTCTATTTTTCTCAGTGTAATAGGAAGCTGAGATTGGAGAGTGGGAGAAGGTCCTAGATTATTTCCACTTCATATCTCTGGAGCATATACCATTCTCCCATCATTGACAAACAAAAACTAACCTAGGTAGTGTTTTTATCCAGTTGGCCACATCTCCAGAAGAGGAAGTATCAGAATGTGCAGCTGGCAGAGGTAGCCCCCATTTCATGTAACTCACATGTACCTCTTTGGAGAAATGTTGCCTCAGCTACTCTCCACTGGGAATCCGTTATTTAGAATGAGTTTTCTCTCAGGATACTCTCTGCCCTTTCTAAATATGTTTATACTGTGTTTGTCCTTGTTGCTTGCTAGACATGTCCAGGCTTTGATGATTCCTGGAAATAGATTCAACCAGATATTAATGTCACATGAATATATAATTACCAATTCTGATAAGTGCTATGAACGGGGGAGGTAAAATTTGAGCTGAGATTTGAAGAAGGGAGACAAGCAAAGAAGAAAAGAATGAACATACACAAAGACCCTAAAATAGGGATTGAAGGAGCTGGAAAACAGCCAGTGGGGCAGGAGCACAGATAGTGAAGGAGGAAAAGATGATGGAGACAGAGAGTGATAGGTTGGAAAGACTGGCCAGAGTTAGGTCATACAGAACCTTATATGTCATTTTCTGAATTTTATTCTTTATCATAAGACCAATGGAAAGCCATTGAATTAAGCAAAGATGTGACATGATCAGATTTACATGAAAAAAGTTCAGAATTAAGGTAGTCAGAGGTGAGAGATTGATCTTCATTTTTATGCAGTGAGCTCCAAGTATAGATTATGATGATTTAAAGGAGCCACAGAGAATCAGACATGCATGAATAAAGTGCTGTAGGTATTTAAAGACCAAAAGGACGACACATGAAAAGAAGCTGTGAAAGTAAAATTGACTTAGTCTTATCATGTAATTTTTCCACCTTGCAATTCTATATCCCACAGACCTTAACCATCTCAATATTTGTATCATCAGTAATTCCATTCTTAAATTTTTCCTTACTCTTTTCTTAGATCTAATATTGGTTTCTTCTGCTTTCTTACTGAATCTTACCTGCTATCTTCTCTTCAGCTTTCCTGAAGATTTCAAATGCTCAGAACTTCAACCCTTTCTTATATCACACCCCTTCCCTCTACTGTACTATTTCTTGTTTCTGAATTTCTAGCAGGATAGCCATATTAAGTAGTTGTACTTTCACACCTCCAGTAAGTCACTCTCAGCCTATTAACCATAGTTATCTCTCCCTCTAGCTTTCCATAAGAAGCCCGCAGTCTTGGGACAAGATTCAGGCAGCAACTGAAAGTGTTGCCCCAAGACTAAGCAATCATTTGTTTACAAGCAAATCACTGATAATTTGGCTAATCTGAGAATTTTATCAAAATAACGTTATGCTAAAGAATTACTATTACACTAGATACTGGTTTTCAGCTATATCTCATTGGTAAACATTAGATTGATCCGAAATTTTCTTATATAGTTGGGAGTCCCAGTTATAGACAGAAAAGTTCATATAGTTTTTCTTCTAACATGAGCAAAAGTTACTGAGTATGATGAAGTTACTGAGAACTTTAATCAAGCTCTTAGGAGGTGTTATAAATATTAATGAAGAAGAAAAAAAGGGTTAAAATACTTTTTACATGGTAACTGAATAAATGTTTTTTGTATGGCCTACTTAAAATGTATATATTATTATTTTAAAGCATAACAGTTTTCATGAGTTTTAAAATATTTTCAGATTAACGTGTTCAATGATGAGAATAATATCATCTAGACTTAATTTTTTCATATAATGTGTTTAGTAGATTCTCACACATTATATCAGCATAATTTTTATATTACATCATGTGATGCTGAGTACTAACAGAGACAATAAAATAGTAGTATTACAAAAATCCCTTTGAACCATTTTTGATACTTGCTTCTCAGCTCTGCTTGGAGATTAATTCCGTTTAAGAATCTCTCGAGATAACTCTCTGAATGATTTGCAACCTTCAATTTTTCTTGTCAATGGCAGTTTTAAATAAAATTTCATCAAAGTTCAGCATAGGAGTTTAGCTCTAGGCTAGGAAGACTTGTGTAGAATTATAGAAAAGACCACAGTCTTGCTGTTTATATTTTGCATTAGAAATAAATTCTAAAAGTGTGGAAGAGGACATTTTCAGTTGCTTAAACAATGGCCATTCCCTCCTCTGGTCTTTTCTTTTTTGCTTGTAAATCCTACTTTCCTCACTATAGAGGCAGAAAATAACAGTCACTCAATATTTCTCAGCTACAGCATGGGAAGGTGACTCAACCTTCTTCAGTGTCACCCAAGGTTAAGCTTGTTAATAGGCTCCTAGGAAACATTTTTGTTCTTCTTAAAAAGGGAATGTGCTGCCTGGAGCTGTGGCAGCCTTCTAGCAACCAAGAGGAAACAAACCTATGGATAAAAGCCAACACGCTGAAATCGCAGAGCAAAAAGAAAAGAGCATGGGTCCATGATGTGATAATAAAATCTCTGAACCAAACTTGGAGTCGTTCTACATTTAGACTTTATGTTATATGGTCTATTACATTTTTCCCTTGTGTAAGCCATTTTTACTGGGAAAAATGGCCTGATTGAATCTCTAAGTAAACACGTCAATTAAACATTATACTAGTAGCTACAAGTAGGAAGTTAATGGAGAGTTCTTTTCTGTGGTTGCTTTTAACATTCAGATTGTTAATGGTAAACAAACTTGGATCTTATGGACTTATGAGATGTGGTCAGCTACAAATGCCATGTCAGCTACATAACTAACAGTATAAAATGAAGAGTTTTATGAACATCACATCTCCCTTTGTGTCAGCAGTGTCCTACATGCACACTTAAGGTTCATATATTAAATCTGGGTCAGGTTAAATACTAATACTATAAGGAAAGACATGGAAAACTATATTATTAGTCTCAGATTTTACCATATTTTATCTCTACTTCTCTGAATTATTAGTAAAGTTTGATACTGGGTCAGATCTCTATTTTTGTGAATGTGATTTGACAAATGAACACTTAGTGGTATCTTACTGTCACTCCTCATAACTTTCATTTTCTAATGAGAAAAATAAAATGACGAGTCAAGCAGGACAATATTTTTAGAAGATGTCTAAACAGCAACACTTGCTGTTTTCTTCTTCCTAATTAACTCTGTATGGGTTCTTCCTAACAAAATGCCAGGCTCTAAAATCATCCATAGATAAAATTTTTATTTTAAACTGTGATTTAAAATCTAAAGAGGAAAACTCTATATCATCCAGAAATCTTAGATTTTGAGTTGAATTCAGTAGGTGGTTGTCTCATTTGATGAGCAAGTGGGGAGAGCATGCTTAAGGTAGAGGAGAAGTATGTGCATATTTAAATGCCTTATTGTAGAGATTAATATTTGGTTTCAAATCCATTCTTTTCTTATTATATAGTTATAAGATTTTTGGTTGAGCTATTCAACTTAAGACAACATTTCCCAACTTTCCTTACAACTAAATATGGCTTTGTGGCTATGTTCTGGTCAATGAAATGTAAATAGGGCTATTTCCAAATCATGGCCATAAAGGAAAGAAATATGCCTTCTATTTTCCATTTTTATTCTCCTTTCTTCTAACTAGCAAAAACCATATTGCACCACGAGATGGAATGCTTGTTAAAGATGAAAGGGGAAAACAAAAAAAGGAGCCAGGATATTTGATATTTAATATAAAATTACCATGCTAGCCTGGACCAACTTACTAGGCTTTCACAAGAAAGGAAAGAAAATCCTTTTTCATCAAACCACTAATATCTTTGTCCTCTACTATTGAGCTGAAACAATGTTTAAACAATATTCAAACTATAACATTCACTTACCCCCCATGATAACTCAACATTCACCCCTTCCCCACCTCATGTATATTATATTTGGTTCCTTAAACATATAAAGTTTTTATTTATTTTTATTCCCCCTTTTAAAATGTTAATATGCTCAACTAAAGGTGTTATTATTTTGCAAAAAAAAAAAAATAGTGGGTATTGAGGAACATCTAGCACTTATCATTATATTGAATTATTTTAGTAAGTGAACAAAATATAATTTCAGTGGCACATGGGCTTAACATATTATTTAACAAATGTATTTCTCAATTATCATCATCCACAGATTTTCCTCACCTATTATTTTAAGAAAATGTTAGCATTTGCCTAAAGCTCTCTATATAAACTCTTTTTTGCACCATGAGACTTCCCAAAATAATCAGGTAGTTTTAAATTTGTTCCTAGAAAATCATTTGGGTTGGAAAGATGTAAATATGAAAGCTCTTACATGTATAAACTTCTAAATTAAAAAAAAAAAGTTTTGTGCCCATAAAAAAGCAGCGCTCTAGGGTAAAATTACCTTAACTCTTGCTTTTACAACCATGTGGAAAAGAGTAGTATAAAAATCATCTTATTTTCCTCAACTTGGTGTTTCTTTTTGGCTTTTTTTCTTTTCTAATTTGAAATGGAAATAGTAATAATAAAATTAAGCAATTTGTGAGAAAATAATGTTGCATATGCATAAAGAAGTAATTGTGGGAAGCACTATCTTAGAAGAAAAGAGTAACTCATGCAATGTGTGGAAAGAACTATAGGCCTTTGCAAGACACAATCACCAAGCAATGAGAAAAGTGAATTAACAAATGGGAAAACCAGGTCTATGAGACTGGATCCATAGTTTAAAATCTTTGCGAATTGTTGGACTCACTGAGAGGGCATTAAAAATACTGATGTCTGTTAGCCCATCCCCAGAGATTCTAATTTAATTGTTTTGTGATGTATCCTGTGGCCTGAATATCGAATTTTTTTTTTAAATCTTTCCAAGTGGTTCTAATGTGCAGCCAAGATTGAAGATCACTGAATTAAAGTACTAGCATCTATGCCAGATGACAGCTAGCATAATGTTAATGTAGGAGAAGGTTGAGAATATATTCAAAACCTTAAATTTAAGAATGGAGAAGTGTCTGTTATAAAAAATATATATATATATCAAGTCACAGGAAGTCAGAGTTTATTTTCTCTCTGTAAAGGAGCAGCATCTAAGATTCTGTAAGCTTATATTGGCCAGTAGAACTTTCTGCAGTGATGAAAATGTTCTATATCTATATTGTCCAATATAATAACCACTTGCCACATGTGACTATTGAGGATTGGAAATGTGGCTAGTGCAATTTAGGAACTAAATTTCTAATATTTAGTAAGTAATATTTTAAAGTTAATATTATAATTACATTTTAATTTATTTATCTTTAAATTTAAATAGCATAAATGTCAAGTAGCTATTGCACTGAATAGCAGAGCCTAAGATAAACTCAGAAAACATCAAGTTGCAGTATTACCTGATTCCACAGATTTTCAATGTTGATTAAGTATTTGGACTATTTTAGATAAAGTTTGTAGATAGAACATACATTTGCAAGACAAAAAAGACTGAATTTCTTTAAAGCTCCAAAGAATATAGCAATACTCTTATACTTACAGAAAGAACTATAAATTTAAATTACCCTTTGTAAATCTTGAACTCTGAACAGATTTATAAACAGACTTTGAAAACAAATATAGTTGTAAACATGAACATATGTATAGTTTTTAGTTTGATGATTTTTATTAAAGCGACCACTTAAACTATAAATATGAAAGAATGGAAGTAAACTTTATGTCTAAAATAAATTCATATGAAGTCACATATAGAAGAATAAATTAAAATTCTGTGACAATAAGCATGCATTCTCTTGTTTCTGTACACCAATAACTAGAATTGTGTGCTTATAATGGACTAGATACTGTGCCTGCAGCTTGAGATGCACAGCCTCATTTTATTCTCATAATCATCTAATGAGATAGATACTATTATCCACATTAAACACATGAGAAAAATGAGATTCACAGAGTTAATTTTTTTCAAATTTACCCAACTTATGAATGTTAAAGTTGAATGCTGCATTCTATCTTTATTAGTAAAAATAGACATATCTCCTTATAGTCATATAGAGATATTCAGTAATATTATTTTTTATCACTATTCAGTATTTCAATACCATTACTGAAATAAATGCTTTATCAACAGAAAATAACTGGTCACTGGCTAAGTAAGGTATTATTTGTATATATTTGTGAATGCATTTTTAATTTGTTACTTTATTATATTTTATTGCATATATTTCTATAGCTCTAGTTCTGTAATAGAGCTTGAACAAAGTCAAATTCTAGAAGCTACAGTTAAAAATTATTACTATTTATAAATTAGAACAATTGGTTGCTTTTAATTGTCTTTTTGTAATTTTGTCAAGGTAGCAAGAACAAAACTAGATAATGGCTATCACTCAAGCCTTTTGTTTTGGAATATCCATTAAATAAAAATCATTTAGCCAGATACACTTGAAAAAGACTTGCTGATTTGCACATTTCTTACAAATGCATTCAGCAAGTGACAATGGCATTTAAAATCTAAATTTACAGTAAAAGATATCACAGGATTTTGAAGTAGCAAAGCCATTTCTAGTCACTGAAGTGCAAGAATGAAAAGAAAAATAATGAGATTTCAGGAACATGTCTAAAAATGTGACACCAACACACTGAACATCCATCTCAACGTGTCTCCAGAAAGCTTGATGTATACTTAAAATACACGACATCACCATACCAGTCAGAGCCTTTTTTCAGAATTTATAACACACTGGAATCTTTCCTTATTTTTCCAATATCAAATGAATTTAAAAGCATAAATTTATTAACTCATTCATTTTATTGTTTTTATTCTACATTGTGAATTGACTCTTTTCTTACTGAGAATTCAAAATGAGGAAGAAGTAAACACTCACATTGTTACAGAGCAACAGAACAAGTGGTAACCTAAGTCTAGAAGGGAAAAGAAGATCGTGTAAATATTAGATGAAAATATGGGCACATTTCTTTATTGTCTCACAGTAAAGAAAGCCTTCCAAATTATGACCTCAGTTCCAGAAGTCATTAAAAGTTCTATAAATTCAACATTTGCATAATTAAAAACATTATAAACAAAAGCAAATTACAAATAAGCAAATATTCAAATTATATATCTCACAGAAAAAAATATATAAGCGCCTATACATTAAGAATCAAAAAATCAACACCTAATAGAAAAATGGGCAAGAATATGAAGCTATTAGTAAATAGTATTACAAGTTAAAAGAAAAAAAAGGTCTCTTAAACATATGAAAGTATAATCATCTTCTCAGAATAAAAAAAAAACAAACAGTAAACTGAAAATATATCAAACTATAATTTTAACCTATATATAACATTTTTCTGTAACAGTAAAAGACTGAGGAAGAAAAACAACAACATGCGTCTATCAACAGGGGCTTATGCCATAAATGACAATTACTTTGCTATGGTTGAATTTCTTTTCCTATTTTCATTCCCCCCATCCCAATATTATATGTCCCAGCCTTATTTTAGAAAGGAAAAGACATAAACTGGGCTATGGTAACATGGAATTCTGGGAGTGAGTAAGACCCAGATAGGGCTAACTTAGAAGGCTACTGAGGAAACAAAACAGAACTCACATGACCCCCCTGTTCTAGAGAGAATCCACACAGCACAGTCACCAAGTGAGGCAGAGAAACAAACTTGATTTACGTCCCAGGCAGTAATTAGTGTTCAAAGGGAAATATAACTCTATGAAAAGGGATTGAGGTCATGGCGCTGGGAGCAAAAACAGATGGAAGAATCATTTGAACCATATCCAGGTCTTTCGGAGATAGTGAGAAAGAAGAGAAAGAGAAAATTGCCTCAGATAATTTTTTTAATAAATTTGCTTCATATAATTTGGAAGCAATATCAGAGACCTGAAGAGATACAAACTATCCAGGCAAAAGATGGCAAAAAAGCAAACAAGCACATACAACCTTCCTTTCTATCCTTAACTTTGCCAGGATAAATTCACAAAGATGCTACCTGGTATGATTGCCAAGCTTCACATTTCTCTCCAGACACCTTCTCAGTTGATATTAACACTATGCAGAAACATTTCAGAACTTGATTCATTAATGCTAAGAAAGCTCTTAACAGGTTTAATAACCAGGATACAGTCTTACTTGTCAGGCAGCACAGCTCCAGATATTGGCTGACCATTATGTCAGATAAAAAAGAGACTATATGCAATAAATGCTATTTATTAAAAAGTTACAAGTTTATTTTTGCTGATATTCTCAAGCTGAATTCACATTAGATGGAATTGGGGACAGGGAGAGAAAGATAATATAAGAATTAATTATATTTCTTGTATCTGCCAGATAGAACGTTAACCAATTACTTGCATTTTCTTACTTTATAGCCCCATAATTGTTCATAGTTAGGCATTATTATCTTCTATTCTAGAGATGAAGGATTGAGACTTCAAGAGGTTTCAGAACTTATCCAGGATAACTTAGAGGCAGAAATCAAATTTGAATATGAAATTGTTTGATCTCAAAGTTTATGTTCTTTTAAATACACTGTTTTTTCTCTATGTTGAAGGTCAAGAACTGAGATTTTACCCTATTTGAAAAACCAACAAGTAAGTCTGCCATAGTTCCATGAATGCTAGCAGAACATACAAGACTACTGGGTCAGAGACAAAAGATAGTTTATTACTCATAGAAATAGAAATAACCAAAATATCATAATTTTTCTTGTATCAATTCCTCAAGGTCCAATTCCCACTGAATGACATGAAGAAAGGCAGGTGATACCTGCACATGCAGTAGGCTGTATTACAGGAGACAAACCCTCAGTTTTTTTAACAACTCCATGTTTTTATAATGGGAAGTAAGTATAATTGCCTTTTGCCCTGGGGAGAAACATTTTTATCGCACTTAATAGTAAAAAGGTTCTCCCCTTATCTTCCAAGGCTCTTTGCTATTAAATATCCTTGAAAAGATTATCCATTATGCATCTGTTCACAAGATGTACAGAAATGAGAGAGACCCATGGAGCATTTTCTCCCAATACCAAACAAATAATCATATTATAATATTGTCTAACAAAGAATTTATAACAATTTGTAATTCCTTATAAAGAGTACATATGTATAACTTCTCAACAAATTCATTTATACCTGGGTACAATCATCTTTATAATATTGTTAATTTGATAGGTGCAGAATTATTTCCAAGGTTGATTTAATATTTCATTTATTACTAGAAAGTAGCAATTCCCATGTAATTACATTTAATATTTCTATTCCTTCTGTGCAAATTGTACTATTGTTTGCATACTTATCTCTAAGAATTTTAAAGTAGATCTTGTAAATTTGTGTGAGCTCTTTATATTATATGTATGTATGTTTTCCTTTTTATGTGTTATTTTAATTTATTATATCTCATTAAAAGAATTTAGAAGGTTTTTTTTTTTAATTCTGGAAGAGTCTTTCTTTCATTATTTTTTCTACTACCTCAAAGATGCACAAGTTTATCTCATAGGGTGGATAAATATTAAATTCTAATTTTGGCTATTTTTTCATAAAAAATTTTTACATAAATTGCTTCTATGTCAACTTGGAATTTAAATTATTATTAAAATTAAAGACCTAAAATAAACTTTTTACCCAGAAACATATTTTTAAAGTCCTTCTCAGTCAATCTCCAGAAAAAATCTTGTAAATATGTAGGCGTTAGAGTATTGGAAAGATCATCTATTTATTTTGCTTTATCATCTATGTAATAGTTGAACTCCTAATTTGATATACTTGCCAATAATGGTCTAGCCAGTTCTTGAACCCCCACCCCCAAATGAGGGTTTGGTTACTTTTCTTGCCAATTAGTAATGATTATAATTTCGGGACAGAGTAGCTCTAACAAAATTTTCCTTTAAATCAAGGCTAAATCTGCCCCCCTCTCATCCTATGACAAGAAAATGCTACTTTTTTCTGTCCGCCACTAAATCTTCTGTCCTGTAGCATAAACATGCCTAATGCTTTCAGTCCTCTTTTGTGTCTCTTCACCATGTGATTTACTATAAGCTTAAACACATGAAATCAAAATTCCATTTAGAAACTGACCAAATAAAAGTAGAGTCAACACGCCTATGCTGGTTTAAGATATTGTACTTCTATTAATTTTAAATTTTTTCACTTAAATTTCAGCCTCTTTTTGTCAATATTTGGTTTGGAGCCAAATCTCAACATCTCACTTTTTTTTTTTTTTTTTTTTTTTTTTTTTTTTGGAGGTAGGGAAGAGGTGATGTTGGGGAAAAGGCTGAAGTCTTAGACTTGATTTATTGGATTCAACCCAAAAGACTGTCAAAGTATTTGACATCTTGATATAAAAAAACATTGCATCTGTAAATTCACAGTGTATCATCACAATTGTATGAATATGTCTATATAAATTCGCTACTGTGAATGCAATACTGGATAGGGTAGAAGCCTTTAGCTCATCACTAGAAACTTCCTTCTCAATTAGCAATGGTTATAATTTTTTTTCAGTTCCTAACTTATCTCTTACTTTTGCTGATGCTCAAAGCTTAAACATGTGATGTTTATGAAAAATCTTAAATGTGCTAGCTTTTCCATATTTCCATTACCTACACTATTTTATATGTAAGAAAGTAGTTACTTATACTCACAGCAGTAAAGCCCAGTATTAACTTCTGAATCTCATCCTAACTATATTGGCATTAACCTAGACAATTGTAAAGAAATCAAAAAGATGGGGAAAAATACAACAACAATCAGATATTCCAGATATTGTCAGTTATTGTCAGATCTGAGTCAGTTATTTAGAAATTTGTTATAGCTATATCAAAACTAACCAAACGAATTTGAAAGGAATAACTTCAATTGTACACAAAAAGCAGGTTGGAATTTTCAATGTGCATAGTTCCAGCTATATCCAGTTTTCTTCTGTGTGATTGTTTAAAATAGTCTTGCAAGTGCTAAGGCTATAATTTCTGAATATGTAAAGTTTCAGGAAGCTATACTTTAGCCACAGAAATTTGATAGATTAGATAATTTTGTCTCAATAATATCAGTCTCAATAGTTTAAAAATATATAAATTCTGACTTTATTAGATGGAACTGGGACTTTAAGATTCATAGGCTTTAACGATACACATGATCAATATGAATGTCTTGACTCTAATGTCAAGTCAATTAGTCAATCAGTACAAAAAGCAATAGAACTAATTTTGCTTGAGTTTGCTGAAACTTTTTTTTTAAAAAATGATTATTTAACTAAATTAATTGGACAATTTATACAAAAGAGTCTGTGTGAATTATGTTAATACAATCATTTTTTTCTTAAAAATCACTATGGTTTAGAGATGAACAGAGATTTAATAATTCAATCTAATAGATCTAATAATAAGTTTTTGTTAATTTATCTAATCTCATAACAATGTTTTTTTCAAAGAATTCCCATCTCCAATTATTAAGATGAAGTCATTTACAAGATATATACATCATTCTGAAAAAAAAATACAACAGTTACAGGATGATGCAGTATGTGATTTATTGTTAAAAATAATATCTTCTTGTGAATAAATTACAAATAACTTCATTAGAAGGCCTTTTAAAGGTCTGGTTTTCCACATTAATTATTTTAACAGTCTTGCTATGTATTATAAAATGTTACAATGTTTATGGAATTTAAACTGTAAGAATTGAACTAAATTAATTTTGAGCCTGACAATGTTATTAAATCATATGAGACCTTGCCAATGCACTGCCTATGAAGTCAGAATCAGGTAGGATTTTGTAGAAAATACTCCTTTAAGCTAAACTGAAAAAAAAAAAAATAGATGAAGAGTATCCATTCTAGGTAGATTTCAATAAAATTCTATGCTTGAACTTTATTAGCTGTTAAGAGAATATGCTGACTCAGTGCTTTGCTATGAAAACAATTGACCGGAACATAATTTGGTTCTAGTACCCTGTAAGGGTTAGGAGAAGAGGTTTCCCTAGGACTCAAGAACCCTCATAGCAAGCAGTTGAAGATAGAGACTCAAGACCAAATGCACTCTTTGACTCTATCTTTTACTTATAGGATTTAAAAATGTTTAGGCTTTAGGTATTCTCTACATTTCTACATATAGAAATTCTCAGAGGCCAAAAGGATTTTAAAAACAAGTTTTCACAAATGGCCAAAAATAACCCCAACACTTTTACACGTGTTATAGACAAGTTCGACTCACCTTTTAGACTTTAGGCAAAATATGTCTTAATTATCAAACAGCATTGTTGGCTATTCTCCACATTAATTTTAAGAATGGAAATACCGATATGATAATATTTATGCTAATATTTCTCATCCATGGAAAATTGCTAGTTGTTTCCTAACACCTTGCTCTCTTTGTCCATAATAATATAACTTATAGCTGAGCGTATGGCTGCCCAGCTAAAGACAATATTTCTCAGGTGTGATCATGGGACTAAATTCACAACAGGAATGTGAGCTTAATAGCAACCTCCTCTTTGCTTATTTAAAATGAAATTGATGCCCTCCGTTTGTTTTTATCACCTTCCATGGGTGGATGGTGACCCAGCTTCAACCGTACAGACAGCATACTACCTCTGAGGCTAGAGGGACTTGGTAGAAACAACAGGTCCCTAACACCTCCTGGAGTAGGTCTGTCTTACCATCTGCGACTGGCTGGACTACTAAGAAAAAGAAAAAAAAGAATTACATAGTATTTAAATATGTTTGAGGATCTCATTGATAAAGTAACTTAGCCTTTACCTGAAGGAATACAACGATCCTCATCCTATAGCAGTATAGTATCTTATACTGCAAAATTCTTAAGGCTAGAACAGTGATTTATTTACCTAGTCCAGGGCCTGGCTCATAGTAACATTAAAAATATGTTTTAATAAACAATCAAGAATTCTCTCTAAAGGGTTACCAATTTTTTTTCTAGCATCTCAATTTTTTTCAGTCTACCATCTCATTTCACAGATGAAGAATCAGGCTCGATCAAAGTCACATAGTTAATGTCTGATATATTAGCAGCAGGAAGAAATAAAATATAGGGGGTGAGAGGGGATACTGGGAAATGAAATAATATGACTTAAAACCTTAAAATCCAGGCTCTGTGATCTACTCTGTTACTTTCAGCAAGTTACTTAATATCTTTAGGCCTCCTCATGTATAAGGTAGTATTTCAGGTATCTGTTGCTAAATAGCAAACCAACCCAAAACTTGGGGGCTCAAAATGAGTTATTATCTCTCCTGGTTCTGTAGGTTGACTAGGCACAGCTGAGCAGTTCTCACTGAGGTCTCTCAACAGCTGCAGCCAGATGTTGGCTTGGGGCTGCAGTCATCTGAAGACTTCACTAAACTGAATATCCAGGCTGACATACACATATGGCTTGCAGCAGATGCTGGCTGTGGGCAGGTTGTCAATTGTGGCCATTTTTCATGGCTTGGGATCTCAAGGCATGGATGCTGGGTTCTAAGAAGGAGCATGTCAAGCACAGAGTTCCCGGGGGCCCAGATGCAAGCAACAAAGTTAAGGTTTCCTATGAACTAACTTTGAAAGAACACACATATGATTTCGGCAATATATTATTGACCAAGTTGGTCACTCAGGATAGTCCAGATTTAACAGTAGGAAAATTATATTATCTTTGGAGTTCTGATATTGTATCTAAAGCATTTTCTAAAGACCTTTTTTTTTTTAAAGATAACCTTTCTCTTCGTTTTTCTATCACTGTTTTCACTTTCTTTCTTAGAAAGAGGAACCGCTGCAAAAGGACTTTTAGGTCACTCCCTTTCTATTCCCTTTATTTAATCTTAATTTGAAATCTTAGGGCAGGTTTTCTCAAATGTTACCTTGTAACAGAATCACTTGGAAGGTTCGTTAAGGCATAGATTCCTGAGCCCCACATCCAGAGTTTCTGATTCTAGAGTGGATCTGAGAATTTACCTTTTTAAGTAATTACCAAGTGATGCTGATGATGCTGGCATGTGGAACACAATTTAAGAATCCTACTCTTTTGGAGTATACACCAAGAACCAAGTTTAAAATTATTTTTCTCTCTCAAGTATATTTTTTGATGGCAAATGGTTTTATTGTCTCCTAACTTTTGCTAACAGCATAGATTTCAAAAGCCTGGAATTTCTTGCTTCATATGAAAACTAGACCTGTTGGCCTATGTACCTAAATTGAATTATTCAAAGTAACAGGATATCTGAACCGACCGACATCAGAGATGACCCTTAATGTGGTAAAGTCCCACTCACTTTAAATTTTTTCTCTAGGAATTTTAATTCAAGGGAAAAAAAACAGTTCCTCCTCACTTTCTTTTTCTCCCTGTGTAAGCACATATTCTGTCTGTTATCTCTCCCATCACACCATCTGAAACACTTGTAAATATATACATTAAGATAACTAAAATCAGAGCATAAAAGAGAAAATCCAGTTCTACCAGGTGAAACCGTTCCCCAGGTTTCCTATTCACTGATTATTATCAATTCAAACTTAGACTCTGATAAAGTGGACAAAAAGCACCTTTTTTGAAAACCACATAACCTGAGGATATTTAAGAGGTTATTTAATGTCTCTGGGTCTTAATTTCCTCATTTATAAAGTGAGAGTAATAGTAGTTGCCTTCTAGTATTTATTATGAGGACTAAATTTTAACATTCCAAATGCCTGACTGAGCTCTGTAATTCTGACGATTGCTCTTTCTCTTTCCTTTCTCTCTCATTCTATTACCGATTACCTTAATATTTCATAAAAATAAAAATTAAAACAAAAATACAGAGAAATGTCAAGCCTTACCATACTTTCATATTTTGTCGTGGAGTAGGGTATAACTTGTAAATTCAAGACCTGTGTTGATGAAACATTCTTTCATGCTGTTAGCTTTCTAAGTCGGCTTTAATTTATTTCTTATTTTTATTCATTAGTTGTCACTACATGGAAAATTCCTCTCTTCCTTTGCATCTTAAACAATCTCTTTTTCAGAGTTTGTTGCTTCCCTAAATTATTTTCAAGACTTTTAGAGCAGGGCAGGGAATGCTTAACTCACACCAATTTACATGTTCTTTTTTGCCTTCTCTGGATTTATACTACAAAGTATACCCGAGGACTTCCAAGATTATATAGAGAGTAATAACAATAATACACATTTTTTGAACATGTATTATGTGACAACCACTGCCATTTGCTATGCATTACCTCCTTTAAAATTTTCACAACTCTTCTAGGCAGGTATTATAAACATCTCAATGATAATATGGAAAATATGGCACAAATAATTAAATCGGATGACACAAAAGTCTAGAAATATGTTTCAGAGTCAGAATTTTAATCATGTCTGTATGATTCCCAAAATCATAAGCTTAATTATTATACAGATTTCTATCTAAACTTAAAATAGCTTTGGATTATTAATTCAATTTCTAACTATTATGTAAGAGAGCAGTTCCACAAAATTACATCATCGATAAAGAGATTTTTACCTAGTGCTACCAAAGAAAAGCATAGCATTGAAATATTCTCATTATGATCTGATATTTTAACCATCTTCACGCTTTCCTCAAATGTTTGTTCATCCTTAGCCATCAGGCTTCATGCTCTAAAAACACAATAAAAAATATGCACTTAGAAAAAGTCAGTTTTATCGGCTACCACATATTCAAATCTCTTCTCTGCCACTATATCAGATGGTGGCAAAGGAGAAAGCCATGAGAGTTTATAGCCTAGGCTAGCCTTTTAAATCACTGTAATTATGGTGATTTCTCTTCCCCTTGGATGTGAAAGCAAACATAAGTAAGCAATCCATCTCTTCTAAGCCAATTATTTTATATAATGATTGTAAAATTATACTTGTTGCTATTAAGACAAACCGAAATCTCCTATTTTTCAATAGCTTTTGACCTAAAAATGCTAGAAAGAAATAAACTCAACCGTTATTGTCCAAACAGATTGCCATCATTTTTAGGAGAATGGCAGGTGCTAGCCATAAAGGATATTGATAATTATGATGGGGAAAAAAATACACAGATCACTAAAAACAGAAGCAACAGAAGAGACTTCATTTGGCAGCCAGCCTTTTTCTACATATTCCATTTTGTTGGCATTCTTCTATAATCAATTCCTAGTTAAACTTAGAATTTTTTAAAGAAAAGACCAGAAGTTGCAAAAGGTTTGATTTAAAAAAATAATAATAATAATAATAAACCTCAGAGATTTTAAGAGATACAAACAATATTTTTGGGGTGGGGAGGAGGGATGGGGTAACTACATTTTATAAACATAAAATCTGGGACTGATAATGAGGTCAAAGAGGGGAAGACAGAAAGGCAGATGTAAATGAGAAGCAGGATGATGCATAAGAGTCAAGAGAGAGGGTTTCCAGAAGGAAACAGGAATAACTCAAAGCCATATATGATGGCTTCCTCAATTTTCAACCAGTTGCTTCTCTTCTAGGACTGCACAGGCTGAGATGGAGGAGGAAGGGGTGGGAGGAAGGATGCTGGTGAAGCAGCAGCCATCACATGTCACTCAGGTCTCTCGAGTCTCTGAGTATTTGTTTCCCGTGACTGCTGTAACAAATTCCCACAAACTCGGTGTCATTATACAAGACAGAAATGTATTCTCTCGCAGTTATGGAAGTCAGAAGTCTGAAATCAAGGTATCAGCAGGGATGTACTCCCTCTAGAGGCTCTAGGGGAGATTAGTTCCTTGCCTCTTCCAGCTTCTGGTGGCAGTTGGCATTCCTAGACTTTTGGCTGCAAGACTACAATCTCTGCTTACATGGTCACATCACCTTCCTTTCCTCTGCTTGTCTGTCTCAAATCTCCCTCTGTCTTTCTCTTATGTAGACATTTGTCATTATCTGGGCTCTGCAGGATAATCTAGGATGATCTTATCTCAAGATCCTTAACTTAATCACATCTGCAAAAATCTCATTTCTAAATAAAGTAACATTAATTGGTTCCAAAGAGTTGACATAGATGTATCATTTGTGGAGGGCGGGGAGTGGGGGAGGATACCATTCAACCAACCATTCCTTGACTGAATATTCCTCATAAATACAGTCTCTGAATAAGTGAAACCATCTCTTTTCCTGGTGATGATTCTCCTTCAAATGAGTTTGAGCTTAGCATTCCCTTAGTGTGAGTGTATGTAGGAGAGGGGAAGAATAGAGAGGGGTCTGGTTGTACTTTACAAAGATTGGACCTTTTCTCCAATCTATCTCAAATAAAATTCTGGCTCTCTGGAAAATGTTCTAAGGATGCTTAATATCATGACACTTATTACCAACAGAATTACATGAAAAAACATTTCCATCACCAAAAGCAATTTTCTTAAGACAAGCTGAAAGTTTAGAGCACTCTTGCAATCCACTGGGGATCTGCCAAATGTCTATAATACTCATTGGCCCCAAGCTTTAGCAGCCTAAAAGGAAAATGTCTAATCTATACCTAGAACCTGGAATAAATCATGCCCTGAACATCTGGCTTGATGTGATATTAAAATGGTATTGTCTATCTTTCTGCAATAGGTATATCATTTTATCACTAGGGATATTATAAGCTTAGTCAATTTTCCAACAATAGAATTGAAGGACTAATTTTTGCTCTCTAAACAAAGGTTTGCTTCTATATTCTTATCTAATACAACACTTATTTTCTTTCCTAAAGCATATAGCTAAGGACTTCAGAAGAAGTTACGAGTACTAATTACGATTAGACCCAATTACAATTAAACTAAATTTTGAAGTTTAGTTTTCAAAAATCAAATTATAAATAATGGAACTGACTTTATGCAAGTGATCAGATTTCTAGACAAACTGATAGTAGATAAATAGGCATGAGAATAAAATTTTAACTCCTGTAATCTATATTATATTCAGGAAGAAGTAGGAAAAAAAATCAAGCCACAAAAAAAAGTAGCAACACAAAACTCCTGAGATCCACTTCAAAAACTTACTAAATCTTGCATCTTGTCTTTTTTATCACCCATATATGTATACACTGAGACAAATAATTGGCAATAGGAAAAAATAGAATGTTGTAGAGTTTAGTTGCCAGTTTAGTTCTTTTTTCTTTTTAATCTGCAGATGCCTTTCATCTTAATTCAATATTAATACCATCACAAAAAGCCTTCTCTATTTCACATTTTCTCCATAACCTTCATCTACATGCCTCTTTAAAGACAATACTAACTTACAAAAACAATTTGTTTCACTGGAAGGAATAATACAATGCATATTGATGTGGGAAATTTCCATCTCTAAGGGGTTAACAATTGCGAAGAATGCAGAGAAAGCAATAACAAATAATGCACTCTCCCTCCCTCTCCCTCCCTCTCTCTTCTGCCTCTCTGTCCCTCTGTCTCTCTTTCCTCTGCCCACCCCATTCATCCTCCCCTCCTTGCTTTCTCCTTCTCACCCTTTGTGGTTCCTACTCTCCAGCTTCCAAAAGAGATCCCAGCTGTTAGCATTGTGTTGCAATGGGATGGGTGTCAAGGACATTCTGCTAGGCAATGAACAGGACCATTGATCATTGTTTTTCCTCACTGTTTATAGAGAATCTCTGGGCAAGAAAAGTGTCTTTCCCATGCAGAAAGAATTGAAAGTGCAGCAAGGTTTTGGCTTTTTGAAACAACACATTAAGCTTATTAAATTCGTAATATTCAGCTCATTAAAATAGCTGTTTGTTTTTCATCATTATAGCCTTGGTGAAAGAATATATATAAATTTCCAAATACATATCCAAATATTCAAAAACCTAAATCCAGAGTCTTTGTACAGCAAATAAGGGGAAGAAAATCTTTACCCCCACAGTTCTATATTGAATAACAAAACAAGACACTCAGGCATAACCATTTTAGACTGATAACTGCATGCTTTGGAGACAAAAAGAACAAAAGTAAAGAACACTCGAATTACCATTTGCAGAACAGCCATGAATTTTTTGCATAGACATGAACCATGGAAGCAACACAAGTGTTTTCTAAAAGCTTTGGGTAAGCTTTTAAAGTTATAGATCTGCAGCACAAACAAATTTAAAC
This sequence comes from Pteropus medius, assembly GCF_902729225.1. Lineage (NCBI taxonomy): Eukaryota > Metazoa > Chordata > Mammalia > Chiroptera > Pteropodidae > Pteropus > Pteropus medius. The sequence goes on along the minus strand of NW_024350319.1, from coordinate 26,152,406 downwards.
CTAAGAAGACATCCTGTTGCCATGACAATATGATACACTAGCTCCCTGTCATGATGGATCTTGGGCTTCAGGAATATCATCACACCATTGTACTTCAGGGTTTTCTGACAGCAACGTGCCACTTTTATTTTATTAATTTATTGCTCAGATGTTTGTTTTTAGTCTTTAAAAATAGATATAATGTCACAGGCAAATAACATAGCATAAATAAAAAAGCATCACATGTATTTCTTTCAAAATATGTTTTTATCTAATGTTTGTAATAACTGTGAATTTACCCACAAGATCTTTAAATTAGAGATATAAAGAAAGTCTAATGTTCAAAAATGAGAAGTATCATTTGTCAGAATCACTAGTTTTTAATGCTTCCATGAAAAAAAAAAAACGATTTTTAATCTGAAGCCTCAGAAAAACTTATTGTGATATATTATTCATTACACAATGATAGTTACATATACACTTTAAAACAAAATAGAGTAACAGGACAGGCTCTAACTTGTCACAAACGACAGGAATCAAAAAGAATCTTTCGATGCACAAAACAAAGAAGGAAAGAGGTTTCTTTCTGATAAGATTGATGGCAGCTTATTGCTAGTCCCTCATCTTCTTCCCATTTCCTGAGATTTTCCTTGCCTTCTCCTGTTCTCATTATTTGGGATATGAAAGAAATGAAATACTAAACTGCATCATCATTAATTCATTCTCTCTGTAAACATTTAACAGCATTTTTATTTTCCAGAAGAAAAAGAGACCAGTAAAGAATAAGCTCAGACTAGCAAGGATGGAAAATGTTTGATAAATATTTATAACAGAATCTTCTTAAAGGCTGTAGTCCTGGAATGTAAAGGATTCTATAAAATCACAAAGGAGTGCAGGCCTCAAAGAGCCTCTTGGCACAGGTAAAACTCCAGAGGGGAGGTTATGTCTTAGATGAGTATTTTCTCAGGCAATGAGGGGTGAAAAGAAGGGCCGTTTCAAAGAAAGAACATGTACAAAGGCACAGAATTTTGGAATTCATACCATATTTTGGTAAATATCACCAGGTCTATATACCTGGAACGTGGTACATAAAAGAAAATTATGAAAACTGTTTACCATAGTATGAAGTTTGTGCTTTATCCTGTAGAGTAAAGGAACCCATCAAAAAAATTACAAGCCAGGGGAAAACAAAGTCCAAAAAGTGCTTTAGAAAGAACATGTGAACAAAATCATGCAGGATTCATTTGGGTTGAGGTAAGATTAAAGACAGAAAAATTAAGAGGCTATTTTAACAGTCCAAGTGCGAGAGACTTGAACAAAGACAATGTCTATAGAGAGTTTTTGAAAATCTTTGAGGGATAAATTTAAAAATCTTGGTAATTTATTGAATGTAGACATGAGTGATTGGGTGAGTGTTGTTACAATTTTCCATAATAACGAATAAGATTCAGGAGACAGTCATGGTCTGATGAATTCGTGAATTACAGAAAAATCCCAACCAGTAGCAATATAAGAAGTGAAGAGAGAAGATCAAAAATGAAATGAATGCTTGCAGCTACACTGAAGAGACATGTGGAGGAAGAGGATACAACAAAAGGAAACAAAAGGGATGGCCAGAAATTGATACCCTTTCCTCTTCAAGAAGAGAGCTTACCATGGTGGAATGTATTTAAATTTCGTTTCCACTGTGGTAAAGATATCCACTAATATGAAAAAATGTATATATAATATTTAACATTTTATAGTACATCCTTGTACATTGTGTAAGCCTCATTTGATCTTCACCACAAATCTGTTACTAGATTAGATATTATTATTCCTCTTCTTATCTTATGAAAGAAAACGGAGAGTCAGAGAGGTTACCTAACTCCCCCAAGGTCACATACTTGGTACACCAGGACTGCTAAACCCATTTTCTCCAGATATTGCATTAAATCTAGTGACGCCTGAACTTCATGTAGAAGTTTATTTCATTAAAATATATAGAAAACTATTTCATTAATTAAAACCATTCCACATCTTGTCATGTACATAAATGATTTAAATAATTAAACAAATAATATTTGGAGATAATTGTCTTCAATACAACTCATTTTTTTTTTTTGTGGACTTGAGATATGACGGTTATAAAGAGAAAAAGAAAGAGTAGAAGAGTCATAAACATTTTTCATAGAAAGGAGTTTTGCTCAGCTCAGAATCAACATAATTTTCACTCTCAAGAAAATACTGCCAGCCTCAAGGTGATAATTATTATCCATTACCTGTTTCAGATGTTTATACAGGATACTCAATTCTAGACTCACTAAGTAACATGGCAACCTATTAACTGAGCCAAAGAAATTAATGAATAGAAAGAATAAAATTATTCAAAATATTTCTTTAAAAAACATTTTAGAAAGGCATACATGCCTGTCTTGAATAGATGCATGAAGGGTAAATGGTAAAATGCTTGGGAACTCTGACTGGACCCCCAAAACTGATGTAACAAATAATGATAACCTAATGAACACACCAGATTAAGAAGTGAAACTAAAGCCATATTCTCACAAACGTCTTTCAGAACTGTGATAGATCCTACAGGAGCCATAGAGAACACAACAGATATCGCAGGAACCATCTTCATTTCAGTATGGTCACTGAGAATATCCTGCTCTTACTAATCCTATGTAATAATGAAAATTATTATTTTTAAAGCTTAACTAGCATTGTATGTCACTTTACAATTTCATTTGTTTGTTTGTTTTTTTGTTTTTACTTTAGCCTAAAAAACTTTTTTTTTTAAAGATGAGTAGATATTATTTTCACCACTTAAAGATAAGAAACTGGTAGCTCAGGGAGTTTGATATCTGCCCAGTTTTATCAGGAGAAGGAAGGATACCATAATGTGAATTCCTGTCTTCTGACTAAATCTGTATATCAGGTTACTATATCACTCTATACTCTCTTTTATGAAATTCTACTTTAACACTGCTGTAGTAAAGCCCATGAAATAATCTTTTACTAGATAAAGAAATCAGATTATATTGAGATGTTGATTGTCTCACAGCATTTATGTTTTATTATGAGGTTACTCATCTGGCACATAAACAGGTAATTCTTTTTTTTTTTCCTAAACATAAAGTATGTTCACAAATAGCCAAGGATGTGTCCTTGGTCGTATAAAACCATTAATGTGTTACTATAGGACTCAAAGACTCTGCATTTTAATTATACACAGTGATTTCATAACTCAGTCCCATGGCAAATTATTATAATAAACACTTCAAAAGATGCCTCATCTCTTTATGAATAATGCAAGTATCAAATACAATGACCTTTCCTATATTTGCACATTAGTAATTTTATTCTAGTAAGGATAATGAATTCCTTTGCTTCTCAATTTGATCTTTGTTTTTGTAAAATATTAATCATCTGATATTCAGAGTTTCTTTATAAGTCAAATTTTAAAGTCTCTTTGCTATAATCAAAAATATAAACATAGAATTCTCAGCTAATAATTACAGATTCTCTAAGATTCTTAACAATATTTCAGGTAAGAAGCTAAAACATCCCTGCAAAGAGAAAAAAAAAAAAAATTCACTAAGGCTTTATTCCTGGGACATTCTCAGAAAGTAAAACAGTTCTGAAAACTGTCGTTGGGCTTTTTTGGAGAGTCATAGGAATTCGTGCACAGCATCATCAAGGCTTCCAGAGTGAGGCAAGTATTTTAACTGATTAATTAAACTCGGTTTGGGATATATATGTGAGGTACATGCATGTTTCTGTCTATAAGACTCCCAGAATTGATGAGAAGACCTGAGTTTCAACAAGTATATTGCCCAAAAAAGAAGTACTGATTCACACATCATAATTATTATATTATAATTATACTTATAAAATTATTGTTAAATATTCTTTCATTTATTCTTTCCTTCATAAATTTTCGAAACAGCTATAATGTGCCAGTCATCTTGCTAGGTGTTAGAAATACAAGGAAGAAGATCCTAGCCTGTTCACAAGAAGTACCATCATCAGCACCATCACCATAATCATGATCATCGTCGTCGTCGTCGTCATCATCATCATCATCATCATCATCATAATCATCACAAGTCATTGTTATTATCAAACATATCTTTACATAAATATAATTTTAAGAAAAGTGATTTCAAGTTGAAAAATAATTTCCCTACAAATAAATTAAAATGTTTCTTCCTGATTTTTCATAATTTGGGTCCAGGAGAGTATTTCTACCTATTTTCATCCTACTCTTATTAAAAATTATATTGGTCAATTAACATTTTGGTTAGAGAGATCAAGCCCCCCCCCAAAAAAAAAAAAAATTCAGGGCATGCTTCTGAATGCAAGATTACAGCTAACAGTAAGAGCCTGGGATATAAATGATAGAGAGAAAGAAACATGAAAGAAAATTGCTAGATTATTTGAAGAAGTATAGAAAGAAGGAGGTGGGGGAGATTGAGATAAAAAGAGAGCAGTTAAGAGGATCACAATGTGTGTGGAGAAAACAAAGAGATAATTGAAGTTATTAGACAATAAAGAGATAATCAAGAGATATTCTTCTCAGTGACACCAATACCAGTTTGTCATATCATCTATAACTAGATAACTAGTAATTTATGAAATCAATGCCTCAACTCTGCTGATATTACTTAAAATACTTAAATAAAACCTCAGCACACTTATTATTACAAATATAGTCACTCCTAAATGATTTCATGAAAAATTTAATAATAATTAACATTTATTGAGTTCTTTGTAAGTCCAGTCAACATGCTATATGCTTTAGATACATTATCTATTCTTATTATGAAGAACTCCATGAGATATATACTACTATTATGCCAGTTTATAGATAGAGAAATTGCAACACAGGGCTTAATCTGATGTATTTCTTACCACTTGTCCCTCCTCTGTTTCCACAAAACTTGGCATAAGTGCTCAAGTCTAAAAGTAAGGTTCAGACAATTACAATTCTGTCATGTGTGTGAATGAAGGCTCAATTTAGAAACAGTTTTTGTATAAAATGCAGTATCTTTATTTTTGCACACCTAAATTAATGAACCCAGGTTTATACCCACTCTACATATCCTAGCTCTGTGTGACTCTACAAAATGTGTGTGTATTTAAATGCACATGTAGACATATCAATATGGCTATGAATTGTGCATTTAATTTCTACTAAAACCTACATAGTAAATACTACATAAAATATTTACCTAGGAATCTGTAAATGCCTCAAAGACAAGATTGCTGTTTTATGCATCTTCATGTTCGCAGGGCTCCGCACAATTCCTGAACTAAGTAAGTACTTATAATATCTGTAAAACTCTTAGTCATCATTGAATTAAGTTAATTGACTTAATTAAATGACTTATGCATATCTTACATGTGTAAGAAAGTGTTTTCAATAATGTTAATTTGGAAACCACAAGTAAGTATAAAAGCTTACTTTTATACTTTTAACAAGTATGAAAGCTTGTTTTAAAAAAAAAGCTTGTTAGTTCAGCTAGGAAGTTACTGAAAAACCAAGGAAAAAAGGTATTGGGATCTGAACTAGGTTGGTGGCACTGGGAACAGAATCAGCAAGTGAGACCTGGTAAAACTTGGCAACAGTTTGCTATTTTAGAACTGGAGCTTTTGTGGAGTTGGGCCAAGAATGGTTTCTATCCCTTGGCCAAGTGCTTGAGGATACAAGGTAAATATTAGCTGTCAGAGATAATGAAGAACCCATAGAAAGAGTTTCAGGAAGAATACATTTTTGGAGCATAGTATCCAAGCAGCTCATCCACTTAAATTGTCTGCATTTAAATAGCCTATCCTGTTAAAATACAAAATGCATCCCATTAAGACTTTGAAAATACCCTTATGTTCAATATGAAATGATTAATAGGGTTCCAAGGACTAAACTTTAAAATAACCATAACAGCAAGAGCAATTATTATCTATTTTCAATAAACAGTCTCATGATTATATTTATATATGACACAGCTTGCTGGATTATATATATGTATATAGTCGTTTCAAACTGGAATTGGAAGTGTTGCTAATTCACGCCTAAAGAAATAGGTTAGTAAGTTCTGCAATGTATGGGGCTTTATTATAATTGAGCTGTGGTGAAATCGAATATATCGTAAAGGAGAAATAAAAAGAAGAGATTCGGGTCTCTAGAGTCAGATCAAGGAGAAAAGCAAAAATTTATCACTACAGAGCATAAAAAAATTACCAGTATAATTTTTAAATAAAAAATATGCGAATACATCCCTAGCCTTAGAATTTTAGCTATGAAAAATAAGGGGAAAAAAACTAGTCCAAAATACCTTGACTACATATAGAATCTTATAGCATCACATTTGTCTCTAAATTTTATGCATTATTTTAGAGTATAATTTAGATGGAATCGGTAGAAAATTGGCCCTTCTTTTGTGAGCTCTTTTCAAATTTCAGATTTGATTTTGGTGTTCTTTGATATAAATTACGAGGGAAACCAATCTTTATTACAGGGAACTTCTCCTTTAGAAGTCATGTTTGTACAACACAGTTTAATACAACTCCAATATTTACAATATGTAACAATGAGGTAAAAGTTATTTTTATATTTTTAATTAAAACATCAACCAAAATTTCCCTGGTGCACACCAGTATTAGTCATGTGCAGAGAGAATGAAACTCTTACTGAAAGAGGTCATGAAATAAAATAAAAATTTGCAATTATAAAAACAGTAGTCTAATAACTATTGAAGTTAAATGATTAAAATAAACCACAATTATTTTTTAAAGCATTAATGACTTGCTAGGGAATTACCTCAGAGTTAAGGGAGACGTGGAGATGAACCACTAGTGACAAAAAAGAGTGTGAATGAAAGGGATATGACTAAATAACAGGAAAAAACAATCCACGTTAAAGAAGGAAGGAGAAAACCACATACCTGTCACTGAGTACCTCTCCCCAGTCATACCTACCTCACCTGTCAGAAGCCCCTAAGGCTAGTGCGCCACTTTCATTTTCCAAGGGTTATGTTGCTTCCAAACTCCCCTGTATACCTACCAAAAAATCCCTCTGTAAGCCTAGTTGGGTGCTCATTCTTGATAAACTTTATAAACATTTCATTGCTGTACTATCGAATTATTTCTAGTCTGAGGAGGAATAGCTAATGATAGGAGAGAGAAAACAATAACCCAGATGCCTATCATGACCACAGGACACCATGAGGAAAATGTCCATGTCCACTGCTGCCTTCTGCTGACAGTGGCCTAGGCAAGTGGCTTTTGGGAATGTAGACTACCTTGATTTCCCCTTTAATCAGAGTAGACTCTACCTAAAAGTCTCCTTCATTTTCTGACCCACAGGATATCTCTAAGTATTCCCTGAGGGGCCAGGAATCAATCTGAAAAATTTTTCAGCTGATTATCTTGCAAAGATAGCCCTCACTGTTCAATTTTCCACAAGGGTGTTGGCTATGGCCATTGACTTTACCAAATTATAAGATAGCTGCAGGTCTACTATGAATAAAAGCCCTACCCAGCAGGCATTCTTTGTACCAGATGGTGAAGTTCCAAATCAACCAGATTCTTCTTTAACTGTAGGCATGCAGAGAGATTCTGATGATAGCTGCAAAAGCCTTGAGAAAGCAGATGCTATAAAAAAAACATAAGCTAGAGTAGTGAATAGTGAAAAAGCAATTTTAGAACCCAAAATCTTGGAGGCAGAGAGATGGAGAGAACAAAAATTTTCCCAAACTGAAGAGCACTAAAGCACCATGTAAAAATGCCTGTTTCTGAGGAATTAGTGAGTTCCCCTGAACGACTTTCCAGATTCCAAATGTCATTGCAATGTCCAGAAGATTTATTTGGAAGGCAATTGCTGACTTTCACGAGTTTTAGCTGCCTTTTCTCCTGTACATCCTTACAATAAACCTTCATTATATACCACTTTTCTTTGCAACCTAAAAGAATCCAACACAAAAGGAACACCTAGGTCTCTGAGTAAAAGAGAGAGGAAACTCAACAAATTATATAAAACTCGAGTGTGTATATTTCTTTCTCCAACTGCCACCTACAAGCCAAGTCCTGTTGCTAGCCCGCTGGGCAGGAGTGCTCACTCAGCCCCACACTGCTCTGGAGGCTGTCTGCATCTCCAAGGGTTTCTGTGTCCTTGAATGAATGGAACAGCTTTTAGGTAATTGCTAGTTTATTTATATTTAGCTCACTTATATTATCAGAGTGATGAATACATGTTGTCATTTAAATAATCAGGGACCTACTTGAAATATTAATTTAAAAAAACCAAAATATTATTTTAGTGTTCTTAATTTTTTTCTTCTGAGAGAAAATGTAAATTGTCTAAGAGGCTTTTTTTTCCCTGACCCACAAAGTGTCCCTAAGTATGCTTGGAGGAACAGGAAATCAAACTTGCAGTATTCAGTTGCATCGCTTTGAGAAGAGGCACTTCATGGTGGTCCAGTGCTACCAAGCAGCAGCTTGTGATGTTCATTATGTGAACAGGCTTTTGGTGGGCAAGGGTACCACTTCAATGGCCATTACCATTCTCAACCCTTCTTGAAGTAAATACACACATGGAGCTGCAATGAAGTGTTAAGCATTTTTTTACTCCAGGAGCTAAGCAATTTACCTAAGCTATAGTAATTTGGCAAAAGGGAAGGTATAGAATCTAGACCTCACCGCCTCACTTCCTCCGTCATCCAGCGGAGTCATTTTGGTGTGTTCTTTATTCTGTCAATGAGGCAAGTTTTAATAAATAAATTTTGAAGATTAAAAAAGTGAAGATATTTTGTATTAACTATTCTTGCGTGATTTTAAACCCAGTTTTACTTTATTATAAAGTCTATACTTTAATTACATAATACTCCTTGCTCCTTAGGTATTATTATGCATTACCGGAGGTAAAAAAAAAAAAAAAAATCAGTCCCAATCACTATTGCCTTAAAAGTTTTAGTCACAAGTATTTGGTAATTTCCTTAATAATTTTGCTGGTTCTGAAGACAGAAACAGGTGTTCACTTCTCAGTCTTTCCTTGTTTTGTAAGAGAAAGTAGTGAATTATCGTCCAGTCTGCAGGGATGAGAATGGGAGTCTTACTCCTGATTCTCACTGGTTTTCTTCTCATCTTATGTCTCACTTGACTCTCCAAGGAATAATTTTATTGTGAAACATCCTGTGATATTTACATGAGGAAGATATCATTCTATTAATATAACTTTTAAATAAATTTTTGTTTTAGAATAATTTCGGATTACAGAAAAATTGCAAAAATGGTACAGAGTTCCATATGTCTCACTCTCAGTTGACCCTATTATTAACATTAGTGTAATACATTTCTTATAACTAATGAATAATGATGCATTATTATTTACTGAAGTTCCTACTTTATTCAGATTTTCTTGGTTTTTCTCTAACGGCTTTTTTCTGTTCTAGGATCCCATCCAGGATACCACATTAAATGTATGGGCATTCATCGGAGTTATTACGGGTTTGGTTCCAGGCCACCACAATAAAGAGAGTATCACAATAAAGCAAGCCATAATCTTTTTGCTGATGAAGGGAGGGTCTTGCCTTCAATTGGTAAAAAGCGCATCCGTGAAATGCAATAAGGTGAAGTGCAATAAAAGGTCTGCCTACAGTTAGCATGTCTCCTTAGACTCTTCTTGGCTGTGGCAGTTTCTCAGACTTTCCTTATTTTTGATGACCTTGATAATTTTGAAGAGTATTGTTGGGTATTTTGTAAAATGTCCCTCTATTGGTATTTGTCTGACTGTGGTTATAAGTTTGGAGAAGAAATTTTTAGAAAAGACCATTGTCATCACATTCTATCAAGGATATATACTATCAACATGACTCACCACTGTTGATGTTTACCTTGAATCACCTGGCTGAGGTACAGTCTGTCAGTTTTCTCCACTGTAATTACTCTTTTTCCCTTTTTTTCTTGCTAACTCTTTGGAAAGATTCACTATGTACAGTTCATACTTATGGTGTGAGGAGTTATACTCTGACTCTTTGAGAAAAAAATCTACATAAATTATTTGAAATTTTTCTACATGACAGATTTGTCTATTCTACCATATTTACTTATTTATTCATTTCTTTCTATAAGTAAGGACTCATAAATATTAATTCATACCTTGGGTACAAAGTCAGTACTAGTTGATCAAATTGTTTCAGCTCAGCTTTGGCTATTAGGAACTCATTTAGTTGAGTCCTGTGTCATACTCTCATCCCATGTGTGTGTGGAAGGACTTCTTTTCTTTCTATAACTATAAGATGCTCCAAGTTTATCTTGTATATATTCAGACCTAGTGTTCAAATTGGCTGTTTCTCTAAGGAACTCTGGTAAGCAAGATCTACACACTGGTTGTGCTCATCTCTACTGGAATGAAAATGTAACCTTAATCATAACTGTCAAGGACTAACAAACTTGGCTTTATCAGGATAAAAGACCATTTACCACTCTTGCTAATCCACTAAAACTTGTAATCCATTAGGACTAGTTTATCCACTAGAATTTACTTTATTCACTGTAAAGACTAAATATAATGTGTAGCAAAGTACTTGACTCAGAATGAAAAACTGAAAATATCTTCACAACAACCTTATGAGGAAAAATAAGTACCATCTCCATTTTCCAATTAAGAAATGACACAGAAAATTCTAAAACTGTTCAAGTCATACAGATTAGAAAGACCTTGTTTGAAGTCCTCTTCCTTTAATCACCACAGCAAACTGCATTTTCTTTTCCAAAAATAAGAATTTTCACCAGTATTTTAATTCTTAAAGGTTTCTCTTACAAACCAGCCAAAGAAGTCTGGTTTGCATGACTTTCCAGAATGTAGAGTGCCAGTTGGCAACTTCAACAGAGGGCAAAAGTGGGGTGTTTTGCAGTTGGCAAATATCGGTGATGGATTTTAGCACTCTGTCAATGAGCTTGTGCTGGTCCTCAAAGTCTACCTCATCATGGCCACCATTAATGAGTCAATGTCACCATCCCTATGTAGAAAATGCTGGCAATGTCATTCTAAAAAGGTGATTACATGTGTGTTTAAGGTTATACATCTCTGATCAAGGCAAGTAATGATTGCTGGTTCCCATTTAAAGCACATAATAATGAGTGAAAAAGCTGGAGATTATTTGGACAGAGCCAAAATTACTAAATGGATATTATTCCCTCGATTAATAGTTGGCAGTTCAAACCACACATATATATTCCCCTTGATGGTAGCATGACTCTTCTCAACACAGAAATTAAAGAGCTTTACTGACCACGGTCCTGAGGGTGGGAGCTCAGAGTCACAACTGCTCCAATATTATTTCCATCTCTCTTCTTCAGTCCTGGCATCAATATAGCAGAAAGTCTTATATTGTACCAGTTACTAAGAGAATCTGTTCATTTGTATCAAAAACAGTACAGCCTCTACCTTTCACAATCTACATACCATACATAATAATTTGCAAGGTTCTACTAAATAGAAGTATAGAATTTTTTCAAATTCAAAGATTCTTAAAGAGGAAATAAAGGCTTCAGAAAAACTGAATTATATGAATTAAATTAACAGATTACTTTCTTTTCTCCATTCATTGCAAAGAGCAACTTGCATTTTTATTGTGTAAATTAAGTTCGGGCCTCAGAAAGTGGAAGGAATCTAAACTCAGTGGAGTTTAGAAAGTATAATTGCTTACTGTGAAAAAGTCTACCTGAGAAGAAATAAAAATTAAGTGCTAAATCAAAAATCTTCATAAAGATGTTAGCATGGTACTGATAGTGGTTGAAGAGAAGCTGCTGTTTTTGTTCCCTTTAGAAAATTTTTATAGTCAGAAACTAACCGTAAGAAGAAAATACAATGTGGGCCCTGGAATGTCCAAATTCAAATAAAAGAATGATACCAATATAGACTTCTAACATATCAAATATATGCTATAATTTAACAGACTCCCAATAGAGCAATTTAAGTAAAAAAAAAATCTGAAAAATGGAACAAGGCAATATGAGTAAAAAGTCTTACAAATTCAAATCATAAAGATACATTCCAAAATTTTCCTAACAACGCTTTTCATTACAAGACTCTATGCTATTTAAAATAATTGATCTTTAATGAATTATTTTTAAATAAAATGGTATTATTTTACAATTTTAAAATACAATGTGCTAATTAAAAAATGAAACAATATAAAAAGTCTTAAAAACAAAGCAAAAAATGTGTAGAAATCTAACCTTTCAGAGATAATAGCTAACATTTAGCTATTTTTTTTCCTTATGTGAATGTATCAATATATTTAGCCATCCTTATACTATTTCCAGTTTTTGTTACCATAAAATTCTGAGAATATACAATATACGCATCTTTGCATATATATATGATATCCTTTAGATAAATTCTTAAAAATAGAACTATGGTAACAAATTTATATATTTTAAATTTGTATATATTCAACACCAAATTACTCAATAAGAAAACTGTATATAAATGTTCAGAGAAAATGCTTAATCTTAGTTTGTTAGACTATAGATTTCTTAAGCTCAGGGATTGCCACCATCTGGTTTTAGCCCTATTCTCTACGTCAGACCTATGTCCAGCATGCAATCAGCACATAGTACACATTAGTTGAATAAATTAATAATGATTAAATTGGATTTAAATAATTTAATTTGGATTGGATTAGTCTTATATTTGAAACTGAGTATAACCTTTCTTAGCCCCTTCTCCTCAATATAACCATTGGTAAAATTTTGGCTAGAAAATGAGGATAAATTCTGTCTCTTCACCCTCCATATGAAATATGCACTCATTCTGCTCTGTAATTTACCATTTTGTGTGAACTCAGACTAATCAGTTGCTTAATATCTTTGAGTCTCCAATTTTCTATCTGTGGAAAATTGCCCATTTTGCCTGCCTGTCAGGATCATTGTGAGATTTAAACATATATAATGTTTAATGATATAATGTGAAGTAAAAAGCACTGTGTACAAAATAAAATGGTCTACAAATAAAAGAGATTAACAATTAAAGACAGGTTTAATGTTCTGGAATGCATTACATTCTACCTATATTAACCTGAAAAGATTTCTGCAAATATCCTAAAGCTCCAGGCTCAGAGGCTACCTTTTCCAGTGCCCACCTGCAGATGATGCATCATAATAGCGATTTCTGATAAGACTGGGAAATGGCATTCACTTTTATCTGTCATACTTAGCTGAACAATGCTTCTTATTGATTTGCGGCATCCAAGTCACTTCCCTTTCTAAAGTATGACATTTGCTATTATCTCTGCACAAGCACAGAAATCTAAAAGCAGCACCATAAAAAAATTTTTAAAAACCCGCAGTCTAAGTATTGATTAAAAACAAGCTTGGTTCATTAAAAACGCTGCTGGGATTTGAAGCACTTAGAGGTAATCTTTTCTTTTCTTCAGCATTAAAAAATATGTAGTGATTTATAGATCTTAGTGGCTCTTAGTAGGAGTTAGTCATTTAAATAAGCTTTAAGTTAAAAAAATAAAAAAAAGATTGTAAGTTAGTGTCCAAATTTCCCCTCATTCCATCTGGTACCTATATTTGGGGGAAACGATTTTCTTCTTGAAATAATAATGATAATAATACATCTTATTAATATTTGTGTAGCACTTTTTTTTTTAAAGGATCTTTTATATAATGTATCCTATACTTTGTCTCATCCCAGAATTTCTTGGTCCTCCTCCAAAAGAGACGAGGTCAGGGATGTGTTAGAGGGGAGGCTAAGAAGTCACTAGCTGCTGTCTTTAGAGATCCTTACAGAGAGAGAAAAATCTGTGCTCCTGTCAAAAGGAAATATGTGTCCAGATCTCAACCCACTACATCATGTTCCTCCTTCCAGTCAGGTGTCATCTGGTTGGAGGGAAGAGTGGAGTCATAGGGTGACCCAGACTCTTTGCCCTGCTAGAGGGCATTCAGCCAACAGCCTACTATAAACAAAGGGAAGTTAAAAAAAAAGTGTATTAAAAAGGATTCTTAAACTTGCTTAAAACTCTTTGAGACTTAATTCTGTTATGAATTTATGTATTTAGTTTAATTAAAAAAATAATTTTAACACTGATTATACTGTACATCAGTGGTCTTAATCTTCAGTATTAACACACAGCCATCAAAGTATTTGCTTATCTATGTATTAACTATACTATATTGTCTTAATTACTTAATTTAAAATTGAAAGATTTTTACTTAAAAAATTTTTAAGGGAATTTCAAATTGATCATGCTTTAAAACTACAAATATGAAATTATTATAAATAAAAATACAAAAATAGAACAATGGTAAAAATCTAACTTTGTTATTATTGCTGGCCAAAAACTATTTCTCTTTTTAAAAGGGATGGTGGTAGAAAAGTGTTCATAGAAACTTGCTGTTAGTTGATCAGAGGATTGAGAGAGAATTGAAAATGGAGTTATGTTCTCAATCATTGCTAGTAACAGCGTGTCCATGTGGCCTCTCAAAGATCTGATACTTAACCTTTGAGAAACATAGCGGTGCTATATTTTATTTTATGATGCATCTTTTGAGCCTGCTAACCTGCAGTTCTGATGATCCTACTTAAAAGGATCAAGCAGAAGCGCTGACAACCATTTTTACTGTGCAGGCAAAATATCTGGTGAGTTTTCTCATTTTCATCTAGATTTATTGATATTATATAGGTATAATCTCTGGCTATGACTGAGAACCCATAACAAAAGCTATAGAACATAAGTCATTCTAGGCCTGTTATCTCAAAATGACCTCTCCCAAAGAAAGCCTTGGGAGCAGAAGCCATGTGCCTGGTTTCTCAAACTTTCATGTTCATGTATATCACCTGCAGATGTTGTTAAAAGGTCTGGGTGGGGTCTGAAATTTTGTATTTCCAACAAGCTTTCAGATAATGCCACTGATGCTGCTTAGTGGGCTGCAACTGAGTAGCGAGAGCTTGCTTAAAGCACAGGCTCTGGATTCAGGCTCTGGAGTTATAATACCCATTGAATCCCAGATTCATCGTTTCTGAACTATGTGAATATGGACCAATTATTTAATTTCTTATAGTCTGTTTTCTTGTCCATGAAACAGAATAGTAAAAAAGGTAGGTGGGCTACTTCGCTGAATTGTTATGGAGAACAAATGAGTTAAAACATGTTAAAGCATGTTGGACTATACCTGGCACTTAAACCCTTAATAAATGTTAGCACTTATAATGAAGCCAAAGATGATGATGATAATGACACATTTTCAGAAATATTTTTCTTCGAACAAAGTCCTATTGCTACATGGGACAAATTCCATTAACAACAGATCTCGAAAATATCTGCAATATCTAATCATATTCATGATCATCTTTTGCTACACTTCTCTAATAGCCCCACTAAACCTACAAGGAAAAGTAGGTTTCCCTTAACATGCTTATAAAACTTAAGCTGGCACGTAGTTGTCCCTCTAATGCTACTTTCTAGCTCTCCACTTCAAACATTCTAACCTTTTAGCCAGACCAAACTATCTCAGACTAAATAAGCTATGTTTTTTCATCAATCTGTGCCTTCAAGAAACTAAGAGCACTGAAAGACTAATATATTTGCTCAGAATATTTCATCACCCAGAGGAGAACCAGAGTGCCTTATATGTAATTATATCCATATCTTGCTCTTTTTGCCATTATACCCTTTATCACATGATTTTTTAAATGACATATTACTCTTTGGTTTTCCCATTATTATGTGTTATATACCTTGAAGACAAGAACCATGCATCAATGAACCATCAGCACCAGGTAGTATAGTGAGAACTGTAATTTCAATATTCATTATACTACTTGGCATAATGATGCTAATTATTTGTTGAATTAATAAAAACTGGAAACTAAAATAACATATACATGATTATAAATGTACTTACAGAATAATTTCTATTCATCAGGATATATAATAATGTTTAACTAGCCACCATTAAAGGACCACTATTTTAAAGAATTTCTAAAAGGATGAAAAATTTACCCATTATTCATAATCAATAATTCTCAAACCCTTCACGAAAGAAGTTTTGGTGTGTCGTGTCTAAAAATTTATGTAAACTATTATTTAATATATGTTTGTTTATTTTAAAACACAAATATAATATAAAATAATTTCTCAAATTTCCTACCTATTTAATTAGTTAATGATTGTTTTAGTGTACTTATCACTAAATTGTTTTAGTATATTTATCACTAAATTGAGAAGAGCCCACATGGTGTATCAGATTTTTATAATAAATAAAAGGCAATTTTATAATAGGCAATTTTATAATAGGCAATTTTCTTTCTTTACCAATATTTTGAGATCCTAGGTTTAATTTTTAAAAAGCACCTAATTTTCTTTTGAAGAAAAATAAAATATGAAACTGTACTTCAATTCATATTTAATACAGTTTTATTTAATTAAACAAATTGGTATTTTAAAATCAAGAAGCCTTTTAAAATCTTTGACACCTTATATTATAATTAATAGCATGTTTTCTTTAAATCATGATATATAATATGGTTTCCTAAATCAATGTTACCTTACACACAATAAAATTTAGTATATAAAAAAAATGCAAGAGATTTTTACCGCTTGATGAGCCAGTTAATGTGATCGCAAAATAAAAATACCCAGAAAATTACCAAAAATATAGCATAACACAGGATACCAGTACCAGAAATTTTATGTGCATTCTCTTGTTAGGAGATAAAGTTACATGAAGTTGCTAAGAATTTCTAGGACCCACTGATAAGTGGTGTTAATGATCTCATGTAAATACTACTTGACTTTTTTGTTTTTTAGTTTTTGTTTTCAAATGAAGAAGTAAGAATGCCACTTTTAATTGTGGCTATTATGAACTAACTTATATCAGACCCATCCTCTTATCAATAAAAACATGGAAAAGTATCCACATTTATAGCCAAAATCCAGAGAGAAGTGCAGCGGGACAGTCTAGTATTTAGTACATCTTTTGTCCTGGGAGCTTTTGACAGTCTGTTAGTGAAGGATGAGCCATTGAGTCACTGTTAGAAGTTTTAAGAGTCTAGAAATAAAAAAGAATGTAGTCAGAGTCTATCAGTGAGGAGGGGTCCTGGTGAAATACTTAAATTTTCAATTGAGCTACTTAAAAGGCTACAGCAAAGAATTAATGGAGACTCAGAAATAATCTTCACAATGACAGAAATCTAATTTAATCTATGATTGGCTTAAACGATCATCTCCTAGTCTAACTCTTGTCAGAGGCAATAGGAAATCCTCAATGAAGAAAAATAACATCTTTGAAAGTTTCAATTATCAATAACTTTTTATATATAATATTCATTACGCAATCAAAATTTACATGGCACAGCAATAGACCACACTAAATCTGACACACTGAATTACCACAATCAAGAGTAAAATAGAAGACCTACAGGAGATGTTGATATTAGGGATATCAGGCATGGACTTTGAAATAGCTATGATTAGTATATTAAAGAAAATTGGGGTATGTGATTAATATTAACATATAACCAGAATCTATGAAGAAGAATTACTATGAAAACCATGGAAAATCTAAAACTAAAGAATACAGTAAGTATCAAAAATTAATAACTGAGATAGATTTGACAGCAGGTTAGACACAGCTAAAGAGAGGACTACTTGGAAGATAGGTAATTTAGACTACATTTAGATTAAAGCATGGACAGTAAAAAAGAAAAGGAAATACAGAAAATAAGTCTACATACAAAACTACAAAATATTATTTAAAAATACTGAAAAATGCATAAATAGTTGGAGGAATTTTCCTAGATGTAAGATTCAATAATGTAAAGATATCAATTTCCTCCATATTTATATAAAATGTCAACAAAATCTCAATTAAAAATCTAGACAGGTTTTTTTCATGGCATTTTACAAACTGGTTTTTAAAATGATGTGAAGATGCAAAGAGGCAAGAATTGCCAGACAATTTTGAAGAAAAATAAATAAGACAAATGACGACCTTAATGTGGACTACCATTCCCAATATTTTTTGCATATAAATTTGACTCTATTTTTTCTAAGGAAATAAGCTTTTTAAAGAATCAGTGTACTATCTTTATCCTGTGTTGTATTCACCAAGTAATTTGTCATCCATCATTTTAAAAATTTTCATGTTTTCACAGACATCATCTTAGAAATACAAATAGATTAAAAGCAAATGAAATGAAAAAATAATTCATATTAATGGTGTAATCCAATTGTAAAATGATGATCAGATTCACTACAGCCTCTCAACCACTTGAACACACATCTTTACCACATTTAAATTGTAATTAGCTAGCATTATTTAATAAAAACTTTCAATTTTGCTGCCCCTTTTTGACCCAAACATTTTTGACCACCTCTACAATATGTTAATTATAATTACAATAATTATTACCTAAGAAGGTAAGCTCATATACTAGTCTAGAACTTAACCTTCTTAGGTAGTTTTAAAGTGAACATTGAAACAAGCTTCAAGCAATTTTTGTTATTTTGATGGTTATTATTTTATTTTTGTCCCATTAATAATACTTTTCTCCTTTTATCTGTAAAAATCTCTTGGTGATTTTTATGTAAATTGTCCATGATTACCATGTACATACTGCAAAAAAAATAAATAAATAACAAATTTATATAATTTTTGCTCAGGTGGGCGACTTATTTTTATCTTTGGTATTTATATTTTAAATGAATACATAAACATATCTTACTCTTTCTTGACTGCTTATTGCCAACTACCATTAAATCATATGTTATGATTAAAATAATGATAATATCTTCTTTGTTGTTGTCTTAATAATGTTCCTTTAAACTTTTTGTGTCATGTTATCTATTTTAGCAGATTCGTTCTCATACCTCTAACATTTTCTAATTCTTAAATTTCTGTATTCTTGTTTCAAGTCGACAAATATTTTTTAAATAAAGTATTATAAAGTGGTGAATTATGGATGAGACTCAATCATGAACCTTGGACAATTTGGTACTCTTACTGAGAGACTGAAAATAAGCAGTATGACATGCTCGATCGACAATAATTATATCAGAGAGATAAATGGATTTCTGAGAGTTAAGCTGGGTTTGTTTTAAGTAATTAAAGTAAAAACAAAAATTAAAATGGTTCATAAGGTGATAGATAAAATTTTCAAAAAAGATTTTTAATGTCATTCTACGTAACTTCGACAAAAATTCATTATAGCTCATTCATGCTGGTATTGGCATACTTTGTTTACTCTAAAATAGTATACCTTGTTCACATCGATAAACTATACCATGGAATTCTCTAGTATCACAAAAGATATCTATGAGATATCTGTCAAAAAATATCTGGCTGACATAATAAAGTGGGATTTTACTGGTTTTACATATGAGCATGCATTAAAATGCTTTTTAAAAGTACACACATTCAAATCTATTTTTCTTCAAATATTCACAGAAAAATATCATTGAACTGAAATTTGCCTTGGTTATCCTACAGCTGTAGAAATTCACTGGTATACTTACATGAGCTGTCATCTGGAAGGTACTTTAGTTTGAGAAGCTCAACTCCAGGGTTTTCTGAAATCTGCCCCTACATTAAGCCAGGCTGCATAGAATATATTCATTCCTTTGGTTTGCTTTGGTTTTTACTCAAACTGTGCTTTGATACATGTCTTCCCTGGTAAGATAGGAAGAGTGCGTGTATGTTTTCTGGATGTGTTCTAGCTGTTACAGGTACTCAATAGAAAACTCATATTACTTTAAGAAAGTTCATTGCAAGATATACCTGGAACACTAAGAGATGATATACCAGGAAAAGCTAAGAATATGGTGATCAAGAATGACTTCATTTATGTACCCTTATTCCCTATCCTACCCTACCCCAACCTTGGTGCCTATAACATGAAACAAATAAAGCAGGTGATCATATATAAAATTAATACATAATGTTTAATTTTATATGTCAGTAGCATGACTTTAAAAGTTGTGACTACAAAGCACAAAGATATTAATGAAAAACATTCAAAATTTAGTAAGGTACTATTTTATTATCTATAAGATTTATGCTCATAATAGAGTCAAAAGAAAATATAAACAGAATTTAGAGTTAGATGACTTAGAAAATATATTAATTATATCCTACCAGTGGCATCGTCACCTCATGAAGTATTATAGACTCTAATCTGACTTGTAAATTAGGCAGTGATACAACTCAAGCCCTCTGTTTTTCTTCTACTTGAAAAATGTTCTCTTTAAATTGTGGAGTCTGTGATAAATGGCTATAAGGAGAGGTTTCATTGGACCAATAAGAAAGATGTAAAAAAAACACTCTGGTTCTGATCATCTGTAGGGTGCATTTTTGGATTAGAACTCTTATAGATAAGCAATATCAGTTAGCTCAGAAGGTAACCATAGAAATTTCCTTTGTGGTGACACTCCAAAATTAACTGAAGTGAATTAAAAGATTTATCTCTTAGGCAGTTGAAGAACATAAAAAGAAATTTAATATTTTAAAATTTATAATTATAATTTTAAGGCATTTAAATTTCCAGGTTTATGAAAGGGACCACATATTAATCAAAAGTCCTCTTAAAAGTGAGTGTTCCTATTCGTTGTACTTATAAACAAAATAACAATATTTATAAACTAAACTTAAAATTCTAAGAAAGAGCTAGCTTCTTTTATAAATAAAATGCATATTTTAAAAACTAAAGTTGACCTCTGAATAATCTTTTGTGTCTGCAAAAGCCACTTTGAAGCCATTGAAAATTCACTTACAAATAAAAGACTTAAAAGTTGATAAAATTATTTTTCATAATCATAATTTGCACTATAGGTAACATAACAGTTATCATCAATCATAGTATGAGTCTCATTGGGCCTCTTGAGAGAAACAAGTTTTCACATGCAATTGATCAGTCAGTAATCTTCACTAGATATGGCATGACCTGTGAAAACTGCATGATGCTAATGATAAAAGAACACATCTTCATCAAAATGAAAGTTACCCAATCTATCTTATAACTGGAGATCAGATATTTTCAATGGTGTCATTGCTAGCATATTTAAATTTCAAAAGTTACATAATACATATTCAAGCTTTTGATTTTTTAACTGAGATTTGGATATCAACAAACTGCTTAAGACCAAATGTCTGTGAAATGCACAACCCCAGGGAATATTTTTTCATATTACAGTTTATATAAATGATATAAGATAGACAGCTTGGCCATTGCTTGTCCATAGTCATAGGAACTTTTCTAAAAATGGTACCTTTTTCAAGAAAAATTTCATAAAGTTACTAAATTAGACGATCTTTGCTTCTCATGCTTAGTCTGAAATATTAATTTGTCCATCTAGTACATTTTAACTTATAAGCATAATATTTTATTTTTGATTTCCCAGTAGCATGCTGCTATAACTAAGCTGATTTTTTTTTTCACAGCAAAGTGAATTTAAGATTATCTAATATTGCTTGGTAATGTTATGAAAGGAATTACGGGCACTGAAGTAATGCGCATTACTCCCACATCTTTCACTTCACTGTGAAGTCAGCCAAATTATATATTTATTAATTTTGTTAAGCAGGCCTCATGAGTCCATAGATTGAATAGAGTCCCTGTTAATTAAGTTTGCTGATGAAATGACTAGAAGCTTGGAGAATAGCTTTGGAATTAAAAATGAGTTTAACCAGCTGGAAGGGATTTATGCATTGGATAAGGATTGGACCAGATGACCTCTGTGTTCTTTTCAACTCTGGGAACCTATAAAAGACTGAGAAATCAATATAACAGGAATTTATATGAAATAAATTAAATATAACAAAATGTTAGATGGAATGAAGGCATTGATATATATGGATATATAATCAAAATCAAATTGTAAGCATAGTTTTGGATTCTAATAGACAATCCAAACATGTGTTACCAAATTAGGTTGATTTAATAATGACACTGAGATTCCTAGTTGGCTAAAAACTTTTCTATAGAAACATTTTTATTATGTGCCAGAAACTGACTAGATGTTCAAACAAACATACTCTCTACATCGTGGCTAATTAATATTACATTTTCCTGAAGCTAATGGCACTCCTTTAGTCAAATTTAACTTTGACCAATAGCATATATGTAGAAGTGATATACAACAGTTTTAGGCCTTCACCATAAATGTGTCCTCATGCAATCTTACGTTTTCCTTTTTTTTTTTTCTTTCTTTCTTTAGATTGGCTATCATGGAGTAACCTCCAGGGCAAACTTGGATGCCCTGTATCAAAGATAGACTCAGATTTTAAAAAGCTACACACGCACATGTGCACACACATATGAGCGCATATACATAATTTTCTTAATGCACAATTAAAAATAGCAGAAGTCATAAATAGGTATTTTAAAAATGATATCGACATATCCAATAAGAATATAAAAGGATATTCAACTTCATTAGTCATCAAGAAAATGTAAGTTAGAACCTCAATGAGATACCATTATACACTATCGGAACTGTTATAATTTAAAAATAACTCATAATGCCAAATAATGGGAAGAGTGTGAAAGAACAGAAACTCTTATGCACTGATAATAAAAGTGTAAACTGAGGAAGAGTTTGGTGAAACTGCTGAAGCTAAGCACATACATACTCTATGATCTAGCAATCCTGTTTGTAGGTATTTCCCCAATAGAAATGCATACGTAGTTTTACCAAATGACATACACAGGAATGCTCAAAAAGACTTTACTTATAATTGACAAAGTGGAAAAAATTACAAACATTTATCAACAGTAAAGCGAATAAATAGTGCCATATTCATACCATGAAATATCAGTGAACAGCAAAAAACAAACCTTTATTCAAGGCTGAATTATATAATATTGAACAAATAAGCCCAGAGACAAAGACCAACATATATAATTATATATACGTGAATTTCAAAAAACAGAAAAACTAATTAATAGGTATAGAAATAAGAATCGTAGTTAATTTCAGTGTGTTTGGGGTGGGAGATTGACTTGTAGGGGATTGAAGAGGTTTCTGAGATGCTAAGAACATTATATGTTTGAATTTGGGTTGTAATACTACTACTGCATTTATAAAAAATCATGGAGCTTTAAATCTAAAATTTGTACACTTTACTGAATTTTATTTTTAATTGCAAAAAAAAGTTATAGTCTGATGAATTTGGTTAAATGACCCAAATACATACCTGAAATATTAAAACAGTAGAAATGCTGTACAATTTCCTTTCTCAAAGGAGATTCAATGGTTTAAATGCAATCATTGCCAGAGGCAGGCTTGGAGATTAGATGACCTTTCTGGATCCCTTTCAGCCCTATGATCCAATGATATTTCCTACAATGCGTTGTTTTTCTCAAAACCCCCTTCAGTCTTTCTATTTCTTTAGTATAGAGTTATCCAGGACTAAATTTAATACTCTAGGGGGTTTCTCACGAGGGCAACATAAGTAGAAAGTCTGTCACCTCCCTAATAGGTAATATGATGGAGTTGTATCCAGTAGGAAATCTCAGTGGCATTTTGCACAGCCTTGCTACAGTTGGATGGATAATGCAAGGTCATATACAATTTTCTCTCTGCTCTCACTTCTGGATATTTTAACATTATTCTTCACAAGTTTTCCTTCACATTGCTTGCTTTTCAATAGATTTATTTCTCCCCCAGAGCTACTAAATTGACTTTCTTTTGTCATCTTCAGAACAATGTTTTAAACACTCTAAGTTTGTGAATATGTAGGATGGAGAACACTGGTGATTTCAAGGATTTTTGGGGAAGAATCAGTGGGTTTTTGTCATGCATAAGCAAGAAGATTAATTGATCAAATAATTTATTTTGCTTTTAAACACATATTAGTGAAATTGAGAGAGACAGTCTCAAAAAGAGATTTAAAAACATATAAAATGATCTTATAACTACAGAGATTTGAGATTTCACTTATTGAATATTCTTTCATGGGAATTATGACTATTAATCCTATTGAGTCAGCTTCAAGTATTTTTAAATGAACTAATTCACATTAAAGAATATGGCTATATGAATAAAATTATTACTGCTAAAATATTACAAATTTAAGTCAAATTAATACTAATTTTCTTTTAGTTTATGAAATGGGATATGTATATTTTGCTTTGCCATTATCGAACATGCAAAAAAAAAAAAACAGTGAAGAATTAGCTTCCTCGCAACATAAACATTTTAGAAACATTTTTAGTTGGAGAATTCACTGGGTACAAGAAGTCTATTATTTCTGGAAGTTCCCCAAGTAAAACATTTACTCTGGAATAAATAGCTTAAGGAATTGAAGACATCTACATTAACTAACTCTACAACATTTGTTCCCAGACTTTTAAGACTCTCCAAAGGATGTAATTTTAGGACACTCATTCAAACTTTATGCCATTGAATGGTTTGGGGCAACTACAGAAAAATAGCATTCCATTGGTAATATGCATCTCTGTATATAGCAATCTCTAAATGCATCTAATGGAAACTCAGCATGAAACCAGAAAAGATTTTTCCAAACTCATTACAGTTGCAGGTTACTCTAGCTGAAAAATTGATTTGCACTGGAAAATAAAAATCTAACTTCACAATGTCGTTAATGATTGGAAAAACATCACTGAGGCCTGAATACAAAACAGACCCATTTACAAACTTAGAAAATCTTCATGTCATTCAAATGAAAGCAGAATCTCAATCAGTTGAAAGAGAACTTATAGTAATGAGTATAGAAAATTATATTATAATATAGTGTTTATATTAAGGAAAAGAATTTTAAAAATACAAAATCAATTACTAGATATTCAAGTCTATGGGACATTTCTGAGTGCATAGAAACCAGAATTTATTTTAATTCAAGAAGAACCTCCTTCTTCAGATGACTAATGTCAGAGCTAAGAATTCTAAATGATACCCATCATATCTACATATCTAATAGAAAAATGAGTAAGTTTTATTCATTTACTCACTCATCTAACACTTTTTTTAGATTCAACTGTTTAAAAAGACTATAAAAGGATAGGTTTTATAAACTTATTAGACCCATGTTTCTAAAAGCAGAGAATCAGAAAATATTTTTTAACACCCAAAGTTTTCATATACCCCTGATTGAAAAACACTGATTGATTTAAGATCAGTAATGATATCCTAATAAAAAGCTTTGTGAATGTGGATTCCACAACCAGCCCTGTTGCCACCTGCTAAACATACAATTAATACATAAGTGAGAGAGAAATTTCAATGAATGCTCATTTCCTGTATTTATAGAACTAGCACCTTAGGCCTCTTCTACTTTACAGGTATACCAAACCCGTGGGAGGAAGTCTCCAAGATGTCTTCTAACATCCTGCTTCCTGATATTCATATCTCTGTGTTTTCCCTTAAGGTGTGAGCTAGACTTATTGATTTACCTCTAACAAATAGAATACAGCAAAAGTAATGAGAATGTCATTTCTGAGATTAGGTTGTAGGAAAGACTATGGCCTCCATCTTAGGTGCTTGTTCTCTCTTGCTCTCTGACTCATTTGTTCTAAGGGAAGCCAGTTACCACAGTGTGAGCTGCCCTTCGGAGAGAGCCATGTGGCAAGGAAATAAAGTTCTCTGGCAAACAAACATTGAGGCACTAAATCCTGTCAACTGAAATGAAGAAAGTCTCCTGCCAACAAGCTATCAAGCAATTGAATCCTGGAATGAATTGAATCCAACTAACCACCAGGTTACTGAGTTTGGAAGCAAATTTTCCCTAACTTGAACCTTCAGATGAGATCACAACTACCAGCCTGATTGAAACATCAGGAAAGAAACTAAGGCAGAGGCACCCAGCTAAATTGTGATCTGATTATAGACACAGAGTAGTTATGAGATGATAAATGTTTGTTGTTTTATGACACTAAGGTTTAAGGCAATTTGTTATAC
Source organism: Pteropus medius (assembly GCF_902729225.1). Classification (NCBI taxonomy): domain Eukaryota; kingdom Metazoa; phylum Chordata; class Mammalia; order Chiroptera; family Pteropodidae; genus Pteropus; species Pteropus medius. Next base: position 26,126,520 of record NW_024350319.1, on the reverse strand, counting down.
AGAAATAGGTAACTAAATTACTTTTTTATATTCCTAGCAAAGTGGAATTAATTTGTCTTATCACATCTTGTTACTGGTATCTGAATTTAAAAATGCTTTTAAAATTTCGATAATTGTTAAAGTTGAGTTATGGGGTTTATGACACTCTACTTTTGTATGTTGAAAAAGAACACATTTCTTAAAATGCTTTATACAATCAGAAAAAAAATCCACCCTTCCTCTCCCACTTTTTTTCAGATTAAATATTATTTCCTTCTATATTTTCTTAAAGGAATTATCTCTTATCTTTTTAAAATTTTCCACATATTTTAGAGTATATTAACATAATGATATACATTTGCCCAAAAGACACTTAAAAAAAGACATTTAAAAAAAGTCTTGAGATTTTATTAAACATAGGATTTGTAGGAAAAAAGATTTCTAATTCACAAGTCTATGTAATTAAAGTATGGACTTTATAATAAAGTAAACCTGAGTTTAAAATCATGAAAGAATATAAACCATCTTTACTTTTTAATCTTCAAAATTTATTTAATAAAACTTGCCTCATTGACCTATAATAAAGGGTATTAATATAATACTAGTTAACACTTGGTGAGTACTTATGTATCTGGCAATTATTTTTTTCTTGTTTTGTTTCCTTTAGGGCTCATGTAAACCATAAAAGAATCAATGAGATGGATTGTTATTATTTCTTATTTATCAAGAGGGAAACTAGGTACAAAATATTACATAACTTTCCCAAGAACACACAGACATTAGATAATGAAGCTGAGAATTGAATTGAGATTTTAATCACTAAACTATACTATAAATAGTTGTTATATGTCTAAAACAATATCTAGTACTGAGAACACATCTGTTTAGTTTTTTTTTTTTTTTTTTTTCACACTTACAGGTCTATAAGTTGGCCAAGAAAGCTATGTTTCAGACTAAAGATTAGGTTCAAAACTATATGTTTGTCATTCTAGCCCACAAAATACCCAGGGTAAATGCTTTGCTTTTCAGATGGAAGAATTTCAAAGAAGAGTGAGCAAAAGTATTTAATGTTTTTTGAGATTTAATCTCAGAGTTGGTACATTCTCACTGCACCTTCATTACACTGCAAAATGAAGTCACATGGCCAAGATCAAAGTTAATGGTACAGGAAAGTATACCAGGCCTAAAATAAATCATGACAGGGAGGGAAAGGAAGAATTATAGATAAATAATACAGTCTACCATAGTATTCATGGAAATATTATAAAACAAATCTTAACTAAAACAGTTGGAATAGTTTCTGTTTAAATTCTATATACCTAACTTTATTTTTAGCATAATTTAAAAACAGTCATTCTCAGGAAATTATTTCTGCTATAACTTCTCAATATCTAATGGCTTTAAAGTATCTAAATTATAGTATCTATAATTACTGAATTACTTTCTAAAATAGGTCCTTAGTCACTGACGGTGGGAGTAGGTAAATGCAGTACTTCTCCTTCTCATGACCACATCAAAATTACAACTAAACTACAGAACAACCATCAAGAATCTCTTGAAGTCTAGCTGAACAGAAGTCCTACAACTAAGGACATACAGAAAAAGTCACCTTGAGACTGCTAAGAAGGATGGAGACACAGAACAGGCTGGTCCCACACTCATATGTGGAGGTTAAAATTTGGGAGAGATATCTCAGCTGCATAGGTTCCCCCAGAGAGGCAAAATGTCCCAGCTCCAAACCGGGCTTGCCAGCTCAGGGGTCCAGTGCCAGGTGGAGAAGTTCCCACAACTTCTGGCTGTAAAAACCAGTGGAGATTGTGGCTGAGTAAGAGACAGGACAGCTGGAGACCCAAGCATTTCACTTAACGGGCCCATGCATGGACTTACTTGCTGACAAACTCATTGATCCTGAGCTCTAGCACTAGGGTAGCAACTCAAAAGGTGCCAGGGACATACCAGGGGGAACTGAATTGTCTGGCTTCAAGGCGAGGGCTACAGGGACAACTTTCTCCCAGACAGAAGTGCCAGCAGAATCCATTGTTTCTTTGTTGACCATTGCCAACCCAGCATGCAGACACAGGCAGCCTACATATCTGAGTTTCTATCAATCTGGCTAACACTGGTAACCCTGCCCTGGTAATTCCCTGAGACCTCACCACACCCAACTTGCAGGCCCACCCAAACCACCTCCAGTGGCTTTTCCATAGAAACAGCCTATTGTGGCTCATGCTGAAGACATTCCTAAAATCTCTCAAAGGTTCACAAAACCCAAACAAGCAGCATCTGGCTTCAGCATTCCCCATAACTCTTGCTGAGCAGCCTCAAGCCCGGCACTAGCAGCAGCCAACCTCAGTTCACAACTTGGCCTCTCAAGGCATCTCCAAGCCCAATGTGGGTGGTGACCATCTGTGGATTGTTTAGTGGCTCATACCAGATGACCCCAGGCAGGGCACAGTCTGTATCTGTGCTTGGCCTGTGGCAGGGCCCCTCCAAAGAGTCCCTGGGGCCATCACACCCAGTAGCCAGCTTTGAATCAAGCCAGAACATCACCCAGAGCTACATCTGAAGGTGACATATCCAAAGGGCAGACTGGTCAGGCACTAGAGCCCTGCTAAAGTGAATCCTGCTCCATAGGGTCAACCCCTCACTGGCCAGTCCTCACAACCAATCAATGTGGGCGTCAATCCCTTCCATTGACATGCAAAGAGCAACCGAGACTCAACAACAACAGGAGTGCACACACAACCTATACAAGGGACACACCTAGAACACCAGCTCAGGTGACCAGGGAGACTGTGCCACTGGACCCCACAGACACCTACTACATAAAGCCACTCTACTAAGACCAGAAGACATAGCAGCTCAACCTAATACATAGAAACAAACACAGGGGGGCAGCCAAAATGAGAAGACAAAGAAACATATCCCAAATGAAAGAACAGAATAAAGCTCCAGAGAAAGAACTCACTAAAATGGAAACAAGCAATCTACCAGATGCAGAGTTCAAAACACTAGTTATGAGGTTATAAGGATGCTCAACGAACTTAGAGAAAGAGTAAATGAACTCAGTGAGAACATTAACAAAGAGATAGAAAACATAAAAAGAACCAGTCAGAAATGAAGAATACAATAACTAAAATGAAGAATACATCAAAGGGAATCAACAATAGATTAGATGTAACAGAGGATCAAATCAGCAATTTAGAAGATAAGGTAGCAGAAAACAGTATCAGAACAGAAGCAAAAAAAAAATTTTTTCAAAAAAATGAGGATAGTTAAAGGGGCTTATGACGCAACATCAAGCATAACAACGTTGTCATCATAGGGGTCCCAGAATGAGAAGAAAGACAGCAGGGAGCTGAAAACGTATTTGATGAAACAAGGACAGAAAACTTTCCTAACCTGATAAAGAAAATGGACATAGAAGTCCAGAAATTTCAGAGAGTCCCAAAAAAGATGAACCCAAAGAGACCCACATTATAATTAAAATGGCAAAATTTAAAGGCAAAGAGTGAATCTTAAAAGCAAGAAGGGAAAAGCAGTTATTTATCTACAAAGAAGCTCCCATAAGACTGTCAGCTGATTTCTCAACAGAAACTTTGCAGGCCAGAAGGGATTGGCATGAAATATTCAAAGTGATGAAAAGGAAGTACCTACAACCAAGATTATTCTACCCAGAAAAGCTATCGTTTAGAATCAAAGGAGAGATAAAAAGCTTCCCAGAGAAGCTAAAGGAGTTCATCATCACCAAACTAGTATTAGAAGAAATGTTAGAGGGACTTCTTTAAGAAGAAAATAGATAAAAATTTTAATAATAAAATGGCAATAACTACATATCTATTAACAACTACTTTAAATGTGAATGGATTAAATGCTCCAATCAAAAGATAGGAAGGCTCAATGGATAAGAAAACAAGACCTTTACATATTCTGCCTACAAGAGACTTACTTCAGATTAAAAGGCACAGAGACTGAAAGTAAAGTGATGGAAAAAGATATTTCATGAAAATGAAAACAAACAAAAGAAGTTGGGGTAGCAATACTTATACCAGATAAAGTAGACTTTAAACAAAGGCTAAAACAAGAGACAAAGAAGGACCCAGTAATCCCACCTCTGGGTATTTATCCAAAGAAACCTAAAACACTACTTCCAAGAGATGTGCATCCGTATGTTCATTGTAGTATTATTTACAATAGCCAAGATATTGAAGCAACCTGGGTGTCCAATGAATGAATGGATAAAGAATAGTGGTACATATATAGAATGAAATATTACTCAGCCATTTAAAACAATTTTTTAATGAAATCTTATCAACTGCAACAACATGGATGGACTTAGAGCATATCGTGCTGGGTGGAATAAGACAGACAGAGAAAGACAAGTGCCGTATGATTTCATGTACATGTGGAATTTAGAAAACAAAGCAAACAAACAAAACAGAAGATACAGAGAACATTTGATGGTTGCCAGATGGAAGGGGTGTTGAAAAGTGTGAGTGAAAGGTGTGGGTGAGGGTGGGTGAAAAGGGAAAGAGATTAAAAAGTACAAATTGTTAGTTACAAAATAGTCATGGGAATGTAAAGTATAGCATAAGAAATATAGTCAATAATATTATAATAACTATGTATGGTGTCAGATGGGTACTAGATTTATCACTTTGTAAGTTACATAAATGTCTATTCACTATTCCATACACCTGAAACTAATATAATACTGTATGCCAACTGTAATTAAAATTTTTAAAAATTATTTAAAAATTTAAAAAAAAATTAATTAATGTATTGTGTTTTCTAGATACTTCTGAATACCTAGATACTTCTAGTATCTATGGTGTGATTTCCATGGGTAGAATAACTGATATTTGTTTTAAACAGTTCTCTACATCTGACATTTTTTGGACTAGAGAACTTAAAGAATGTCAAGGATTTAATATTTCGAGTAAACTCTTATTTGGTATCCCTCCTTGACTATCAAGAGCACAGAATTGCCACTTTCACCTTTACCCAATGATGCCCTTCCTCAGTGCTTCCGTTTCACTCATTTTTTTGTTTCCTTATTTGTTTTAGAATGAATGGTTTATGTCTCCCTCACTACATTGTAAATTTCTTTAAAAGATCAATTGAATTTTACTTATCTTATCATTTGTGCCTATTCCAGAGTCTAAAACCTAATAGGCAAACCCAATACTTGTATATTAAAGAAAATTGGCTGAATGACATAATTTTTCACTATAAGTTTTATTTTAAAAATAATAATTTGGACTAAGAAATACTACAATTAATTCATATTTCATAGAAAATATGAAACCAAAATTATCAAGTTATCACCAAGTAAGATGGAAAAAAGGCTATCATTCATAAATTTAGGCAAAGTCCATTGGGATCAAGATGATAAATTTAAGGAAATCTGTACACAATTAGCAAGAGCCTCTACCAGCCCACAAAGAAGCAGTTCTAACCCCAGAGAACAAAGGCTAGCACCTCATATAGACTATCAAGCACCCCAGCTACATCCTGGAGCTCACACCTTGGGTTCCTGGATAGATGGAAAATGAAATCCTAAGAGGCACTGCTGAGATGAAATTATTATAGAAGAAGAACAGCCAGTATCAAAGGCTGCCAAATTTCCTGCCTCAAGTTCACCAGGTCTTACTGGCAATAGATCTCAAATGAAACTGTACCTTAGAAAAAAAAAAACAAAAAGGAGGGGGGAAATAGCATTATTGAATATCAAAGTATTTTTCAGGAATTCTACTGAATGCTTGCACATTTATTATTTATTTATTAAGTGCAAGTTTATCGAGTAGCTACTTATGCCATGCATCATTTTATGTATGAGGCAGAAATAGAGAGTATAAAGTCCAGTGAAGGAGATGTAGAATTATATCTAAAATATTAATAAGACATTTTAGATATAGTTTGTTCTATGAGAACATAGAATACCTGACCTGGACATGAGGTATAAGGAAAGTTTCCAGTAGAGGAAGCAAATTCGAAGCTGAGAACCAGAAGACGAATGAGAGTTAGCCAGAAAAACATGAGAATCTCAATGTGTTTCTTTTATAAGTCATGTTAGAGTTTGAACTGGAAAACTTCAGGGCCACTGTTAATTTTATTTACTATTTTTCCAATGTCTTACATAAAGAATTCCCAAAGAGAAGGCAGACAGATATTCCTTCTTCACAACCCTGGGAAACCAGGGCCCTACAAGGAGTCGAACTCAGTCACTCAGAGAAGACTGCCTGCAATATGGTTCTGGCTGTACCTTGCTTTCCTTTTGTTCTGCTCATTTCTCAGCATTGATTCTGTGAACTCTCCAATATCCTTCAATAAAATTCCATTTCTGCTTATGTTAGCCAGAGTTAATTTTTTTCTCATTTGCAACCAAATGCTCTGATATGTCAGTCTTCAAATGATTTTTAAGCAGAAAAGTGGCAAACGGAATTCGTACTTTAGGACAATTTGGTTGCAGAGTTTATAACATGAAGAAGGGTAGTTATGCTGGAGTCTAGTTCTAGGAGTTTGCAGTTAGCCAAACTAGAGATTCTGATTGTCATCTATAGTGGTGGTACTGGGTAAAGAGAATAGCTAGTGACCTTGACAGATATTGATTGAGAATTTATAAATATGCTGTAGTTAGAAAAAAAGAGACATGATGGCTTTCTTTATTCACACAAAAAACATTAACTGACAAAATTCTGAATATACACTTATTGTATAGGCAGCTATGTGGAAATTCTATCAAAGACATCTAAGAAAGAAAAATAAAGTAAACCTAAAAGATATATAGGAAAAAAATAACAGGTGCGACAATTAAGATTTCAGTAAGCAAAACCTACCTCAAGAGGCTTAAAAAAATGATAAATTTTTGGCTCATTTATCTGTGAGTTCAGAGGTAGATTATTGATTTAATGTAGTAGCTAAGGTTAAATCTCCCTGAAACATGCTTTACTCTTTCATCCTGTTTGGGTACCTTTTCTTATTAGAATGATAGGGATAGGATTAGAGCAGTTTGGGGCCAAAAATCTGTGCTCAAAACTGCTCAGAAGAAAGATATCTCTTTTTTTAAAAATCTCTTTCTTAAGCGAAAGATCACATTTTCAAAAAGCAGCAGAAAACTTCTCTCTTTTATCACTGTAGCATATTAGAGCATGTACCCATTCCTAAAATAATTATTGTGACTAGAAAAATTACATGTGTGACAGCCTTAGGTTTGAGTTCCTCTAGTAAAATTAATGAAAAAATACATAATAGTAAGAAAATAAAGAAGGTACAAATAAACAGCATTAGTAATTTAAAGGGGCAAGATGGTAATAATATTTTAGAGATTATTTTTTATCATAAAAAAATTATAAACAACTTTATGCCAACTTTATACTTGAAAATATAGATGAAATGGGCAATTTTATATAAAATAGTTACTAAAATGGATTTAGTAAGTAGAAAAACTGAATAGACCAGTAGCTATTTAAAAATTTAATTGGTCAGAGGAAAAAAAACTTTCTCTAAAATAGGCAATAGATTCAGATCATTGCATAGGTAGTTTTAGCAGACTTTAAAGGCATAAGTAATCTCTATATTACTAAAGTATTTTAAGGACCGAAAAACTATGGAAAACTATCTTGCTCATTTTATGAATTTAACAGAACATATATGGAAAATTAAGCAACAGTTGAATCTTACCTTTAAAAATGCAAAGAAAACATAGAAATCAAATTCAACCTAGTATAGTATATTAAGAAAACTCAAAACTACCAAAAAAAAAAAAGGTTTATTTCAGGAATGCAAGGTTGGTACATTTTTTAAAATTAGCAATTCACTATAAAACTTTTATCTATTAAATTAAAATATCATATGATGGGAAACATAGGTACAGAAATAATCATTTGAAAAATTCAACACCTATTTGTGTAAAAAATTCATAGCAATTTAGGAATCAAAGGAAACATCTTTATCTGATAAAGTGCTACCTATTCTTAAAAGTAAAATGTAAGGATCGTTTCTCCATATGTCAGCAATAAAACAAGTGTTTTATTAACATTCAGTTATTGAGCATTGCATTGGATGTCCTGGCCAATATTATAAGTCAAGAAAAATAAATACGAAGCACACAAATTTAAAAAGAAGTCATGAAATAGTTGTTATTGACAGAAAATTCAAGGCAATCTTAGACAGCATTCAATCTAATAGAGAATTTAGTAAGTTTGCTGGATTCAAAACCGACATACTAAATCATTAGAATTCTTATAAATAAACCATAACAAATTAGGAAATGCTATGCAAACATAAACATTCACAGTAGCAACAAAATTTATATTTACCTTTAGGACCTATTAGGAATAAATCTAGTAAAAGTTGTTTGAGACCTTCAAAAAATTATAAAACATTAAAGTATAGAAAAGATGAATAAGCGAGATCATCAGAATCATATTTATATAGAGAGCAAAACTTTAACATGTCAATATTGGCCAATTCTGTGTGGTGGGCACACTGGTGTTTATTGTACCTTATTTATTTTACCTTGCTCTAGTTTTTTAACTTTTCAAAACAAAAACAGATCAGTAAAAGAAGTTTCACATTTCTGCAGAGAAAAATATATTTTACTTTATGAGTCAATGACAAACATTTCCTACTAATGTTTTTCATAAATAAAGTTTAACACAAGTATGCCATTCCTGGAACGAAGGCGGAAGTGTTTCACATAGTGTGTTTGCCTAAAAATATTTGCTGTCTGAAATCAAGAAATATTAAAGTCTATTGAAAAGCACAGGGGAAAAATGTACAGTAGGACAAAATCCTAAATAAAAACTACCAAAATGATTTTCTGCTCCTTTTTTACTAAAATGATTATGTCAATATACAGTATCAATATGAGCATATAATAAAATTGTGATAATTTTTTTCACTCATTCGGAGAGTAATCAAATAAGCTAACATGAATGAAAAGCATTTATGAAGCAAAGTGAGGTGCATTTTAAGGAAAATAATTTTTTCAAGTTTTTTCAATGTATTTTCTTTAACAGTGTGTTTTAGTCATAAGTATTGCATTCATTTCTGCTAAGACACTGAATTATCTATTTCCTGTCTGAAAGTCGTATTAACACCTTTCAGCATATCCCTAAAACAGGATTATTTTTTCCATGAAAATTAGTAAAGCATAGCTTTCTCATCCTATTTCTAAATATGATTAGATATTTGACACATTTGGATGATTTAAATTACTTTCGATGAGCTTGAGATATAGTTTTATCACATTGCTTTCTTGAACCGAGAGGAAAGAAAATTGCATATTAGTTTTATTTTCTAGCCAAGATGAGAATAAACTGAAATGGAAATAAAGATTTTTTTAACCAAAGAATGTATCTTTTGAGGTGAAATATCAACATGTATGGGAACCTTGAATTTAGTTATTCCCATAAAATCTGGGAGCTTTAGAAATCGTTGGTGGTTAAATACAGGATCCAGATAGCTTCACAGCAATGAGTTACAAACTCTGCAGATTTTCCTAAATATGTGTTGCTACTGTATCACCTAACAGAGTTCTACCCAAAATTAAAGTCCAATTTAAATTCTATTGTCTCTAAATATTTACCCAATTGATTAAAATTAGATATGATCTTTGCTTGAAAGCTGATTTGGGGGTTTGTGTGAACCATACTTTGAATCACACTCTGCTAGATTTGGGGAGGAACATTCAAATAATCTAGGTCAAGCCTTTTTCCAATGAATAAATTATTTCCTTACATAAAATTCTGGCAAATAGGCCAACTTCTGCTTAAATACCACTAGGTTATTTACAAACTTCAGCAGACACTCCACATGGCCTATCTAATATCCAGTATCAGCACTCCAGTTTCTCCTTGCTCCCCCAAACCAGAAATTGAAGTGTCATAAAAATAAATCCAAATGTAGATAAAGAGAGACTTTATTTAGAAGAAAGATTATTATAATAAGGAGAATATTCTAATCTCAGAAATCTACATTCATTTCAAAATCAAAAAGAAAAAAGCTTTCCTTTTATAGGGAGGGGTGAGCAATAAGTAGAGAGGTTAGCAAAAGATGAGGGAGTAAGCAGACTGTAGATTTTGTGAGGTTTTATAGGGACTGTGTCAGGGTGGTCAGCCATTTCTCAGCATAAGCTGATGGGGACGATGGGGACAGGATCTGCACTTTAGCGCTTGTGTAGACTTGGAGGCAACCTGATGTTCAGGGCCCTCTGTGGAAGAAATAACTCTGACTAAAGCTCTGTCAAGACAAAGCAGAGGTTTAAGAATGGGAAACTGTGAGCACTTGAGAGAAGCAATGATGTACATCTGGAGGGTGTTATATGAAATTGTCAGGGCTAAAAAAATGCAAGCAAAAGATGATTTCTGCTTTTGTTTTCAGAACAAAAAGAAACCCACTTGGCTGGCAAACATCTTTTGGAGACATGATGCCTAGAAGTAGAGCAGCAATCTGAGGAATATGAGGAAGAAAGCCACACATGAAGGATGAAACTAAAAGGAAGCCAGATCGTTGTTGACATTATTGGGTCAGCATAAATGTCTGAACTACCTCAGACCTCTTTTTTGCAAAATAATAATAATAAATAATGATAATAATAATAGTGGTATTAGATTAAGTAATAATAATCAAATTGTTGTTACAGTCAAACACAATCTTAATTGATATGAATAATAAGTTTAATAATCTATTTAAAATTTTTGTCAAAATAAACATTTATTATTTTTTAAGAGACTTAAAATCTCCATTGTACTATTCTTGAAAAGTACACATCTCTAGTTCTGTGGATTTTCAATGATTTTTCATAATTATATTCAAAGATGAAAAAGTCTCGATTATTTTCATTTTCCTAATTCCTATGCACCTATATGCATTTCTTTCATGGTCTTTGTATTTTGCCTTTCTCTCTAATTATTGGCGCTTACACAACTTTTAATAAGATATACCTTCAATAAAGATTATATATCTATATAACAAGAAGTCAAATGTTAATGTTAGTGTATTATTTTTTTTTAATTCCATAATGTCTTTTACTTTGTAGCTACTTCATAAATATTTCTGAGTAATTGCATGAAATTTCTAATTCTGACAAATTTTAAACATTTAGAGAACTTGGAAAGCTCTCATTTGTTTTTAATGGTATTTCAAAACATCAGTACTGTGCTAATAGCTAAATTAACTAAAACTAAATATGGATATCATTCCGAAAGTCTTTTTTAAAGTTAATTGGATTATTTCAATTACATTTAAAAAGTACAATATTTAAAGAAATCCTACGGTGAAACCTTTACAAATGTAATGTCTTCTTTTATTCACCCATAATTTATCTGTTGGGTTTTTGTTTCGCTCTAGGCAGAATCTGGAGGATACTAGCACTTGCTATAGTCAGTTATATAAGCTTTCATCAGGATTTCAGCAAACAATTTGAATAGTTGTCAAGGAGACAAGAGAGGCAAAGGGTGGCTCTGAAAAAAAGCCAGAATTCTTCCAATCAAGCATTCTCATAAACAAGTTTGTTTTATCTAGAAGTAGCTTAATTTTACTGACCAGCTTTGCCCAGAGTCAGTCTAAGTTCTACTTTATGGTCTATGCAACACACTCATACTCTGTGTAATACTACATCTCTCCTGATTTATCGTGATATTCATTATATCTATAAAGTTTTGAATTTTGAAGTCCACACATTCTCTTTTATCGGATCTTTCCTCTAGGTGCATTTGGGGGTGAGCGGAATTTTGGCAGATAGAAGATAGAATTCACAGCTTGATATTGCCTCAGACAGAATTCTCTAGGATCCCTATGGTGTTATAAAAGAACAAGTAGAAAGCAAAGGCCAGACAATATATCCCATCACCATCAAAATTAAAACAAATTTCCTTAGGGAAGACAAACATCAAAATAAGTTTTAAATGTGGTTGAAAGTTGACTTATTTACTGCATGCTCAATGAGGAAAAAGATTAACCCAAAGAGGGGAAACATTAGAATTTCAGCATACCTCAGAAAATCATATCTTTCAAGTATATTGAATGACTACAAAAGGTTAATATTATTCATTATAGGTATTTAAAATACATAGAAAGATTATTTGTAATTAAGAATTCAATTATTCATATATAAATGGATGCTTCCAAATTTTGGATGTATCCAAAAACAACATTCATTATATTTTAATTCTTTTAAAACATTTTCTTATAGTTTACTTTTCATAATTCATTTTGTTTAGCAAAACTTCTAATCGTGGAATGAAAAATTAAACTTCATATTAGGTGCTGTATGAAAATAATATGTTCTAAATTAAAACATTCTAAATTAATAAAATTTTAACTTAAATATGTATAATACTGAATTTTGTATTAATATACTGCTCTCTATATAAAGACATAAACAATAAATTATTGGTGAAAAACTTTTAAAACGTAAAAGCTCTCACCAAAGCCTTTAAATAAAACTGTCATATATCAGAAAATATCTGATTTCATTTGAAAGGCATTCAGTTCTGAGCACTTAGCTAGTATTCATAAATAATTTCCATCTGAAAGAATTGTTTTTCTTACAAGGCTTTTACAAAGAAAGTGCTAGATTTTTTTTTTATCATTTTTGTAAACAATAGACAACTATTATATTGATCACATTACAGTACAATTCTGCCCTGCATTTTAGCCAGGATTTGTGACTGTAAATCAATTTTATATAATGTTTATTTCCAAAGTCTGCACACTGAGATTAGGGAGGAATAAGAGAAAGAGGGAAGAATTGGAGGGCAACTAAAAAAAACCACCCGTGATACAATAATAGAGAGTATATGTTTAATATTGAACAAGTGATAATTATTCTGCCAAATTTGCAATGTTTTTGTAGATCAATTGGTGATTATTTAAGAAACATTATCGTATATTTTGATTTAGTTATTATCTTTTCAATCCCAGTCAGTTTTTATAACTTTGAAAAATCTAGAAAAATATGCTATTTGAATTGAATAATTACATCAGGGGACTTGAGAGTTTTAGCATTGCATTCTTTGAAAGCAGAGGGCACATCAAGCTAAACCAGTTATGGCGACTAATCAAACCATCCCTGTGCCTGGGCTGGCTGCCCTCTGCCGAAGACCTCTGCCACACTGTCATTATTGTGGGCTGTTTGCTGGCTGGCTGACCCCAGCTTACTTCTGCTTCTCCACAGCCCTTTGACAATGAATGATTAATGAACTGTAAAATAACAACCAGTCTTTGAGCAAGTCAGGATTCCTTACCATGAATACTGAAAGGAAATGCAGTTTCTTCCCTGAAGTTGTCAAGATTTTAAGGGCAAAACTTCCTTTTTTCTTTTTCTATTTTCTTTTTTTTACCCTCTAGCTCTAGTGACTGTTTTGTTACCAATCAATGTGGGAATCACACGTAAAACCACATTCTCAAAGACTGCTTTTTGTTTTCTATAGTCACCCTAAGGTGCTGCTATATGTTTTCATCAATTTATTCCAAACTGTTCCAGCCACTATGATTACATGATTAGCTCTTTCAAAACTTCCATCTCAAGGCTGTACTTTGGCATGAGGGGCCTTGTGAAAGAGAAATAATTCAATGAAGCAAGTACACTTTTAGAGCAGAGGGTAGGCTGACCTTTTAAAGCTTGCACAATTGAATCAGGAATGCTTAATGTGCATAGCAATGTTTCTTCTAATAATATTATTTCCTAAAAGAAACTGCAAATACAGTAAGATTATAAGCTAAAGTGAAAAACCACAAGTTCAGGAAAAGAGAAAATAAAACAGAAAATCTAAGAAAAGAAAAATGAAAGCTGGCTTAATGCTAGCATATTGATTTCTAGAGTTCTCATCCAAATTGCATTCCTAGCAAATCCTTCTTGCTTAAGAATTGCAGTTCCAATTGACTTAAGAGACCACAGACACAGTATAAACAACCTAAAGCTGACTTTAGCTTTCAGTAAACTTGGATTTGGCAAACATTTTATAGTTAAGTTTTCCTATGAATGAAATAAATTCCTTCTCTTTTGAAACCATGTTTTCACATCCTTCTTTTTGTTACAAAAAGTAGTAAACGATGAAATAACACATAATGTCCAGTTATAAACCTTTATAATCCCATCACTGATTTATAAAATTGCATTGGCCAAAAGCATATTTCTCATTTTTTCTTTGGTTTTAAATTGTATCGCTTTGAAAACATTTAAATTTGCATGTTGTATCTCGTTGCTTATATTTTAAGAACAAATATTTTAGTGTTCTTTGAACTGAAAATCAAATTCAAAACTCGTCAATCACCTTAACGTTAAAATGTCTTTCTTTTCCTTTCAACATACATTTTTTCCTACAAATATTTAGATTATCCTTAATTTACAATGATATGACCTTTGACTTTTTGACTTTACGATGGTGCAAAAGCGATACACATTCAGCAGAAACCATACTTGAAATATTGAAATTTTCAGGTCTTTTTCAGATCTTTTCTAGTGATATTTGGTACAATACTCTTAGGATGCCAGGCAGTAGCAGCATGCCACTGCTCCCAGTCAGCCAAGTGATTATGAGGGTGAACAACCAATGTCTATTGCGTTCTGAGTACATTTAAGGTAGGCTAGGCTAGGCTAAGCTAGGATGTTCAGTAAGGTGTATATTAAACACATTTTCTTCTTAGGATATTTTCAATTTACAGTGGGTCTATCAGGATGTAACCCCATAATAAATAAAGGAATAATTGTGTACATGACAGATTATATTATTATATATAATAATCATTTTTTTCTGAGACATAAATTCACATCGTGACATATCAGAATAGTTTAACATTTTGATAGAGCATAAATATTATTTGTGAGATTTTAGAGCAAAGATTATTAGTTACCCAATAACCTTTAGTCAATAGTCTTGAGATATAGCAACCAAAAAAAGTTCTAAAGACTTCAAATGTCAGAATATGTTGTTTTAAAATTACTACTATTTATGTTTCTTAAAATTATGCTTTGTTAAAACAGAAATATTTTCATATTTGTACACTGCACGTGAAAAAGATCTGTGTATCCTAGTGAAAGCTTAACTTCAAATGCTTTAGCTTCAAAATCATAACTGTTGTCTGACTTCTCAGTACAGTAGAAACAGCAACATGAAACTGACAGTGATTGTGAATTGACCCATTTCGGGTTAGTGCGGGTGTTTGGATTCTGAAACAGCTGTTTTTTGTGTGTATGTGTGTGAAATTCCAAATGACTAACAAAATAGCTGAAAATGCTAGTTTATTTAGTTTTTCAAATCCATGCATTTTCTTCACATGGATATGGCCTTACTGTCATAGCAGTAGGGGTGCTCAAAGATACATAATACAGATTTCAAAGCTCCATCAAAAGGTACCAAGTTTTTCACAATTGTTTCAACAGATGAAACCCCAGAACATAGTTTTCAAAAACTCAGCACGAGTTTTTTGTTTGTTATTGTTTTTCCTTAATTTTTATCCATTCTCTGGTAGCTTTCTCAGAGGACAATGCTCTACAGAAAGGGCACAGGATAGCAGGGGTACTCTAATGAACCAAGAGAATGTGGCCACTACAGCAACCATTCTCTTCATTGGTTATGTGGCATCATGTTGAGAAAGCAACCTTCTTTCTCCAGTCAGGTACTTCTTAATAAAGCCATCAACCCAACAATGCTATATGAATGCTAGGAAGTACCTTTGTCAACCCAACAATGCTATATGAATGCTAGGAAGTACCTTTGTCAAAGCAAAGCAAGGCTCTCACTGACAAAAACAGAAAATCACAAAAGAGAATAAAAATAATTTTTTTACCATTTGTTTACTTCAGTATCCTTATTTGAAAACCAAATGACCCTCATGTTATTTACTCTAAGGATTCATGTTTTCCATAAAGATATCTCAATGATTTATTGCTAACAAAACTGGTCAAGGTTTGGGATTTATACCTGTCAAATCAGTTCTTCAAATCAAAGGCCCATCCATATATTTCTTCTTTTTTTTTTTTTTTTTTTTTTTTTTTTTTTTTTTTTTTTTTTTTTTTTTTTTTTTTCACGCTTACCGCTTTCATCCAATAATATTTATTAATAACATGTTGATTCATAGGCATTCTTTATGTGCTAAGGATAGAGTAGTATACAGGGAAAAAACAGTGCTCACCCTCAAAGAATTTCCACCTAGAGGAATAAGAGAGAATATAGCTAAATTGACAAGGAAAGATGGTAATTTCACAAGTACTCTAAATGAAAATAAAACATAATGTTGTAATACAGTGGTGAAATAGAAGTAAAACTACTTTAGAGTATACAAGAAAGATTTTCTAAGAAAATATCACTTGAGTTGTGACATGAATGATGAGTAGTTAAAGTAAAAATAATTCAGTACGGTGTCATTTTATCTCTTTCTTATGTGCCACAATTTAAAATTCTGCAAAGTGAAAAGGATTCCATATGCTCAGAGTTTTTGGAGGAATAAGATCTTAATTTTCTTGTTTGAAGATAATCAACTTATAAATTTCAAAATTGATACCTCCCAATGTTAAGGGTGGAAAATTTTCAAGTGAGCCAACTAGCTAAGTCAGCTACAGGGAAGAAATATCTTTAGATACCAGAAGTTATCCTACTTGCTTGTATGTGGTTTAGGAAGTGTACTGTATAAGATATGTAGATGGCCAATGTCTGCTTCTGTAATCCATTTACTTGTTAATTAAGGGTGTTGTTCCGGGCAAAGATATGCTAACAGCCAACTTCCACTTCTGTAATCTGCTTGCTTGTTCAAGAGACCACCAGGATATGGCCTTAAGCTTTATCAACTGCCTCCTCTGAAAGCTCGGGGCTGATCTCCTCTAGGCCTGCGTGGTAGAGAGTCAGTCGCCAGCCGGCTAATAAAGGCTCATAATTAATCTCAATTGGCTCCGTGGGTCTCAGAATCGTTCGTGCCATAACAGCAAGAATTTTGAGAATCACTACTTTCACATCAACCATTATTTTGTTCTTTAGCTAAGTGACATGAACCCAAGCTCACTAGCTTAAATAGTCGAATTTAGAAGTTAAGTCTAGAAATATTGAGCTTCTAAAAACTCACTCTTTTTGTCTGTGCATATATATTATTTTCTTATTCTCTCTATTTATTTTGCATAACTTACTAACTTATTTTTTCCTTCGAGATGTCTTACCTCCATCTTTTTGTAAAATCCAACTACTATTCTCTGATTTTCCATCACCTGGTGTTTGTTCCTATTTTTTAATGCCTTCCCATTCATTTCTTCCTGACTAAATCTTACTTGTCTTTCAAAGTCCAGCTTAAACGCTCCCTCCCTTGATGATCTTCCTAAAATCTAGGCCACAAAGAATGACATATTATATATCTCTTTCACACTTAGCACTTTGGGTATCAGATTCTCTTCTACATGAGATTGCTTTAGGGGCAGGGAATGTGAATTTTATACCTGTGCATATTACACAACACTTAGTAATTACCTGCCAAGAACCAATACTTGTATAGAGGGCAGAGACAGAGGAGGTAAGTCAGTTCTCTATTCTATGCTTTCCATACAAAGAGATAAGAATGTGCTTAACCTAGGAGAGAAAAGCATGAAAGAACATGGAGGCCTCTCTCTCCTTCTTGAGGAGAAGCGACATATCAAACTGGTTAATTAGGAAGAAGGACTTAAGCCTGTAAATTTCCGCCCCTATATTTCTTTCCAGCAGCTTTACCTCAAGATGCATGGCCCTCTGAAAGCAGACTTAACCTCAGGCAAGAGAGGTGCTTCATTTCTGAGTATAGATTTTATTCTGAAGGAAAAATATTAGGAAGCCTGACTGTGGTTACATATCTGAAATACATTTTTATTTCATTTTATTAGTAATAAAACTGTAGTATTTTGATCCCCATCTTTCTTTTGCTATCTTAAAAAATTAATAAGTGCTTAATGAATGAAGGAAGAAGGAATGTACACCAAGTAGAGATTGATAACCCACCCACCTATTTCAGCCTTCTATTTGGGGCTTATTAAAAGTCACTTGTCACAGGATCTTGGAACATCCAGAAAATGAAACAGAAGTCTAAATCAGTATCCTTTTAGTAGAATTGCTTCATCTGGCAGCCAAGACAGCACAACAATGTGGCAGTTGTTTTTATTTTTATTTTTTCTAAAATAAAGACACTCTCGACTTTAAAGAACAAAGTTCTGAGTGCTAAATATCTTTCAACCAACATTTATGAAACATTAAATCAGGAAGGATGCTTTACATACATAAAGATGCAAGTTCCATGCATTACTGATCAGCAAAATGTCCTAATTTACTTCAATATAACTTTGTGTACCTAAAGACTGATATTTTAGAAGCTAGGAACTTTATTCTCAAGTAAGTGAAATATCCATAAATGTTCCACAAGTAAATAATTGTTAAATAGGAGATCAGCATCTAATATTCTTTCAAACTAGAACTGATGCATGACAAATGCCTCCCTAGATCCTCATGAGGTTCTTGCGAGAGCCCCTTTCATACCATATTTTCACTCATTAAGAAAAGCTCATGAGATCTAGATGTAAAAAAAAAAAAAAGTTAAAGATGTATTTAACATCATCAAAATCAAAGTTATTGAGGTAAACAGACAATAATTCTGTTATCAGTACAGTTATAAGGAACAGCTTCTCCAAGAAAAGTCCCTACATTCCATCTATATCTAAACAGTACATTTCTAAAATAAACACTATGAGTCACACCAAAGGACTAGAATCCTGATTCATCAGCCAAACAAAATACAAGTGAAAATCACTTTTTTTATAAAAGTGACTTTCAAAATTTTTCCTCTAATTCTCTTAAAAATTTAATGTTTTCTCATAGTGTTTCTTTTATAGAGTGGTCACATTTCCCTCTGTAACAAGCACCAGGCAATTTCTGGGAAGTAGAGTGCACCAATATTATTCTGTTAGAATATAGCAATTACCTAACAATTTAACTGTCACTGAAAAAATTTCAAAAATAAAAAAAAATTCACTGCATACACTGCAACACCTTATTTCTTACAGAACTTTAATTTAGATTTTAATTTATGTATTACACCCCTTAGAACTTTTCCATTTTTCTCTTCATGAATTTGACATTTTGATTTGAATCTACTGGAAGGAAATTGAAGTTTCAGCCATTACGGTCTGGTGCAATTATAGTATTAAGCACCAGTGCACAGGCTCAACTATTAACAATTTTCAACAATGTCTGAGATGGAAACTCCACATCACTGAGGTTTTTCCATCAAAGACAGGCTTCCTTCAGCTGTGATTTCACCATCTAATTGTATTTTTATAAGTTATTAAAACAACAGTGCTTGTTAGGTGGAAGAAGTTCCAAGCTTTTCTGAGTCTCAAAATACTACAACAAGAGAGGCAATTTATAGTCGTTAGCCACTGGCCATTGCAAGAATACCAGACCTTACTAAAATATTAGCTTTCAATGGTTCTCTCATGAATTTCCATATTACCACATGTTTGTGTACAAATCATTACCCATTCAGAAGTCTATTAGCACCCATTCCCTGGTAAAGTCTTGGCCTTAGAGGAATGAGATATTATGACAGAAAAATACTTGGTAAGAAAAAACAATTGGTAAAAAAAAAATGAGTCTAAAATTTATTGCATTTAAAAGAATTTTCCAAAGGAGAAAAAATCAAAATTCAGAATATTTATCCAGCTCACTCATTTATGCTTTACTTCATATAATCTAAGTTTAGCTCTTTCACTGTTATGTTCATGTAGGAGCACAGCAGAATGTGGGAGTGCCCTCTGGTCCTGCTCACTCATGGGTCTGCACCCTTCTCCATAATGGCCAGTCCCAAGGCTGTTGTGTTTGGTGCTATTTTATCTTTCCAAAATCTACACAATAAAAGCAGTTCTATTATGCTAGTAACTCTATCATCTTTTTTTTCTTTCTAACTAATGATCTACTTTTCTACTCATTACCGACATTGTGAATTATGCATATTTTGAAAATATGAAAAAAGAAATTAATACTTTGTTAGATAGACTTCCAGGCTTGTCTAGAAATAATACAATAATGTTCTAGCAGTTACTCATGTCAATAATACAAGTTAGATTGAGAATTTAGAAAAAATTATAAGACTAACTAAAACAGAGTAAATAAATGTATTTTATTTGGGACAAGTTTTAATCTTCTGGTATTCCCTTTCATATGGAGGCACCTCCAAAGGTATAACATTTCTAGCTTTTCTCTGTCCCCTCAGTCACTTCTCCCAAGGTATAAATGATGACTTAAAATAATTGATGATTTTGCAATAAAAAACTGGAGTGGTTAATCACTTGCTACTCTCTTGCTCTTTGGAGCCAGGGTGTTTGCAGGAAAGATGCATCCTGCCTTGCTTCTCCATATTCTGACCCTAAGCACGAAGGACTGGCCCTACAGCCAAGGTTTTCTGTTGCTGGATCTATCCAATTCTTTGGATCTACATTAGATATTTCACCTTTCTGCAGATATAAGTCATCATCTGCAATATCAGTATTATCAATAATACTGCTTTACTCTTTTGTCTTATATCTCAGTTCAAAACTCAGGTAGAGAATTGAGAGTTTTGTTTCTCAGGCTCTCCAAACCTAGCATGTATAAAGAAATTATATTTCACTTAATTACTTACCATTTGCTAGAAGGGATAATCCAAAGATCATTACTATATGTTTGGAATAATAAAGAGACTTAACAAACGCCCATTCTTTTCTTATGTATTTTTTTCTTTTTTGACCTGCCAGCCTATCATACAAGTGTTTTAGCATAACAAGGCAATACTGGAATTATCTGCTGAAATATATAAAACATTCATATTTGCAAAACTTATTTTATTCATTTAAGATCGACAAGTTAATATGAGGTAATAGTTAACATATTAGTCAAATGATAATTAATAGCTAACACTTTTGAGCACTTTGTGATAATTCTACTGAAACATTTTGTCTTATTTAAACTTCAGAACAACCCTATGATTGGCACTGTTATTATCTGTACTTTAAAAATCTTAAAATTCAAGCCTAGAAAACCTGTTTGAGGACATAGAATTTCAGAATTGAAAGCCAGGTCTGTTCAACCTCAAGGCTCAAGTGCTCTAAAATCATATTATATTGTCTCCAAATCATATTTTTCAGAATGTTCTTGGTAGACTAGAGAATCATTTGGAAAGTAAATCCAACTTAATTCAACTTGAATTTGCTGCTCAAATCTCAGCAATATGCAAAGATATACACACAGTAATCAAAGATACAACCCTGCAAAATTCATAGAGTTTATTAGAAACCCATCGTCTTTAAACAAAAGTTTTGCTTAAAAGAAAATAGGCAAAATGAGATACCTTCAGGTTTCAAGGAACAAAGATACAGAGAGACTGTTTCAGTAATTGGAGGTGTATCCTAAGGATACATAGGAAAGTAAATCTAATGGAAGTAGTCCCACATAGTCAAACATCATGGAGCACTGAGATCCTGTTCAGTGTATAAAAACAGATCCAGCAGCACCTCAATTAATTCAAACATCTTATGCTCAGCCACAATGGTGACTCACAGCCTAATTTCTGTTCTCTCTCCATGTGCTTCTTTTTCCTATTCTGTTCTCAGCTGCTCTTACTCTTCTTCATGATTTCTGCTTTCTCTGGCCATCAGCTGCCTCATGGCTTTTGTTACAGATGAGTCCAACTAACATCATTGGCTCTCTGACTTGTTCAGAGTCAAGATGTCACAGGTTGATGGATTATTATTTTCATGTTTTGATTTCATCCTACACTAACGGTATATGCCAAGCAATTTTATTCCTGAAGCAGACTTTCTTTTGCTCATTATGAAACCTATTCTTTGATGTCTCAGCACGTTTGATCGTAATTATTTCAAAGAAAGATAATGCCTTTAATGATATCCTTACTCAGTTTAGATTTATAAAAAAAAAAAAATTATAAAATTATTATTATTATTATTATTACGCCATTACCATTTAATTTAATTTTTTTCTATTTTAAGTGTCAGTCCACCAGTTTTTCATTTTGTTTTGTTTTAATTATCATCAATGATGTTGCCAGTTGACTAATGTAGCATTTATTGGTATTAACATCCAACACAGTGATGCAGTTGTAAATATAGGTTTTAAACATTATTGTCTCATAAACTTGGGAGATGCAAGTTGAGCCATCTTTGTCAAAACTGTGGTTTCTGTTTTTCATAGACATGATATTCCCCTCTATCATTTTGTCTAGTGAAACAGCCCACCTTCTTGTCCACAGAGATAAATCTTAACCATACTGCCTCTTGCTCTTGACCACAGTGAGTGGCACAGGAATAAATTCATGATCCAAACAAATCAATCAGAGCCCTTTCAGATTTTATGGAACCAACACTAGTGCTTCCTCTTTATAAAACTTCTCTAATGATATGACCCAAAGTTGTTCAGTAATCACTATTTTTCCAACAAGAAAAACATTTGTCTACCATAGAATCAAAGAGAGACAAGCAAAGCGAGTTGGAAGAAGAGAGAAGAGAAAGTTCTGGTTGTGGCCAAGTCTCAGTTCTTATTTCTCAAACCTTTGGAACTGCCCAGGTCAGAAGTTGTTCCTTTACTATGTGAGACACTCGAGTACCCTGCAAATAAATCTTTATTGCTTAGACTAATCTGAGTTAAGTTTCTATCACTGCATTGAAAAAATAATAATATAACATCCCTCTTAGACTATCGGACGTTGTGTTCTCCAATATAAAGACCCTGATTGTGACTCTCAAACTCTATCAAGTAAAAATCATCTTCATTTAACTGACTTCTCATCCAAGGCTACTTGAATGTGCCTCTAATTCATGATGTGTAACAAATTTATTCTTTATTGTCCATTTACTTTTCCTATGTAACTTCCTATACATGCCTATTCTCAAAGTTAAAAAGCTAAACAATCTTACTGAAGTTTTCCTTTTTGTTTCATTTTAGTTTTTACTATTTCTCTCATAATCTCTTAAGTTTCTCAGTTCTTGTCCATTTTTTTCTAGAGTAATAGTCCAGATTTTTATGCAAACCTGTGCATCTGATTTCTAACTCCCGTGTCTTCTACATGCTATCTCCATAGTAATCTATTTTAAATGTCATTTTGAGCAACATTTTTCAATTTCAGATGAAATTTCAAAATCTACAGGATAAATTTAAACTTTTCAAATTAAAATTTAAGGCTAATTTTTTGTAACCTATACCTACAATTTCTACCTAAGCTCTCATTATTTTCTTCCAGAAATCTCACAGTTATCCATACAATGTTTCCTAGTAACAAATTTATGTTTCTACCTCTATACCATTTATTTTACCTAGAATGCCTTCCCTGTTTTCATCTTATTTTCTAAAGCTTTGTCAAGCTCAAGCACTATTTTCTTCTTGGAAAATGTCTTTGCCTGGAGGCTTAGATAAACTAATCAAGAGGAATTGAAACTAAATGTGATGAAGGAGGAGGAAAACATCCAGATAAATATGTAAATCAATTTACTATGAAAAACAATAGCTATCATATTTAAAGAAGAAAGACATTTGAGTGGTGCCAGTGAATGGTATGAGAAAACAATTGGACTGGAAACCAGTAATAACTTAAAATCTCAAATGCAAATATATATCATCGTACAATTCCAAGAAATGTAAATTTTGATTTTAAGAAAAAAAAATTAAAATTAATGTGTAGACTTGGTAGACTTTTGTAAGAAGGGAATACAATGTTAGAAGGACATAGAGACCTACTAAGAGATGGAGAAAAAATGGCATAGTTTTAGGTCCACCCAGAAAACCAAGATCCTAAGAGGTAAGAATTACTGAAAAACATTTAGGAGATTGTACATACATATATGTACCTTTTTTAAAAAAAAGCAATGATTAACCCATGAGATTTTGCTATGGGGTTAGAGGTTGGATCATAGTTAAGGCTAATGTTAGAGTTAGGGTTAGGCTGACAGGTAAAATTAGGATTAGGGCCGCAAAATGGGGAATAAGAAACTTTCTCAGAAGCAAGACAGTAGTATGTTGAGAAAATCATTTGACTCAAAGCAGAGCGTCTGACAAGTGTTATATTAGCTTTGCTGAAAATTAAAACTCCCAGAGACAGGAAGATTTAACAAAGAGAGATTATTTAGAGCCTAATTATGACCAATAAGGAGCAATCGGTTGGCAAAATGAATGAGGTGCAAAACTTGAAAAAAAAGGTTAAAGTATCAAGAAAATGTCAACCAAAAGAAAGCAGGCATGGCTGTATTAATAGCAAACAAAATACACTTTAAGGTCAAAAGCACAATTAGGAGAAAAAAATGGTCTTTACACAATAATAAAAATAATACTTAACAGGAAAATACCACAGTTTAAAATAAGCATATATCTAAGAATAAATCTCAGAATATAATTGAGATGATTATCTGGAGAAATTAAAAATCCTACTACCATAGTGGAAAACTTAAAAATATCTGCAGTACTTGGATCAGTCATCAGGGAGTCAATAAGAATAGAAAAAATTTGAACATATCAATTATTTGGTATGATGATAGATATATAGAACCATGCATGCCTTGATTAAAGGCTACACAGTATTTTCAAGCTCAAATTATATATTTACAAAAAAATTGTAATGTACAAAGCGATAAAATGAGTTTTAAAGAAATACCAAAAAATAAACATATAGAGCACATTTTTAATGATATAACACTTTATTTAGGTATAAATAATTTTTAAAATAAGAAACACATAAAAAGTTTTTAAAGCATTTCTAAATAACTCATAAATAAAAAATAGAAATTAGAATAAATTTAAAATATTCAAATGTGAAAATGCTGCATGTTAGAACTAATGAAATAAACTGAAGCTTTACAAGTATACCTTACTATATATATATATATATATATATATATATATATATATATATACATCATTTCTTGATATAAATATTTAATATAATGAATTGCAAACTTTGCCTAAATTTGTTATCTGAATCAATAGAAATATAAGTCCAAAAAGTGCAGAGAGTACCCCCAAAAAATGAACCTGAAGAGGCCCACAACAAGATAAACACAAATAGGCCCATATTATAATTAAAATGGCAAAAATAATGCTTATATATGAGTTTATATTCAGTAAAACTTTCTTATGAATAAAATAAAAAACACCTTCAGTTAGTTCAGTTTCAGGTATATCTGTAATGTTTTATTTGATAATCATGGATATTCATCATATTATTATCTATACTTTTGTGTGCAAGCCCTTGAAATTTTATAAATGTTAACAATAGGATTACAGAGATTAGGAGAGATGCTGGGAACTTGAAATTTGGCAAATGATGATTTCCTGAAAGTCCTAGCCAGTGCAGTAAACCAAGAAGAAAAGTAAAATCATCAAATTTTCTTTTCATAAATGACATTTTTGTATAGAAAATCATAATGAATCTACAATAAAAAAACCTGTGAGAACTAATAAATGAGCTTAGCCAGTAGCAGTATTAATAGCAATATAAAAATCAATTGTATTTGTATAAACTAACAACAAATATTTGAAAAATAAAATTTTAAAATTATCATTTACATAGCATCTCAAAAATTAAATACAAAGAGGAACATTTAAAAAGATACATATTGATAAAGACAAAACATTGCTGACAGAACTAGAGAAAACCTAAGTAAATGGAGAGTTTTGCCATGTTTATAAATTAGAAGAAAAAATATTGTTAAGATATCAACTCCCTCCAACTTGATTTAAAGTAAACCAGATCAAATCTAGCAGCTTTTTGGTAGAAATTGAGAAGCTGATTCTTAATTTTTTATTTCTGAAATTTATATGGTGATACAAAGTTCGTAGAATAACTGAAGTGTATTAAATATAATCAAATAGGAAAACTTACACTACTGATTTTCAAAACTTACTATAAAGCTAAAGTACTCAAGACTGGGTGATGCTCATGTAAATTAGAAGTATAGATGATCAGAACAAAGAGTTCAGAAATAGCGCTATACATGTAGTGCAAAGGCGCAAAGGTAATTTAGTGGGGAAAAGATAGTCTTTTCGATAAGTTGTACTAGAAGTGCTACAAATTTATAAGGGGAAAAAAAATGAACATGAACACTTACCTTAACCTATACACAAAAATTAACTAAAATAGATTATAGATCTAAAAAAAACTTTATAAAATTATTAGAAAAAAGTATAGGAGAAAACCTTTGAAACCGAGAAGATAAATATTTCCTAAGACACAAAAAGCACTTCTCATAAAGAAAAAAAATCAATAAAGTCTAACGGCTAATAAATTATAGAATTTCTGCTCAAACTTACTCTTCTTTTAAAGCTAAGTCTATAACATTATACATGTTTTCTCTCATATGTCTTTTCTTTTTTTTTTTCATATCCATATAAACTTCAGGACATGAAGAAGAAAAGCAATTTTTGATTAGAATAAAAAATGACAAAACATTTATGTTACCACTAAATGTCCTCTGATTTGTTTGATTTTTAGTAAAGGATTGTTTTTACTTTGAGTACCCTGTAAATGTTTGTGAACACAAAAATGTTGCCAAAAGTTTGCATACGATAAAATACAATATAATAAGTTTCTAATAATGAACACAATTCTAAGTGTTCTATGTGTATTAACTCATTTATTTAATCCCTGGGGTAAATCTATGAGTTTAGATGTTCTTAACATCTCATATGTACAGATGAGAAAGCATGATATACAGAGAGGTAATTTACCCAAATTCACCCAACTTATCTTTCCAAACAAGATTTGAACTCAGGCAGCATAACTCCACAGTCTACATTCTTAGCCACCTACAATGTACAACTGATCTATTGTACAGCTCAATGCTTCTCAAACTTCAGCAGACTTATTAAAACACAAATTCTGGCCTGCCAGCAGAGATTCTGTAAGTCAGAGATTCCTTGAGTCAGAGAATTTGCATTTCTAAAAACCTTTCAGGTGGTGCTGAGCCTGTTGGTTCTCAGGAGATGGTATAGATTGTGTTTAGGGATGAAAATCATCTTGTAAAAAATCTTTAAAATAGGAGAAACTTTATCAGCCCATTACAGTCAACTCTAATCTCATTTCAGACAGCAAAATACAATAAACACCTTTAAATTTATAAAATTCTTTCCTAAATTAATGTGCTGTAACACCTAGAGACAACCAAAACATGATTTACAATACAGTTTTAAAAGTATTCTTTACTTGTCAAGATGCAGAGAAAAGTAGAGCATACTAGGAAGAGTTTTGGTTTTTTGTTTTTGGTTTTGTTTTGTTTTGTTTTGTTTTGTTTTGTTTTGTTTTGTTTTGTTTTGTTTTGTTTTAATGACCATTCTACAAGGAAGAGTTGGATAACAAAACAGTAAGCATATAAACTGAAATCTGTCAGACTTAAGGGTTAAACTCTGTCCACCATCAGCTTGCAAGCACAAACTCAAGAACTAATATTTCAGCCAAGACCGACTTCAGCTCAGGAAAGAAGATTGGCATTATATATTAGAAGTTTCTCACACACATTTTTGTTTCTAAAAGAGGAAGTAAAATTGGGAAAACATGCAAATCTTAGCTCCCGGGATGGAATGGAGGAGGTTGTTTTGAACAAAGCCTGAGCATTACATTAGTCAAGTTCTCCAGGGCCCGAGCTATCTGCAGGAAGACAGCTCCTTGAATTTAAGCACCAATTAAATATTCCACAGGATTTTGACACTTTCACAAGAACATTCTATATGTGTGGGGGGTGGGGGGGGCGCGGGGAGCATACGCTAAGGGGCTTTTTGCTTAAGAAGCAAATTGGGAGAAAAGAATTGTTTTTAAATGGCAATATAGTTTGGGAATGAAATCTCTTCACCAAGTATCATCTGGATATGTCTTAAAATGGCTAAGTTGTCAGCCTTTCTATAATAAACTATACTTGAGAACTTGAAGGATCATGCCATAAAAATGTAGTTTTCTGATATGCTTTGTCTTCTCTTTACTGCCAAGTCTTGGCATGTAGTAATTTCTTTGAAGTTAAAAATTTTTTTCATAATTATTGCTAGTTCTGTGTTGGCAAGAAACTTCATTTGAGACCCGTTTTTCCATAATAGCAAGTATAGTGATGAAAGACAATATTTTTGATATTTCTGCTGTTTAAAAATAAAAGGATGGGTGGAGAAAGAGAGCACAATTAATCCATGCCCATTCACACTGTATTTCCAGTACCTGCTATTAAAATGTTTTCTTTGGCTCTTAAACCTAAGGAATGAGCTCTTGCTTTGGGAAATAAAATGTAGGCATATACAAAATGCTCATACATTCTATTAATGAATATTGATTAATATAAGTGTATATCTAACACGAAGCCTATGAAAAAGTTAATGTTGGAGGTCAAAGGAACTTAATGTAGTTACTAAAGTC
This sequence comes from Pteropus medius, assembly GCF_902729225.1. NCBI lineage: Eukaryota > Metazoa > Chordata > Mammalia > Chiroptera > Pteropodidae > Pteropus > Pteropus medius. Next base: position 26,098,155 of record NW_024350319.1, on the reverse strand, counting down.
TAAAGTCTCAGCCAAGACTCTTTTTCTACTCATTTCCTTAGTCAATTCAGAATGTACCCAGATGATTCCTCTCATAATCCAGTGTCAAGCCCAGGCGATGTTATAATTCTACTAAGTTAAATCTGTTTTATTTGTCTCCTGTTACTGATCATGTAAGCACTATCAGGAAACTAAAAAAATGCCTATTTAGAAATTATTTGTGCTAAGTACTATGTCTTAATTGTCTTCGAACTGCCATATTAAAAGATTCGATTGAAATAAACGTTATGATCCAGACTTATATAAATATAATAAATATAATGGGCCCCACAGTATTCAGGACAAACTCTTATGAGGAGTCCACAGAAGAGATTTATATCCTAGAGGGAAAAGTTTTAAGGTGGATTTTGAGAGCATCTTTGTCCCAATATAGCTATTTAAAAATCATGGCAATAAATAAATAAAAGCCACTCATATATCCAATAAGTTTCGAAAACTTCTTAAATGCATATTTCTTTTGTGAGTGCTAGAGAAGAGAATCATAAGGAATATCCAAATGTCTAACCATTGTGCTGTGTATCTGGAACTAATATATAAAAAGTCACTGTAAGGTGGAGAAAGCACAGGCAAAGAAAAGCATGGCATGAGCTTGGCAAGAGCTAGATCAAGCAGAGCTTGGCCCGCCAAATATCACAGCATTTACCCCTTCATGCTGTTGGGAGAATTGGTTGAAGGGATAAAAGTGGAAGCAGAGAGACCATGAAAGAGACTTTTCCTTAGTCTGGGGAAAGGATGATGGCACTGTATACCAATATAGTGGAAATGGAGTTGTATAAAAATGTTTATTCATAGAGGAAAAACACATGGAACTGGAGAATAAGGAAGAAGGAGATATAAAGGATGATTCTCATATTTCTGGCTTAAGAAATAGTAAGAAAAAAAGGAATAAGCAATTTTTGAAAATATTTGCTATATGCCAAGTATCATTATAGATGATTGGACCTGAAACCAAGCCATTGTATTCAGAATAGTAATAGTAATAATGTCTAACATTTGCTGAGTCCTTAATATGTCCCAGGAACTGTAATTAGTGATCACACACATGTATATATACGATTGATTGACACTAAAAGATAGAGAGAAAAGGAACAACAAATTTAATACTGCGGAAGCATTCCGCTGCTGTTCCAGTCAATAGAGATTATTCCTGGAGTCAGTATAAAGTGGTAAAGATGCATCTCTATAAACTCAGTCTCATTTCCTAATTTCCTCTCCCAAACGCACACCTCTCCCAGAGGTGAGTGTAATTCTTAAAGATCCATGCTTGCTCCCTACAAATATAATTATTTCATCAAATACACACATGGAGGAACTAAGACTGTTTACATCACCTCCAAACTAAGAAATTATATGTATGTTACCAGTGTAACACCTTCTTAAGAGACATTGTGCTAGATTGTATGTGGCAGGTTTTAATTTTGTTCCCTATTATTCTCTTCACTCCCAATAGTGGTATCATTCACCCTCACTCATTGCATGTGACTTATAGTGCCTTTCCCAGTGGAAGAAATATACTTCCCTTTGCCATCAACTTCAGGCTTGGCTATGTGACTGGCTTTGGCCAATGGAATATAAGCAGGAGTAAAACTTTCCATAACTGCATTTCAAGAACCATCAAATGATTTCCCTTTTACTCTCAAATCTTCTCTCATGAGAATAGTATGTGTGAGAGGGGTGCCTGCAGTCTGGATCCCAGAATAAAAAAGACATGTGGAGTCAACCTGCAAGTCAATCTAGCCAATATCTAACATGAAAAAGAAATAAACTTTTGTGTTTAAGCTGATGAAATTACTGCAGGATAACACAGTCTAAGCTGACTGATATAAAAGTCCAAGGTCACTTTTGCCTAAATTTGAATTATAAGAATTTCATTTTAAATTCACTTTTAGAAGCTATCCCACATAAGATGCAACTCCAGGTACTTTTAGGGACTTTCTATCAGTCCTCTTAACTATAGGTGGCTTAGATCTCATAACTGAGACAATGCAAGACCTGCAATCAGGACAGATTCAAAACCAAAATGATAAAAATTGTTTCTTGTCCCCCAACAACAGCTAAATATCTTAACAGGGGCTGGCTCTAGACTTTCGTTTTTACTATCCATACCAGAAATTTGCATTGACTTCCCCCATCGTAGTTTTCCATCTATAAGGTTAAGAGCTGTATAAGCTTTATTGTGAAAGCTTTCCTGAGGGAAAGGAAATAGTAGCAATGACAAACACACACACGCACTTCTTGTCCATTTGTTCTCTCTGATCTTGTTTTCATGATCAATATTGTATGTGTATTTTTAGACAAAGGTCTGGCTGCTTGCTACATTTCTTAAACTGGAAATCTGATTTATGCTTGTATTTTTCCAGATGTAATAAATGTTTCCTTCATGAAATCTGTGCTAATTCACAAAATACACTTTCATAAACTAAAGGTTCTGATATAAACTGCTGGGTTTTGCTAAATTTTTGGCTAACATCAAATAAATTTAGTCCTTGTCAGTAACTCACTCTCTTCTTTTCCCCTTTCCTCTCCACGTGTGCAAATCCAGAAGCCAAGCCATCTATCACTCAATATTTCTGAAAGCTCTCTTCTGTATTTGATGTCTGGCAAGCAATTCCAATGGGGCACAGGTGGAAGAATTCAGATCTAGGCACGTGAGAAAAGGTAGAGGTCACAGCAGTGCTACACACCTGCGAGACCTGGTCCACACCAACTCAGTATACATAGCCTGAGATTTGAGCAGAGGAAGGCAGAAGGAAGAGACTGTGGGATTTTTCATCTGATGACACATAATTTAGTTTAACAAGATAGCTAGTAAAATGACAATAAGGTACTTTGGTAGGTCTTGAGCACCAATTGTCTCCTCAGCCTTTGATTTCCTTCTACACATAAAGTCACATAAAGAAATAGTCATGTAAGTTTACCTGAGGAAGAAGGGAATGTGTTCCTAGTAGTACCAGTAATTTGAAATTAAACAAGTCATAAGGAAATAAGACCAAGTGAAATAAGACCAGGCTTGAGCTCTGACAGATTTCTGTTCACTGCTTTTCTGGACATTGAATGGAAAGAAAGTGACTTGGTCACTTAGCATTCTTCTAGGTCTTTGTAAGCCGGTCTTGCTGATGAGCTATGTTTTTTTCCTTAAAATTAAAACATCCTTTTCCTCCTACCCAGAGGATAGAATGCCAAGTGCTATTCTCTGATCTATTGATTTCATGCCATCTGTTACTTATGAAGCGTGATTTCAAGGAAAGCAATGGTGTGGCATCTCAGCTTAAATTGTTCTAGGCAACCCCTTCTTCCAAAGTATTAAACACAAATATGTTTATTCCCTGTCTGCAACAGTGGCTTGTTTATGATTTTTTTATTATTTATAATTTACATCTAAATGAATTCACAAAATATAATGGAAATTTGCATTTGAGTTGATGGGTTGAACAGAAGGTTTTTAAACCATTATTTTCCTCAATCAGGAGATTCTCTTGGACATGCTAGTCACCCAGATGAGCTTTCTAATGAAACATCATTTCCCATAAGTTTTTCTATTTATGTCTTGCAATGCTAACCCTTATGCTTCTCCTTCTTTGGGTAAAAAAAAAAAATGTGAATGAAGAAAATCTATACCATTTTTTAATATGAACTTCACTATTTATTAAAAATAGTCTTGTATTAAAGGCTTTTCTTATAATTGCTGGTCAAAATAGAAGCTTGATATAATTTTATCCTGAGAATCATAACAACACTCATTTTAAACATGTACCAATGAATGAACTGAACATCTGCCATCATTTCACACTCTGCTATTTCTACTTTCCTAAATCTTAGGCCTTTCCCTTCTCTGTTCACCTTACTATCTATTTAATATACATTCTCTTTAATTATGTGTCCTCTGTTTTTAAAAAAACAGAAATATATTCAGCCAAATCAAGAAAGAATAGATGAGGCTATTATTATAAATATGGTGATTGGACACTAAAAACTAGAAGCCACAGTACCATTACATCTAACTGGGACCATGATAAAAAAAAAGTCAAGGATTAAGATGACAAGCTCTTTTTCTCAGGCCATAGTGTCTACTTTATGTGTCTCTATGTGCCAGGCACTGTCTAAGAAACAGAAATAAGAAAATGTCTCTGCCCTCTTAGTGGAGACCATAAACATTAACCAATTATTTTAAATATTTTAAAATAGTAAAATTGTACAGAATAGAAATATTAGATACAGAGCCCAAATAATTTTGAGAAGATAGCGAAGTCTTCTTAAAAGGGAAGTGAGGTTGAACTCTTAAGAATAGACAGATAACCAACCAGCCAAGTGGTACTATGAACTCTCAATTAGCACAATTATATATCTAAGCTCCTTCTTTTGCAATGTCTGCTTCATTCTTCTGCCTATGCAGCTTCTTTTGCCTATTTATGTTTTGCACAGACCCAAAAATAGATGACCTAAAATCTTGAAATTACACAACCATTAATCTGTTACAGAAAGATTATGGTCTATGTTTTTAAAGTGGAGAATCTGAATGACTTAGCGTGTTTTGTGGAGAATTTGGCTAACATTAGGTGCTGCTACTCATTCAATTACCCTGTGAAGAGGGAGTAAAGCAGAAAGGGTCATGAAGTAAAAGGCTACAGCTGTGGTCAAAAAGGATATGCAGGAAGGAAAAGTAGATTGTAGCAGGTAAATTTACTGACATCTCCAGTACAGGTGTTTATGTGCACATACACATATGTATGCGGTGCCTCAAGGGAAGTAGTCTAGGTTGTGTCTCATCAGTGGCGGGCAGTCGTGCACATCCTAATCCAGCTCCCTGTGTAATACTGGGCAGTTTATGGCAGGAGCTGAGGAATGGCCAGAGGCACCAACAGATTGTGACTATTGAAATAACCCTGACTTCCTTGGGAAAAGTGTTCATGACCTTGGCTTGACTAGCCTTGGTCTCTACCCCTGTATGAATTACTATTGCTGCTTTGAAAAGAATTATGTTTAATACTACATAATTTGAATATTCACAATAAAAGTACTCTGTTAGAAAGAATCTCATAGTAAATTGTTGAGTTCTAGAGTCAGACAGACCCCAATTTGAATCCAAATACTATAAAAATTACCTAACATAGTTAAGATGCAAGATTCTTCATCCATAAAGTTGAGGTGATACAATACCTGTGTACCAGTTAAGAATTTTGTGGGATAGCATAGAATAGACTAACCAAAATAACAGTAGCTTAAACACATATGTTTTAACTCTATCATAAAGGAAGTACAGATATAAATTGGTCCAAAGCTGGTAAGGTGGCTCTAGCAAGTCATCCAGAATCCAAGATCCTTCTATCTTTCTGCTCCCCTATGTTCAGCAATGACTTCCATCCTCAAACTACCATGGTCCATGCTGGCTGCTGAATTAGGCAACATATCTGCATTCCAAGAGTTAAAAAGAGAAAGTAGGGTAGAGGGTGAGTTCAAAAGGGAACATCTCCCAACAGCCTAGGTTGCACACAACAGTGCTATGCACATCTCATTGGCTGGTATTGAGTCACATATCTGCATGCAGCTACAAGGAAAGCTTGGAAATGAAGTCTTTTAGCTGGCACTTTGTCATTTAGATAAAATTTGGGTACAAAGGGGGAAAGGAAAATTAGGTTGCCAGGCAACCAGCAGTCTCTGCCACAATGTTCCTCACAGGATTTTGTGCAAATTAATACAGTTCGAACATGTTAAACTTTTAACCCAGTGCCTGATCCACTGTCAGCACTCAGAAGCTACCATTATTACTGTTTGTCAATTGCCAGGGACATAAGATTCTATTATTTAAAACTCATTAAAAAGGAAATTATTTATAATTCTGGTAGATGTAAATTCTTTTATCCTATTTGGTACTGATTAAATTTTAAAGAAAATGATTTTATAAAGTCATAGACAAAATATGTAGAAAAAAACAATTTAAGCCAGTATTTAAAAATTATACTTTAGGGAGTTTGTAAATCAACAAAAATTTATTAAATAGAAGATTCAAAGCCAGGAAACTGCAGAAAACTACATATATTAGGAAGGAAAATGGTTCCCTTAAATTCTAGAATAATTCTCAATAAATAACTTAGAAGAGACGATAATAGAATGTGGGTTCTTCCTCAATACTTCACAGATTTTCACATTTCAGCACAGTACTTATGTGGGTGGAGAATGAAGAGGAAGCAGCAGTGTTCCTGTTCTTCCTTAGATGCTTTAGTCTCTGCTTGCTGACTTTTAGCTTTCTATTTTCTCCAGATTTTTCTTTTCTTTCTCTGTCTGACTGTCCATCTTCTTTCTCCTTCCCTTTGCATTTTCCTGTGGGACTGTTCTGTCAGCTACTTTGCAATGTTTTTGATGCTTGATGCAAATTGTAATCAATGTTTTTTTTTATTCCTTTTTCAAACATACATTACCCTAAATCACTTTTTCTAGGCTAGAGATAGTGCCAAGTACTTTTTATTTTTTCCCCATCTTTCTTGAAACATAATAGACAATTAGTTGCTTAAAAAATATGGAACACTTCACGAATTTGCATGTCATCCTGGCGCAGGGACCATACTAATCTTCTCTGTATCGTTCCAATTTTAGTATATGTGCTGCCAAAGAGAGCACTGCCAAGTACTCTTAATGGTAATTCTCTCTTGTAATGCTTTCTCAAAACTAAAATGGAAATATACTGCTAGGAACATAGCAGCAGAATGTATTTCAGCATCACACTGATTTAGGTGTGTGCTATCTTATGGAAAGTGAGTTAATTGTTCTCAGCCTCAGTTTACCTTTCCCTAAAACTAGTATAGTAATAGCATATGTTACATAAGGAGTTTTGTTTAGAATCAAATACAGTAACATACATAACTCCATGGCACAGTAAGAAACATGGAGCAAATCAATGTTAGCTCTGATAATGAGAATGATAATGAAACTAGATACAGAAAATTCACAGTCAAGTTTCTGATACCTACAAAATATTGTTGTTTAATATTATTTTACTATGCTATTAGATCAATAAGAACTTTCCACACTGAACAAAAACAAATAAACAAAAACTCAAAACAAATATGCTATGTTTGATTTATCTGTTAAGTAAATTATATTATCTAACATGATATTGGAAATTATCCAAAGTCTGTCCTTGTGGTTATAGTCCAATATCCAATATTGTCATGCATTTTCTATATGATGAAATGTGTGCTTACTCTCAGCCTTCCATCATTTGGTCTAACTCAGAAATATAGCATCACTCCACTTATTTTTTTCTTGTAGCTTGAAGTTATTTTCTCATTGTTCATTTTCCAGACAGAATAATTCAGACTTTATCAAGTAATCCATACAATATTAGTCCTCACTGATACACTTTAGTTTAATTAGTGTGGATACATTTATTCTTTGCCTGGCCATCTGAAATAAATGCTCCCACTCATTTACTTCCTTCCAAAGCCCATATGGTGTTTTTCTAATAGTCCTTTTCCCAAGGCACTGACATATCTTGACAGACTTCCCCTACCCTTATCAAAAGCAAAGGTTCTTAAACTATTTTGGCTGACAGATGTTTTAAAAAATCTGATGAAAAAATAGACATTTCTCTGAAAAGAAAAAAAAAAACCGCATACACGCTGCTATGGACTAAATGTTTGTCTCTTCACCAAATTCATATGTTGAAATCCTTACTGCCAAGGTGATGATGATATTAAGAGGCGGGGAATTTGGGAGATGATGAGGTCATGAGGGTGGAGTCCTCATGAATGGGATTAGTGCCCTTATAAGAGAGACCTCAGAGAGGGCTCTAGCCCCTTCCACCATGAGAGGATTACACAAGAAGTCTGCATCTTTAAAGAGAGCCTTAACTGGCACCCTTAGCTTGAACTTCCAGACTTCAGAACAATGAGAAATAAATCTTTGTTGTTTATAAGCCACTTAGTGTATTATATTTTGTCATAGCACCCCAAACAAAGAAATCATTCAGTTGTCAAGTGCTGCTCCTTCCTTTCCTTTTGCCTCTTCCCTGCCCCCCCACCCCAGAAGTTATGCATTTCAAATTCTGTCCCTTTAGATCTCACGAACCTTCAAATTTCTTCCTGTGGTCCATGCTCTGATCTATCGGGCACAGGTTTAGTATTTCTAGACCTCCTAGGTGACTTGGCCTAGGTTTGGATCAACTCTAGGCCAGTTCTAGTCTCCAATTTTTCTCTTCCATAGTGGTTCCAGGATTCTTCTGCTTACTGCTTACTCCTTGATTTAGGAGGTATTGGATTGTAGTGTGAGAGATCATAAGTTGAATTTTGCTGTTTTTGCTTTTTGTCTTCAAATTTGCATGAAGTTTAGCAATCTCTGTCTCTAAATTATGCTGAAGGTGTTGTTTTGGTATAGTTCCATTTTTCCTTCTTTGTTGATCTCTGTTGTTTTTGGAAAAAATATTGAGAAATAGGGACAAAGGTACTCATCCTTGTCAAGAACTATTTGGAATTCCTCAGAGATAATTCTGCTACCAGTGTGAAGAGCAGATTGAAAGAAAGGCTGAAAAATGGAAAGACTAAATAAGAGGCCATTTTAATAGTGTAAGTAAAATATAATGAGGGCCACACTTTGTAAATGGAAAGGGTATGGTGTGTTCAGATGATATTAAGAATTTGGTAAGTGGTAAGCAACATAAGGAGAGAAGGGTAACCCCTAGGTTTCTGGCCTGCCATTGAATATCATTATGGTAGAACCATTCTAATACAAGGAAAACAGGATGAGGGCTAATTTGGGCAGATGGGCAGTATAACTAGAGGAAATTTAATGAATTCATTTTCAGAATGGAGAATTTGGGACGCTTGGGAAATATCCAAGAGGATTTGCTCCCTGGGGTTTAGATATAGCACACACACACAAAAATGTTGGAACTAAAGAAAGAAATCTCGACATCTACAGCATAAAGCTGAGAGATCAAGCTGTGTTCATGTATGATGTTTTTCACGAAAAAGAAGAGTAGAAAAAAGAAGAGTAGAAGAAAGAATGCCAGAATAAAAATTTAGGAGACACTTCCATTGATGGTGTAGTCAGAGGAAGAAGAGCCAGTGGAGAGACCTAGAAGAGAGAAAGAAGTCAGTGAGGCAGTGGGGGAAATCAGCAGAGGCCTGTCTTGGAAGCTGAGGGTACAATCAGTTTCTTGATTGGAATGTAGATCCATCTTGTGAGTATTGAACATAAAATAAAAGGAGAAGTGAAGGTATGAACATCAAGTTGCTTGAAGGCTGAAGATTTTTTTAGCATTAGGAGGTCATCTGCAAAGAATATTTCTTATAGTTTGGTGAGGGTGAATATCAGATTACAATGGATCAAGGAATGAGTAAGAGATGAAGAATTGCAGGCAGTACAAATCTCTTATATATAGTGCCTTATCTATTACAGTCCTTAAAAAATGAAATGAGAGCAGTAGTTAAAGTAATACACCTAATAATATTCTCATAACATTTGACACTCCTGGTCTGTGGCACCTTTGACTATATGTGTATATACCCTATTCCCACTTTAAATCAAAAAGTCCTTTATGTAAGGACATGTATCTAAATCATGTTTGTATCACTTATGATAAATTTATTAAGACTTTGTTGCCCAAATGAATGAACCAATGAAAGACTCAAAGAGCCAAAATCCAACGCTTCCAAATCCCAAGCATAATACTTTGTCCCTGTTTCCAGGTGCCACTGCCTGTAGGAATGTTTAACCTCTGATTTGCAACAACAAAGAGATGCTGACTCATAGTTTATATTATGAGATGTGAATGACAGTCCTTGTCAGTCACAGTAGAGGAGCTATTAAGATGTACAGAGGACTCTGACAATCTGCTGAGATATGTAAATGGACACTTTGACAGCCTTCCTCCAAAAGGGGCTTTCAAACCCTATTGTCCTTCACCATTTATCTGTTGTACAAATAAAGAAATACTTTTTTCAAATGTAACTCCCCACAGGCACTTTTTTAATTTTATTACTGCTCTCTGCAGTGCTGCCAGGCAAATATCCTTTGAGCCTATTTTGATTAATAACAGTTTATACTTATTGTTTGATTTCCAAGCCAATCTCAAAGTGAGACTCCAGTGCAGATCTCCAGATCTTCTCCACATCAGCTCTGTTTTGAAAGGGAGCCTCTGATGGATATAGGTTTCAGAGAACACACCACTGAGCATGAATACAAAAGCAACAGCATGTATACAGAGCCATAGAAAGGAAGAGAAAACAACCCAGAACAAATGTGCCAGAGCTTAGTTTCTAAGAGGAAAGAACCAAAGGATAAATGTGTCCCAAAATACCCAATGCGAGATTTCACAATTCCTTTGACTTTCACTCCAGTTGTGGCTTCCTATATAGGCCAACAATTTTTTCGAAAGCCAGATAAAGAAGTACAATAGGAATGTTTTCTGTTAGACTTGTAATCCAAATACCAAGACATGCTCGATTTCTCCAGCTGGCTGTAGTGGCCATATCCTTAATATTTAAGTGAAATTGGCTCAAATTCCTCAAATTCTCTATGATAATTTGGGTAGAGATATGATGGGCAAGCTTACATTTCTATATATCATTTCAGTTTAATTCTCGATCTTCATTGCAAGCTATATTTCCAGTGCGTGGAATCCTTTGTTTTATACCCCACTGCCCTACTGAGTCATGCCAGATACCTTTATCCTCCCAAATTCCTCCAACCCAAGGTGATGTGTACATCAGATTTTACTTAAGAATTTAGAGACAATAGGGGGAGAAGTAAGTTTACTTAGCTACATAGCAAGACACATAACTTAACATTTACTACTGATATCTCTGGCCTTAAAAGTCCTTAAATTTACCTTGGGCCTTTTGGGCCATTTTTTTCTGCTAGGATTTCAGCCTTGCACATATTGCTGCCTCCACCCCTTTCCCCTCAGACCAAGTTCATCCACCCGTAGCTCCCACCCAAGGTTTCAGATAATTTCTGTTGCAGAATGGTTTAGCTAGCCCTCTGTTTTATCACAAACCATCTGCTCATGCCCAAAGGGTCTCATTCTCATATTTATGACCAAACATGACTCTGCTTGCCCTAGAAGAAGTTCTGTGCCAGCCCTTAAAGTAATACAATTTTTCCTACCTCTGCTACTTCAAAATAAAGCTTGCATGCTTAGGCTCTACATTATGGAAATTTTATACTTATGTCATCACATTCTCATAAAAAAATAAAAGTATAAAAAATAACAATTTATTTTACTTCTTTTGTACCCAAAGTGTTAGGCAGTTAGGTAGACTTGAGCGATGGGGAAATGATGGCCCATCCCAGCGACCTCCCTTAGGACCTCTCCAAAACACTCATTTTACAGTTAGAGCTAATCATTACATCCTGAAATAACAGGCAGTAAAAACCAGAAAACTAACCACTGGTTTAGTCCAGCCACAGTGCTTGCGCAGTTAGTATGTATACTGATCTTCTTTAACTTTAGCATCATTATACCATCATTGTAATGTCGTACATATGCCTGGAAGTTCATGATAACAGAGTATATCCTGGGTAACCACATGCACAGTAAATAAAGAGTTATATAACGGTATATCGTCAAGCAAAATGACCTTATATGCCAATCATCTAGTACCTTCCCTATGCCAAAACCACCCATCAAAAGCCAATATTAGGTTTACTTCCCGATTGTCTTTACTAGATTACGTATGGTTTAAGGAGATGTATATGGGTACTAATTTGAAAAGGGATGGACTTGTGATGGTTAATTTTATGTGCCAGCTTTTTTTTAACGTGTTCACTAACATTTAATTTCATCTATTTTAATGTAAGCAAATTTTTAGCAACTCAACAACAAAAATACTTGGTATGTTTTGAATCTTATTTGAAGACACATATTTCTATTAAATAAAAGGTTTTCTTAAATACCTTTTAAACCTACCATACCTTAACATGTCACATAAAGTTGGATTCAGATTGTTAGTGCTGGGAAGACTGGCCTCTCCTCTCAATCCTCACATTATCCTCACCATGTATAATATATGATTTTAAATTTTTAAAAAATGGGGTGCCCATGTATTTGGTCAAACATTGTTCTGGGTCTGTCTGGCTGTGCTTTTTAATGAGATTAACATTTGAGTCAGTAGACAGATTAAAGCAGATTCCCCTCCCTAACATGAATAGCCCTCATCCAATTGGTTGAAGACCTGAATAGAACAGAAAGGCTAAGTGAAAGGGTGTTACCCTGGCCTGACTGCTGAGCTGGAACATTGGCTCTCCTGGTTCTCTGGTCTTTGGACTTGCACTGGAATTTACACTAGCCACTGGAACAACCTCATGACAGTGTTGTAATTCTTTTTCAACTTTTCTCCTTACTCCTACCCAAATCACACATCCACACTCAAAATTTCCTCCAGATTCCCATAAGTTAAAAAGCCAGCTTCCCCAGAATGTCTATTTTAACCAAAAAGTGTTAAAAAGCCCTGCAATGTAACAGCTGAAGATTTCACCACTATTTGATCTCCCCAAATAATGTGCTATGGACTTTCTCTTTACAACATTATTAACTCTAGATTTCATTGCTCACTGCATTCTGTTTTTGAGCATTTGACTTACAATGATCCCAAGTGATTGAAAAAGGGGAGAGAGAAGAAAAGAAGGGAGAGACAACCTACATGAGGCCATTTAATAGGTGTCAGCAAAGTCTCCATACACAGTTAGGCATCACCTGGACAAAGTCAGACAGTTTTTGATGGAAAATTTAGCTGGCATTGACAAGAACTGCTAATGAGGCTCCCCAGCATCAGGAACACAATGAGCTGGCTCAAGTGGCACCAGTGGCCTGTAAGCTTTGGCTTATCTCCCACGCTGCTTTCTGGAACAGGAGACTGAGAGTGTTCAGCAGTCTCTTGGTGATATTTCTAATATAGTTTGCCAATTTGGAAGTCAAAAACTGAATCTTGTCTCTTTCTCTTTGCATTCCTGCCATGTCAGCCTAATTCTCTAGGCAATGTGCATGCTACTGACTGAGGAAAAGATCATATACAGAAAGTCCATGTTTAAAATATTTTAATGTAATATCTCATTGCACAAAGTATCTACATTTCTCATTGTATACATTCCGCAGTAAGCAGTGGGCAAGTAAGTGACCAAATAAATGAGAAGAAGCAAATTTGAAGACTGGAGAGTTGCCACATAGGTCTGTATAGTTAATGAGGTCTTTTAAAATTCATCTCCTCAATTATTTGGTTATTTCTGTTTTCTAGTCTCCAAACATGTTTTCTGTCTCTTTACATGCCCTTTGGGACTATAGAAAAATTCACAGATAATCTTAGATGGCTCTTGCTACAAGGTCTAATCTTCAAGATCTTTTTAGGAGAGTTTCCTATCTGTCTGGTAGATATTTGAAACAATCTATGTGAGTAAATCAAAAACCACTTATCTGGTTAGTGATCTTAGTCTTACCCCCAAATTTGCAACAGAGCTTTGGTTATCATCTGGCAGGTGGGTATGTGTCTGTTGGGGCAGATAGAATAGAGCTGAATGAAAGTAAAAAGAACTGGCTGTGGAGAGAATAGGGAGGCTTGGAAGTGGTTTGCCTGGTTGATACAGATATCAACCATCACAAGAGCTGGCAGCCTGCAAGCTCCCCTTGTTCTTTAGTGTCCTGAAGATTAGGTGTTTTGCAGTTTCTATGTGTACATGACTCATTCAATATTAACTCAGCAATATTTTTCAGCTATAGTGCCAGCCTCTGTTCTAGATCTCACATGCTAGTGTTTGTGCACACATATACAGTGACTTTATTAGGCTGATCCTTCTGTTCTGCACTAACATGAGCATCTTGGTGTGCAGAAAATATTGTTTCTTAGGATTCAACAATCCCGGATTCTTTTCCATAAACTTCCCTTTAAGCGGGTCTATAGTCTATTTACTGTATAAAGTTTCAATTTTCTTATTGTAAACATGGATATTTGTTCAGTAGCCTAATGGTTAAGTCCTTGTAAAGAGTAAACAACAATGCATTAAAATGCTCAAAGGAGAATAGACTCAAATGAAAATTTAATAAGGTACCTTAAAAAAATATGGAAAAACAACCAAGACAATAAAAGTGACATAAAGAAAGAAATAAAAAGGATAAAAGAAAAGCAGGGGAATGAAAGACAGGCAAAGAAGGAATAACATGTCTATTATCAGTCACTAAAAAAGAAAAAAATAATAGAACAGAGTTAATATTTAAAACTATAATCCCAAAAAAATTTCCAGAAATATTTTTTGAAAACCCAAATCTACACATTGAAAGAGCTCAAAAAATTATCTAGAAAAATTAACCCACGGCAATCAATTCTGAACTGTATCTTAGGTAAAATTATTAGATTTCAAAGATGAAGACAAAAATCTTCAAGACATGCTGGCAAAATGCTCAATTTATAAAGGTACCTGTCTTTTCAAACCATAGAAATCAAGGCAAGAATGAGACTTCATTTTTTTAAATTCCAGCAACAAAAAAAGTGTGAACCAAGGATTTCGTTTCCAGCCATGCTGTTCATCAAATAACAAGAATATAAAACAAAGCAGATAAACAGTTTTTAATATACAAGAACTTAGAGATCTGAACCCATCAGCCCTTCCTGAGAAATCTATCAGAACACTATTTGGAAAACTATGTCCAAGGTCCTGTTTTATAAGGTTTGCAGTCACACTTATTCCTTTCCATACTGTCCATGGCTCCTTTCACACTAAAGTGGAGTAGAGTAGTTTTCACAGAAACGGTATGTGGCCTCTTAGTCTTATCAAACCCAAAATATTTTCTCCCTGCCCTTTTGTAGGACAAGTTTGCTGACTTCTGCCATCTAGAAGATGAGTTTCATTAAACAAATAATGATGAGGAAAACTTGAGAAAAAGGACTGAAGGTAAGCACTTTAAAATATAGGAATTTACTGATAAGACTAAAATAATGTTAGAGGTAGAGTGGAAGACTAATGTGCAACTGTTACATATAGTGATAAAGTAGAAATATGCAACTAAAAATGGAAAGAGAAGGAAAAAGAGAAAAATATAAAATCTCTTTAATATATAGACAATGCATAGGTGCTACAGATTACTTACAAAATAAAACAAAATTTGATAAAATAGGTAGTAAAGTTTTAAATAAGGAACATTCAAAAGGATTAATTCATAGTTACCACTAGACAAAAGTACAGAACTTCCTATATGCTTCCCATTTTTTTAATAAAAGAGCAAACTATATGCAACTTATATAGAATTTTACAGAGCAAACTATACATATGTAATGAGCTAACTATACATATCTCAGAGACTTGAGACCAAACATGCATCACAAAGATTATTGTGAACGAGTTTAATTCAGTGTATTAGTTTACTAGGGCTGCCATAACAAAACACCACAGACTAGGCGACTTAATAAAAATGTACTTTCTTATAGTCCTGGAGGCTAGAAATCCAAGATCAAGTTGTCATCAGATTTGCTTTCTCTTGAGGCCTTTTTCCTTGGCTTGCAGATTTGCTACCTTCTCCCTAGGTCCTCACATTTGCATCCTCTGTATTTCTCAACCTGTCCTAATTGCCTCTCTTTATAAGGATACCAGTCAGATTGGATTAGGGCCCATCCTTACATGCTCATTTTAACTTAATCTCCTTAAAGGCCTAACTTCCAAATACAATTGCATTGTAAATACTGGAGGTTATGGCTTCAATATGAATTTGGGGGGAACATAATTCATCCTGTGATATTCACCTATTAAAAGAAACAAGATTTTCGAGTTGGCTCACAAAATAAAACCCCACTATAGATCCTATTCAAGTTTGAAAGTTCAAACAAACAAATTTTAGAAAAAAATAGAAAAAATATATATCAAAAAACTGATAAAAGCAGCAGGCCTAGGTGCGTTCACAGGGAAATTCTTCCAAACTTCCAAAGATCAGATAGTCCCAATGATCTATAAGTTATTACAGAGCAGTGAAAAGGAAGAAAAACTCTAATTTCTTTATGAAGAAGGAATAATGCTCTTATTTAAACCAGATGAAGAGTACAAAGGAAGAAAAATAAAGATCAATAGCACTCATAAATACAATGAAAAACTTTCAAACAAAATACTAGTAAGCAGAATTTACCACCTCATTAAAAAAATAATATACCATGACCAAGTAAGATTTATTGCAGGAATGTAAATTTGATTTAATATTAGGAAATCTATTAATATTTTATACCATATTATTAAATCTAAGAGAAAAATTACAATTATCTTCATAGGTGCTGAAAATATCTTTGAAAAATTCAACACCCATCTATTATTTAAAAATACTTCAAGAAAATAGGAATTGAGACATAAATGCTTTCTTAACTTGTGTGTGTACATGTGTATATGAGTATGTATGTATACCTCACCCCTTAAGCTATTATCTTATTTATAGGGGAAATACTACACACATTGTCACTATTGCCTCTACTAGTTGATATTGCACTAGAATATTAGCCAATATAATTAGACCAAAAAAATCGACAAGAGAATAAGAATGACTATAGAAGAAGTATTATTCCTATTTGCAGATAATATAATAGTATACCTGGAAATTTCCAGAGAATCAGTGATAAAATTAACTCAAACAATAAATTCAATAAACTAACAAAATATAGAATTAACATGCAAAAATCAGAATCCTTCATATACACATATAATAAGTTGTTAAAGGACACCAGGGTAGACGAGAAACCCATTTAAAATAGCATCAAATAAGATAGAATACTTAGAGATATATTTAATACCAAATGCATGAAACCTCTGTGAGGAAAATTGTGAAACACTCCCAAAGTCACAAGGGTGGACTTGAAAAAATGGAAAGACATCTGTTCTTGGATAGAGTGTCTGAATATAAAGATGTTAGTTCTCCCTCAGTTAATTTATAAAATTAACGCAATCTCAATAAAAATGCAAATAAGCTATTTTTGCAATTAGACAATTTGCTATTAAAGTTCATGCGGAAAACAAACATGCAAAAAAGCACTGAAAATATGGCTGAGGAAAATTTATGAGGAGAAGACTAGCCCTTGTAGATATTAAAACATACCGTTACAGAGTTTCTATAATTAAGAGTGTGGTACTGGTACATTGATAGACAGCATTTCAAAATCTGGGTAAACAAAAATTTTTTTATTTTTTTTTATTATTTAGAAGATTTATAAAAATAACTTTGATGACTAAAAAAAAAAAAAAAAAGGTTACAAGGGCATGTATCAAGAAAAAAAGAAGGAATCTGTGCATCCTGTGCATCTATCCTGGAACAAAAAGTCATTTCTACCAATTCCAGACTTACACTCCATGTAGGTTCTCAGTAAATCATTGCTTTATGTTATGGACAGTAGTGATGGTTTGTCTTCCATGGAAAACCATATTTACAAATAAAAGCCTCTCTCCCTTTCAGGTTATAGCAGAGATACAAAGAATTTTTTAAAAATAAATAATGCTTGGTCAACTAAGGAGCCTTTTGGGGGAAAATAAAAGAGATAAAATTAGATCCACATCTCACTTCATGGTCAAGAACAAACTCCAAATGGATTAGGAAATTAATTGAAAAAATGAAAACATAAAAATAATTACAGAAAACACAAATGAATTTCTCTTTAACTTCATCACAGGGAAAGGCTTTCTAACTATGACTCAATATTCAGATGCAGTAAGAAAAAGATAGGTCAACTTGACAAGATTTTTTAAAAAATTTGCATGAAAAACACTACAAACAAAGTCTAAAGTAAACTAACGGGGAGAAATTATTTGCAATATATACCACAAATGGCTAATATCCCTAACATATAAAGAACTCTTAAAATTAAGGGGAAATATACAAAATCTAATAAAAATGTTTAAAAAGATACAAATAGACAACTCTCAAAAAATGACAAAAAAATTCTGTTCAAACAGGGAGAAATGCTCCAATTCACTCAAAAATGAAAGAATTGCAAATTAAAACAACACTAATGTATCATTTTTCATATATCTTAAATAAATGCCCATTGCTTCTCACTTTGGCCTTTTATTTTCAAGTCGACAAAATCAAGAATAATTCCTAGGTTACCGTCTTGAACAACTACTTTGCTTATTGTTCCCTTCACAGAGATATGGGGATAGGAAAAACACCTGTTAGAAAAGAAAATGTTTTTCTCTCTATCCTCTAGGTTCAATGGCTGGTGCCCAAAAATCTAACTAATAAAAGACAAATGAACAAGAGGAAAAACAGGTTTAATTATGTAAGCGTGTACAGAGTTCACCAGGAAAATTTTGCTGTAGGAGGTAGCCAGATGATTGAGGCTTATGTACCATTTTAGGCTAAACTAAGGAAAAGAGGATTTGGGCTTCTGGCAGGAAAGGCAAGTTGTAAGAAGGGGAAGGGAGGAAATGTATGGTAAATAAGAGCTGTCTTATAATACAGCTAGGAGTCTCCCAGGTGATAAGAGTTGTCTCCAGGAGTAGCTCTCTTCCTGGTAAGGAGACATCTTTACAAATAGAAATTTCCTTTACAAGTGGGGAATTCATACTCTATATTTAGACAGGGGAAGGGGAAAGAGTTTTTCCTACCGCTGTTCTCAATTGTCTTTGGCTCAAAATAACCTATGTGCCAAAGAGACATATTTTGGGGTGACATTCTTGTACCTTTCATGGCAAATTTAGGAAAGCTGAGGATGAATTTGAGTTACCATTAAAACATGCAAGAGAAAACGTCAACAGTATTTAATACTATTGATCATGTTTTTTCTTAGAATACTTCTCCTGCTAGCTGCCTGGTATTCTTTCTCTTATTAAGTATATTGGCCTCTCCTATACTCTAAATGTGGGAATGTCCTGGGGCTTTGTTCTTGGACTCCTTTTTCCATTTTATCCACTACCTATAATCTACATGATCTCTCCAGTTGTATGGCTTCCTGAACCATCTACATTATGACAAGTACCCAATTTGGATCTAAACCTCAAATATGTTATCTAGAGGCTAATGTTAACGTCACACAAAAATTTTATAGGTTTTCTTTCATGCACAAGATATCTTATCAGCTGCCCACTTCCCACATCTGTCCTTGAAACACACTAGAGTTTGCTTTGTGATTGATTCACAGAAGAGGGAAGGCCTTGAACTCACAAATAAACAAACTTTAAAAGGCTCTTTGAAAGGAATCAATAGTTTGAAAAGTAGCCAAATATACATTTGAAAGTAACGGGGTAACCACCATATTTTCTTTTCAGAATATGTTGGGAATATATAATTGAACATTATTTAAAGGTTAAAGATTGAGTAAAACAGAAGATCTTTTTGTTATTTGAGTTTATTTTAATGTTTTGAATTGGTTCCATGAAGTCCTACTGATAACAGAGCCCACTTTATAATATCTAGATGATATCTTCCCTAGAACTATAGATTAATATAAGCAACCTTTCATTTGACATCCCTGCTAGGATGCCAAAAAGACATATCAAAGTTAACATGTCAAACCTGAGCTCTGGATACTATCCACTAGCTGCCTCCTGCTGTCTTTGCAACTTCTGTTAACAGTAACCTCATCATTTCAGCATCGCATGGACAAAATTTTTGGAGTTGTGTAAGTCAGGATTCTCTAGAGAAGCAGCACACCACGAGGATATACAGACAACATATATAAGAAGACACAAGAGGTTATTTGACTGAAATGCAAAGTTCAAGGTGGAAGTAATTAGTGTGGGATGCATTTGGATTAGTTAGCAGGAGTTAATTATAAAATGCCTTACAGGAACTTTATGCTAGATAATGTGGAAACATTGGAAGATTTTAAGATGAGGACTGACAAGGTCTTATTTTCATCCTTCAAAAAATCATAAACTGCAATTTAGATAATGTATTAGAGAGAAGCTAGGAAGAGAAGTGGTCGTTTCTAAAATGACGATGCCTATAGTAAGATAACTCTCAGTGCTACCGTGTCTTCTTAAGGAGACACAAAAGGCGAACATTATTAAATATGGGAATCCATCCGTTACATTAAATACAAACAAAAATTATTAAGAAAAAATGATGTAATTATAGATTTCTAAATCTGTGCTGTACTGAAATAAAAAGTCTCTTTGAAGTAATAAACAAATATAATCGTAACAATGATTTGGGTACACGTGGGAGTTGAAGAACTAATTATTTTTACCCTCTAAAGTGCCTATTGCTGTTTATCAAGTTTGCAAGATAAGTGCTTTAGTTCATCACATTTGCATAAATCCCCTTGCTGCATCTTTATCAGTGCACTTACAAAATGAATTGGTTTTCTAACACATTCTAACTTTTTTCAATTAGCATGCTTACATTTGGTATTAAATTCGGATTTTCTTTAGGTAAAGTATCTTATCAACTTATCATCAAAAATAGTATGTATTCCAGAATCAATCAAAATTTGGAAATTTAATTTCCCCCCCTTATGAATAGAGTCCATCTCTTCTCACCTTCTTCATGATACCCACAGCTTTCATTAAATCAAAACTAACTTTGCCCTCAGCAAATTTAGATGCCTTAAAAGAACTGAAAAATTAAATTACAAGTTGATACAAAACCTCAGAATATCATGAAGACTGCTGAATACATTTTTTTTTTTTTTTTTACCAAAAAGTAAAACCCTCTATGCATGAATTTTCCTTAATGTGATTTCTTTTCCTCTTCTTTGGAACATAGTGAATTAATTTGTAATACTACATTACAAACAAGACGCAAAATTTCATCCTTTATGATATTCACTAAATGTATCAGAATAACGAGTATCAATATACTTTTCTGTTCTTATTACCTTTCTTAAGTACCTTCTAGAAGAAGGTGAAGTAGCATTTGAGAGGTGATAGAAGCAGAAGGATGTAATTATTATTTTAAGCACGTTAAAGAACAGGTTAGATCTAAGGTGATTTATTTTACAAATAGCTCTTAGGCATCCCCAAATATTAGTCTGAACAAGAGAATGACTGCCTCTTCCTCGTTCTTTCTCCTTGGGTACAGAGTGATTCTCATTCGATTTATTGGGCTACTGATTTGTCCATTTCTAAGTCTCCTGAGTGCAACACCACCCACCTGAGGCCTGACCCCTTGGCTTAACTAAACTTCAGACAGGTTTTTTTCTTAATATCCCTCCTAATATCCCTCCTTTTAGAGCTCCCAATATCCCTCCCAATATCCCTCCTTTTAGAGCATTTACTTTCTTTCTCTGACCCTTTGAAACTTAATCTTCTACACCCCAGGAATGTCTTTCTCAGGGACCAGTGAGCCATCTCTTTGAAATGCAATCAAGAATGATAGAGCCCCCATCTCTTTGTCTCTGTGGGAGGATAGGAGCCTAACTTCCTGACAAGCACCAGCTGGCAAATTTAACGTCCTCCAGTACTTTTTTCTTAGCTCACACCAGCACTTAAAAACTCTTCTGCCTTTTGTTTCAGTGAAATTTCTTTCATTTTCTCTTCTCTATTTCAACAGTCTTGACTCCTGTTATAACAGTCTTGAATAAAGCCTTATTCTTCTCTATAATTCCATCAGGTACAACAGATTTTTGACACGTCTCCAGCTGATGTCCTCCTCTGATATAGATTGTTATAGCCCTGTGTGAGCATAGTTTTAGTGGTAAATTCCAAAGAGTAACAGGAATACAAAAGCAGAGGTTTTGATTGTGTGCGTTTTGGCTGGGTGTGTGAGGGAACAACTTTTCCCGGTTTTACCTTCTTTCTCATCTATAGAAGCTCCAGTAGATAATTCCCTGTCCCATACCCTCCCCTCCAGGGGAAGAGGAGTAAATTGTTTACCTTATAACTTTGAGAGTAAGAGATTTGCTTAACTATGTAGCCAACTTGGCAGGGCAAACACTATACAAATGTTTGTTACATTAATCAACTGAAAAAATAAATAAGTTTTAAACCCAGGCAAGGAGCAGGTAGATTTTTTTTTGACATCTTCAAATGTCAAGTTACTGCTTTTAAAAAAACGAAGAAATTAAACTTATACATTCTGTTTAAAATATTTAAGGGGATTTAATTAACTAGTTGCTCCAAGAATTGTTTAAGAGAGTTTAACCATTAGACGTGAGCTAATCAAATGTTAATTGAAGAATAAATATATGAATAAAGGTGACTGTTCTTTCTCAAATGAAATTTATTAGATTTATAAATTACATGATAAAATTTGTGGAAAATGGCTTAAATTCCTAAGGGAAAGTAAAATTCAAATTTATAACTCTAAAAAATTGATTGTCAGCATAACTGCAAAATATAAAAACATATTTATTGACATAAGGCATTCTAAAAACTCACATTAACTATTAAAATACTTTAGTGATATATCCAGTCTTTCAGAGATTATTTTGAAAAGCATGACCACAGATGTGAATGCCACTAAAATGTCAATAAAAGGACTTCGAATATTGACTACGAGGAAATTATCTGTACAAACTTCTTCAGATAGTTTTTAAAAAAGAAACCAACAATCAAAAGATATGGCCTTCAAGAAAATTATTATTTGCTATTTTTAATTGATGGTTATTTTGGAAAGCATATTGTTAAAAACAATACAACAGGCCCCAAAATGGAGCTGCTTTACTAAGTTCCAGGTCAATAAATTATGACTTAATTATAGTTTCGGCCTCCCCCAGGAATGGAATCTTTAACTAGTGAGGAGGCAAGTTAACTAAATCAAGCTACATTCAGAGACTGCAATATGCTGATCAGCCTTGCAGCCAGGCCAGGAAGACACCTGCAGAACAAAAGGAGATTTCTGCTGGGATTGCTGACAACCCATTTCTCACATCTGTGCAGGGGAAACAGGAAAAACAAAGTCTTTAAGCAGCTGCCCTACACAAATACAATCATTCATTCCCTACGGCTAAAACCATGGGAAACCTGTGGATTAAAGGCTGGGAACTGCCAGCAGGCTTTTCACGCTGCATATTCTTACCTTTTCACGCTATATACTCTTCCCCTTCCTCACTGTATGTTTATATCAAAGGAAATAGGTGCTAGGACCAAACGGATCATATCAGTTATGCCAAGTGTCAGTGATATTGTTGATCGAGAAGGGAAGGTTTGAGGTGAGATGCACAAGATGTAGACATGAGGATGAAAAGGCAGGCACCAACTTAATTATGCAGAGCGCGCTTCTGTTTCTGGAAGTGCAGTTCTATTGGGGAGTGCAGTCTATTGCACAGGGCGCGTGGTATTGCGTGCACTTCTTCTGCTCCCCTTTCTGTACTCCACTTCTGCTCTCCCCTTCTGCTCTCCAGGGGACTACATGGCTCCTCTCATAGCACAGTACAATAGTGGCTTTCAGCCACACATGAGTGATACAATAAACTGAAGTATGTTTATATATTTTATAAATCTGAGGTCCTATTCCTAGCCGTGGGCCTGGATCACAACCACACCTTGGGCCAGCCCGATCTGATGCCCACAATGGATAAACCAAGTCTTTAAACTATAACTCACAGCAACTAAAGAACACTTCATAAACTGAATTCTCTGAATACTGGGTGTCCCTCTCACTGTCCTCATCTCACTATCATCTCTGTCCCTGAGGCTCTTAGGTTCTTTCACTCTCTGCCTCTGAGAGGAGACCATGCTCTGTAGAGTATGACCCGTTTTCCAACATACTTTCCTTTTAATTCTAACTTTGGCGTGTGTGTTGAATTCTTTTTACACTCTCCACCAGAGGACCCTATTCTCTCCGTACAGGGCTTGCTCTCTCCCAATTTCGAGAAATTTGCCAAGTCCTGCATCAAAACCAGTTAATCAAGAATTACCTGATAAGCACTCGTTAGGTAATCTGCCTGACAGAAATCTGCCATTTCCTAATGGAAGGTGATCTTTCTTTAATGAATCTACTTTTTCTTAGTGTAACTTCTTTATACCTGCTCCCTTCTGCCTTTAAAAGTCTTTCATTTTGCACAGCTCCTCAAAGCTTCTTTCTGTCTGCTAGGTTGAATGTTGCCCAATTCTTGAATTTTTGAATAAAGCCAACCAGATCTTTAAAATGTATTCAGTTGCATTTTGTTTTTTTTTAACATATGAATTCTCAACAGGTTCTTCATCACCCAATGACCCATTACTACACATGGGTAGACTTTTTTTAATGTTGTAGAACTAAACCAAAATAAAATTACTTATGAGAAGGACAAAATGGAGTTGATCGATACGGGTACATTAAAGAATATTAAATTTAACCTTACCTAAGTTGCAGGAATTTACAGCTCTTCTCAGAAATCAGCAGAGGACACCAGCCAATCCCAAAATGCCAAGTCTGTTCATGCCATCCCTGGACTTCTTTGTTTCTTCGACTCCTCCACCTGTATTCAAATAAGGAGGACGACCACTAGGCAACTGTTAGGTAGTTAGTCAGGCATGAGCAACAGGTGCCAAGGCCCAGCTCTGTAACCATAGAAACTTCCTTCGAAGACCTTCCTTAAGGACCTCCCAGAAATATCTCCCTTTTAGGGTTATAAGTTACCCCAAATCCTAGAGCACAAAGGCCATATAAAAGCTGCTGTCTAAACCAGCTACAGATGCATGCGCAGAAAGTACTGCCCCTAACTTCAACTTCATTATACCATCATTATAATCTCATGACTATGCCCGGAAGTTCATGAATCTAATTATAACTGACTGAATTCTGGGTAAGCACCTGCGCAGTAGGCAAAGTGTTATATAGCAGCTAGCTGTCAGTCAAGGTGACTTCACATATGGATCACCTAGGCCCTCCCATCACAGCCCAAATTAAACAGATCTTCCCATCTCTGCGTTGTTACAGACCTCCTGGCTGAAAACCCTTCCATCCCTTTGGGGTGTACTATCTTATCTCTTCACCTCCTAAATTTCACAGAGCTGCAGCCTTCTTTAGCACGGCCTGTTTCTTAAAGGCACTTTCAATAAATCTTACTTTTTATCAATGTCATTGACCTGGAATTCTTTACTGCATCAGCAGGGAAGAAACAAGGAACAACAACACACAACTCCACAGTCCACCGTACTCCACTATCACTGTCATCCACTATCCTCCACCGTCCTCTACCCAACACCACTGGGTGACGACTGATTTCATCTCACCCCAATGGTGCCACAACCAATCAGTTGAAATAGCCATATAACTCCCGATTTACCCCCTAAAAAGTCCTTAATCTGTGAGTAACTCAGAACTCATTGCTCCCATAGGCTTGAGTTCATCCCAATTTGCAAGTTGAAACCTTTGCAATCAACTCATCTTTCTGCTCAGTGTAGAGTTTGGTTTTTGACAATATTTTAAGAAATATGAGACACGTTTGTACTAGAAACGAGCATGCTACAATTGTGCCCATTTATAGTACTGCCACCGAAACTTACTATATTAAATTATAGAGGTAGAAAGCATTATGCTAAGCACCATAACCTAATCCACCGAGTGTTTCTCATCTGGTTATGAGTGTTGAGATACATACCTGATAATAGTTTTTTAAAAAACTGAAATAAGAGAGCTAATATATAAAGCATAATATGATTTCATTTATTACTGGGGCTCCCAAAGAATCAGGGATAATTGTTCTAACTGTTATAGAGTAAGTAGGAACTTGACAGTAAATGTGATGCAAATGTATTATATGTAACTAAATGTCCATTATCACATATGTGAGTCCCCCAGTCATTAAATTGTTTCTATGTGAAATATGATACATTTCAAGGCACCCTAATTTATTATGTGAGCTTCAGGAAATAATTAAGTGAGAAAACGGGAACTTCTTCTATGCAGGTATATGAAAGCAGGTTCTGTTTCCTCTAGGAATAAACACATCACAAAGATAACATTACCATTTAAATGGATGTCATCAATGGAAAGTCAGTGACACTTAATAAAAAAGCTAATTGCAACACATTCAAGAGGAAAAATCTGGAAAGACTTCTCTGAACACTAAGTGAAAAATAGTTGTGGGTTTAAGTGTAATTAAAGAAAAAAATAAACTAAACAAGGATGAAGAATGCAGGAATGTGGGGAGGTGACAAGGCAGAGAGAAAGATGACAGAAGACTTGTGCAAATGGAATTGATGGAGAAGAGGAGGAAAAGAGTAAGCTAGAGAAGTGCAATTCAGATTAACATTTACTGAAAGCAGTTTGGTTGCTCCTATCCATAACAGCAAGGCATTTCTCAAGGCCACTCCATGGCAGAGTAAAAGAGGACACTGGAGAAAACAGTATGTCCTAAGGCCAATCTGTTTTACCCAGCAAGGACTGACCTAGTTCTGCGAGATTTTGGAAAGCATTTCATGTGCATAGCTGAGAAATTCAGACCTTTCTATTTTTCGTTCAGCTCAAATAAAAACCAGGACACAATCAACATAATAAAAGGTGTGCCGATTACTTAATTTTGTTCTATTGCATTCATTGAAAGCTTTTCTCTCTGTAGAAGCCTGTTCTCCACAAGTAGTTAGGTGTCTCACAGGGCTAGTGGAATGCATCATCAAAGAAGCATGTGTACTCACATGCATTAGCAAAAGCATAGGCAGGGCCACCTATTGGATATGCTGTGAAGTGCAAGGAGAGGTTCTCCATTTAAAAATAACCTTTGTGGGCTTGCCACTGTGCAAAAAAATCCCTGCAGCAGGGTCTTTCAGGTTTAGGCATTCTTTTTTTTGAAGGCTCAGGTTAAAATGTAAGTCTGTTAACTGAAAAGAAAACTAGAGTTCTTTTCTAGGCAATGCCTCATCTCTAATGGTTAATAACACTGTAGATGGCAACTTTGGGGTATCTCCCAGTTTTTCTTCTTTGTAAAATACCCCAAGTAATATGAGTTAGCCAGAGAGAAATGTTTTACTAGTGTGAACCTCCTCTCTTGACAATAACTCACTGGACAAGTTGGGAAACATGATTGAAGCTCATTCAATCAGGATTTTTTTGCTCAAGAATTTAAAGTGAGATACACAGAAATTAGGAATTGCAAACTGAGATGAATAGAATAACTCTAGACTTTTTTTCCTCAAATCTGAATTATGGAGGCACCACTTTAAAAGGAGGAAAATATGGACTTCCTGTTATGATCTTGCTAATTTTTTTTACAATGTCACTTGGTCATGGATAAGCATAATATTATATTTGTATTTATAATAACCATTTATAAGATCAAATACAATTACATAATAAAGTTATATAATCAATAATAGTTAAATTTTGAGCATAAATTTTACATGAAGAGAATGTCATTTTGCTTAAAGTAAATCACTGAATGCTCAATGTGTTATGTCAGTGAACCAATTTTCCCATGACAGAACTTTTACTCAGCATGTTCCACTCACCATGGGTGATATCGCAGACATCTTAAGAGCCACTGTTTATGCAATGACTTTGACTCTATTCTTTTATGAATAGCTCTCAATATTTACAGTAGCACTGCCTGGTTGGAACTCCACTGTAAATATCCAAATTCTTAAATCAGGTGCAGAAATCAATTACCAATATTTGGTTTTAAAAGGGTCATCCAAATAATCCATAAAAAAAATAAGCGTCATGCCAAATATCTCAAATATTTAAAGCCAAATAAAAATTACAAAATATATCCATATTTTGCTAAGCCTCTGCAGGCTCTAATTCGAGCCTCATTGCTCTAGACCAACACTGTCTAATAGAACTTTTTGCGATAATGAGAATATTCTATATTTGCGCTATCCAATACAATTGCAACTAGTCACCCGTAGCTATAGAGTTACTTGAAATGTAGCTAATGTGACTGGTAAAAAATTGAATATTAAATTTTATTCAATTTTAACATTTAAATTTAAATAGTCATATGTGACTAGTATCTAATGTAATGGCCAGCACAGCTGTACTTTTATCTAAACCCCTATCAAATGCTGGGTTTTCAAACTATTACTAAAGCAATTTTTTCTATAAAAAATTACCCACACAATTTTATAGCTTAAAACCACAAGCCTTGGTTTGCTCACACAGTTTCCATGAGTCAGGAATTTGGGAGAGGCGTAAGCGTGTGGTTTTGGCTCAGGGTCTCTCATGAAGCTGAGTCAAGATGTTTGCTGGGGCTGTAGTCATCTGAAGGCTTGTCTGGGGCTGAAGAATTAACTCTGAAATGGCTCACTTGCATGGTTATTGGCAGAAGGTCTTAGCTCCTTACCAAGTGAATCACTCCAAAGGGCTGCTTGATGTGTTTGTTCTCACAACATGGTAGTTGTCTTTTGCTAGAGCATGTAACCCACGAGAAGTTGAAGTACTTTTTATGATTTACTTTCTGAATTCAAAAAGTCACTTTCTGTTTAATCTATTTAATCAATAAATCTCTGTGTCCGGAAGACACTCAGCAGGAGGGGAATAAGGTTCTAACTCTTGAAGGGAAGGATATCAAAGAATTTGTGTACATAAATCCACTAAAGATATGATGGCTTATCTAAAGCAATGGAGCTAATATGTGGAAAAGTCTGCATTTGAACTTGTTTCAGTCTTAGTCTGGACTCAAGGTTTTCATCATAGCTCTCTACTGCCTGGAACAACTATACATTCAAACACATGATCTCTTGAGGGCATGTTTAGAGATCAAATGCAATCTAAATGCATGTATTTAGATTGCATTTGATGAGTGTCAGAGGTGGGATTTGACTCCATACAGCCTGGCTCCACAGACTGCTTCTAACTGCTGTGCTCTTCTGCTACTCTAAACGAGATTACCCGTTCACTGTAGGATAATTTTCAAACTTGTTACCCTGCCATGTACTGCCT
Organism: Pteropus medius; assembly: GCF_902729225.1. Classification (NCBI taxonomy): domain Eukaryota; kingdom Metazoa; phylum Chordata; class Mammalia; order Chiroptera; family Pteropodidae; genus Pteropus; species Pteropus medius. Next base: position 26,069,417 of record NW_024350319.1, on the reverse strand, counting down.
CCATAATCTAGCTCACAACAACCTTTAGCTAATCATTTGCTCTTCCACCCTTATTAATTCCAGACTGCCCTCCTACAGACTCCTAAAGCATGAAGCCTGCAGGCTATGCACTGCTTCTCTCTGCACCTTTATGCCTTCTGAAACTGGAAGACCTAACTGAATGAGGTTGTGATCACAGAGAAACCAGCACATGAAAAGCAGCAGGCCTCCTAACTACCAGGGTTTTATACATTTGAATTCCGCGGCTTAGAATCCAAATTTGATGAACAATGTCATCTTTCAGACCATGTTATATGTGTTTATTTAGACTCTCAGCTGAAGAACAAGGAAAATGAAATTTAATGTTGAGCTGCGTGAACATGGTCTGACTCTTGGATAATTTCTTTTTCATGACAGATTCCATTTTTTGCTACTGGCATGATTACATGGGAATACATTTGTCCACTGAGAGTACATTTGTGTCTTTTGCATGGGCTAACTCAGTGGTAGCATTTAATTTGTGTGATATTATTCACTTATCAGACAAAAAGATAGTGCATGCTCAGAATTACTAAGTTTATTGAAACATTATTATAAGAATCAGTCTTGAGAGGCAAAAAGAACATCAGTGCTTAGCTTGAGATTGTCTTAGTAGCTTCAAAGATGTCATTGAGATAATTAGTTTCCTGGATGAATTTAGAGTTGAAGAGATGTGAACATGTTGGGTTGCACTACCATTTATTGTGTAAGGCAGCTGAAAACTGAATACGTGCCGAATAAAACTGGGCAGATATACATTAATGGGGAATTGTGAATTCCTCTGGAGAATGTTCCTCTGAAAGAGACTGTCACTTATCAAGTCTCGCCAGCTATTGCAATGGTGGCCCAATGTTGCTGGAAATTCTGATTTTAAGAGAAACCAGATTTCTGGATATCTATACAAAATACCCTGATGTTTAAATGTGGTTGAGTGTGGTAGCCAGAATTATTAGAATGACTCCCAAATGCCCTTCTTCATGTATAATCCTTTGCCGTTTGAACGTGAATGGAATCTATTAATTTGATGAGATGTTACACCCATGACTGTTAAGTGGCAAAAGGCTGATTATATAAGTGGACCTAATCTAATCATATAGGATCAGAAGCAGGGAAGGATACCACATTTGCTAGTGGCTTTGAAGTTGTAGGACCAAGCAGCTTGTAAGAATTGAGAGTAGTCCCAGGCTAACATCCAGCAAGAAAATGGGACTTTAGTCCCACAATCACAAGGAACTGAATTCTGCCAACAAAGTGAATGAGCTTGTAAGTGAATTCTTCCCATAGCCTTCAAGTAAGAGCTCATCCTAGCCAACACTTCCATTTTGGTCTTGTGAGACCCTGAGCAGAAAGTCCAATTAAGCCTAGCCTGATTTATGACGTATAGACTGTGAGATAATAAATGAATGCTGTTTTAGGTCACTATATGGTTATTTGCTACCCAGCAATAGAAAACTAATATAGTAAGCAATTAAAATTATTTAAAAATAATTTATTATTTTTGTATTATTGTTAGTAGGCCAATTAATGCACATCAGTCGATGAGGCATCAGTTTATAGATTCTGGTATAACTAAGGTGAAGTGAGAGAGGTCAGACAGTAGGGAGTCAGAGAGTATCTCCATCTCCTAAAGTAATAAACTATACAATCTGCTTTCTTATGGTCATCACTTAAAGGCACTCTTAAAAGAAATATTCTTTTGATTTAAATGAAAACAAAAAACGATCCACTGTGATAATAGGTGGAAGGCATCAGACAATGAAAGGCATTTAATTGCATTAATAGAGACAACTTATTGGCTTTGTAGATATTTGTGTTTGGTAATTTGAGGTCACTCAGGTAACTCAGAAAGAGGGAATTTTTCTTTACATTTTTTCCTAAAAATGAATTGAGGATAATTGTTTCCTTAAAGTTATTCGTTGGATGCCTCCATGTATCTGCTTCCTTTATTCTTGGTTAAGGATGTATCTTTAAAATTGGTGGCAAATATTTGCATTCCTAAAGGTTCTCCAGTTTGAATAGCATGTAGTAAAAACATGCAAGTTCAAAAATTTCAAAAGAGGTAGTTTCCTTTTGGTAAACAAATGTCGAAAGGTTATTCCAAGTGGCTCTAGGAATAACTTTATTCTCATTTTATTGCCCTAATAATATACTTTGGCTAATGTGGTTCTTAAATATAAAAAGGATTAATCAGTAAGTACCTTCTCTTGCAGCCCTTACAAGGTTCTCTTTATTTAGCATCATTAATCGAACACCTAGTATATTCCAGGTACTGTTTTATGAAGATTCTAAGAATAAAGATGATGATAAAAAGACATGATAGCTAGTTAGCTTTCGGTACCTTACTACTGTCTTCTTTTTAAAATCTTCTGTTATAGTTAGAAGTGGGCATGTATGGGTCCTATTAAAGATGCTATCAAGATTTCCTAGCTACCCTCCCCGCCACCACACACACAAGCACCAATATGAAGACAAAAGACAGTTGAATCCACTCAGCTGCAGGTAGAGAAGCTGGGGAATGACAGGCTTTCCAACAACTCACATTGCTTGCAGAGCCCCTGCCCAGGGACGCTTACTGCATAAGAATTGATAAACTGGATCTGAACACAGATTGAAGAGATCATTCTGTCCACCTTGGCAGATAAATGTGACCAGCTGCATGTCTTACCTTTGCATAAGTCATTCCTGCCCTGGAAAGGTTTAAGTGAGGGGTAGGACTTTCAAGAGCGGGCTAGGGTCCTGGAAAAGTTTGGAGGAACATTGACTAATAATCTTCACATGGGATTTTCACAAGCGCAACATATTTGGGTTCTGGCTCAGCTCCCTCACCTCACTCCTTTCCAGAATACCAGACAGTTAATTGTTTGTATAAGCCCATCACGTAGAGAGTAAAAATGGAGAGAGTCTTTTCACTGCTCCCTCTTCCTCTCAGGTGAAATTTCTATATGTCCTATGGCCCAGGGCCAAAATATGGTGAGGGGAAACTGGTTCCCTTTCATTAACACATTATGTTTTTAAAATCAGCCATTTGTTTTCTCAATGAGGTCATAAAATAATGGATGTTCAATAAATAAAACAAATGTATTATTTTTAGAGGCCACAGATGATTCTTAACATCTGTTTGGAAATGGCTAAAGCTTACATGAAACATAATTATCCTTCAATCACTGTTTCTTTTGGAATTTTCAAATTAGTGTCCCATACATATTAAACATGCATTTAACTTGTTACCCTTTGATTGAACGGTAGTGTTTACTCTGGGATTCCTCTTTTTCCTGATTATGTCCCATTAATGTTCTGTATGCATAGTAACAAAGTTATTTAATAGATTGTTTTTGTATACCTTCTAAAAATTTGGTTACACTAGTTTATAGATATATGTCTATGATATTAACAATCATAGCATGCTAGAAGTTACAATTATTTGGCCACAAAATCTTTTCCTTCAAATTAACACTTGCGATGATTTCTTTACACAAGGTAATGATGTAAATTGTTTTCAGCATTTTTCTACAGTTTGTTCAAACCTATGGTATGTCCTATTTTTGCCTTATTGATATTGAGATCTGCAATTTGACCTTTCTTTGAAATTAATGGTCACACAGGAACTGTAGGTCTGATTCTAGCAGTATCAATATTTGCTTGGCTGGAGAAGTGTTTTCATCCGTTTGCACATGATCTATTTTCTAGTTCTCTGGAGGTCTTGTATATCTTTTGCAATTCATTCTGTGAGAAGGAAATTTCCAGAGCAGACTGCAAATCCATGGTGTCCCGCAGGAATAATGCCGGAATCACTCTTGTAGTTACCACACCATCTGGGCACACAAAAACTTTCTTCCACTATTCTTCTCTGCTAATGGCATATAGAAATTTTATTTTCAGATTGACAATTAAAGTAACATCAGAACCAATTATTTTATATTAGATAGGATAATTAATTTATTTTACTTAAACACTAATGTATGTTTTAGGTACTAATAGTTTCAAATTTGAGTCTGCCCCTCATATGACAGACATCGTTTTCTCAGGCTAGTTAGTAAAACTCTTGGCTGATGCTGAAAAAGCAAACAGCTAAAAGCCAAACAGCTAAAAGCCACACTCACAGGGGGACTACTTACAGTCTGTTCTCTATAGTCAGCCTTGTGGCTTCTGCAGATGAACTAAACTTCTAGTAGCAGGCAATGTAGTGTTTCAGATGTTGGAAATAAATAATCACTGAACTTTAATATAAAAAAAAAGAAAGGAAATAAAAACATTTGAGAAATATCTTTATAGGTTTGAGGGTTTCTAGGCAGCCAGATCAGCAGTTAGAACGTTGCTTGGTGAACTGCAAAGGTAGGCAAAAGAAGTGGATTGCCCTAAGGGATTTCTAATCAAGAAAAACACTGCTTTAATCAGTTTCTTCTCGCTCTCATTTAGTCTGCATGTCCATTTTTAGTGTATTTATAGATATTCCTTTCTTATTCTGCTATCTCTAACCTATTAAAACATTTCATCTTTGTATTTATATATGTTAATATTGCTGATAGGTCTGCAGTGAAGTTTTGATCTTGTTCTGGAAGTCATTCTATTATTTAAAATGTTTGGATGGTTATGCATTTTTTTTTTTCTTTAAGGAATCATTTTATGTCAGGTAAAAAGGACAATTTGAGGAGAGGTCATTTTTTTATACAAATGAAAGATGACTAGGCAATCTTTGTCCTGGGATTACAGAGTAAGATCTGTATCAATCCATCTATAGGTATATCTATGTCTATCTATCATCTTTCTATCATTTATCTATCATCTATCTATCATCTATCATCTATCTATATCTATCAATCATCCTTCATCTGTCATCCATCATCTATATCTATCATCTCTTATATAACATCTATCATCTATCTATCCATCTATCTACCTATCATCTAATCTATTATCTATCTATCTATCTATCTATCTAACTATCTATGTATCTATCTATCTATCTATCATCTATCTATCATCTATCATCTAATCATCTATCATCTATAATGAGCAGCTCCGGACAAAGAGTAGACACATTTATTAAAGAATCCAAGGTCTTTTTAACTCACTGGTTGACATTAAGAAAAAATGTCTGAAAAGACAGACCAGGGTGATCTTTACTAAAGCTTGAAAACAAAGAAGGAAACAGATTCACCGAAATAGTTACAATGAACTATTGTAATCCAGTACAACCTGTAAGAGAAAATGGTTTAGGTCTCTGAATTAAATAAGTTGGAAAATTTCCAAATCAAAGCCTCAGGTTGGTGTTTGCACCTGGGAAGAAGCTCTACATGTGACCTGAGAAATCCAGTTGCCAAGTAAGGGTAGAGTTGTGCTATTTGATTCAGCCACTGTCAACTAGCGGTTATTTAGCACTTGATAGCTATAACAATTCAGGAGACAGATTTTTAATTTTAAAGGTAATTATCTAAAATTTAAATTTAAAACTGATATATAATTTAAAAGTGAATTATTTTTAACTGTAAATTTTTGAATTCTGAATAATAATTGTAAAATACATGCTAGAGTTCAAAGACAGTACAAAAACAAGGATAAAAACAAATTATAAAAAATTTTATTTAAAAAGTATTTTAGCTTGATTATATAGTGAAATCATAATATTTTTGATATGTTGAGATAATAAAGTACATTATTATAATTTCATGTTTCTTTTTTACTTTTATTAATATAGCTACTGGAAATTTTCAATTTGCATGTATAGCTCTTATTACGTTTCTACTGGAAGTGTTGTGATGTCTAGAGTACAATGTCTCAGGAGTGAGCATAGTCTAGGTGAATTTCTCTCCCCTGAAAAACCACTGATAACAAAAAAAGGCTCTCTTCTATGTAGTGGCCGAATGGGAGTATTTATCTAAAACCACCATCAGTCTGTCTCTGCCTGTTCATTGTGCTCACTTTGAGCCTCAGAAATTCAATTAATATGAGATTTCTGGGCAACATTGTTCCATCATTGTGTGAATCTCTAACCTTACTAACAACCAGCTGAAGAGCTTGCCCAGTTCCTTGCCCCAGTAACCCAAGGAAAGGCTTGACTAGGGACTGTACCAGGAAAACCATTTTCCTGGGAATTAGGTTGCCCATCTTGAAAGAGATGTTGATGTCAGGCAAATAAACACTGTACCACATTCAAAGTGCCTATAGGGAATTTGGTCCAGATCCTACACCTTGAACATCATCCTCTAAAAATAGTTCATATTCGGCACACCAAGTTAGGACCAAACTGGACTGAAGATGACCACCGTAGATACTCATAAGCACTCAAGTGTTCTTGGGTGGGCTTTGACTAGACTTCTAGACTGCTATTCCCCAGGAATATGGTTTTTCTGGGAAGTGATAGATTCACATTATTTGCTATCACAAGTGCTGTTTAGAACCACTCTAGTTACATTGGGTGCATTTTATTATCTTTAGAGTATAAAATCTAGATGAATACAGATGGTGGGTTAGTTGATTCTTCCTGGAGAAACTGTAAAACATCACTAAGACGCAGATTTTCTGACTCTGAATTCAATGTTTTTTCCTATTCATTATACTCCTCTTTTGTAATTGTCACATTAAATGGGCATAAACATATTATACGAATTTAAAAATAAAAGCCAAAGGAACTATGAAGATGTCCATCACATCTCTCCAGTTCTATTCTCAGTCTTCTCTAATTGGTCAAGATCTTCCTTGGAGGGAAACATCCCAAAAAGAAATTCACATCTTCACTTCTTATTTCTATGCTAAGGATTCCTATTTTAGTCTTTTCACCCCCACCTTTCTTCTAGGCCTTAGCATTACATTTCCTACTGCTTGCTGTATTTTATCTGTTTCCCAAAAAGCCCCAAACCTTTAAATTGTGCTATATATAACTAAAGCATCTTCAAAGGACTGAAAAGCAGAAAGAAAAAGAAAACTTGGTAGAAAGTACGTAGTGTATTACATCTAAAGGGAAAAAAAAATCTCAATTGTGAGGCAGCACTTTGTACTAGATGACACATTCTCCAGTTATCCATTTATCTTCCCAGGTCACTAAACTGCATTCTAATTATTAATTTGGCTTTCCAGGGAGCTCAACACCTGTAAAAGTGGTTCTCTAATGTTTTTGTTTAACATAAGCTAAAGTTCAGTTGCCGTCTCCATGTTCAGAACTATTTTTATTTAATACACGTTTATTGAGTGTCCTATATTCTAGGCTCTGAAACTGCAACATGATAAGTGAGACACAATACACACACACACACACACACACACACACACACACACAGTTTTTCCTAGAAATGCAAATAACTTAGATTTTGGACCTAGTTTGAGAGATCAGAAAGGCATGTTTAAGGTAATGGCATTTAAGAATGTGTAAAGGACCTTTGGGTAAAAGGAAGTAAATTACTGCAAAAGAAATATGGTTCTAAACCTGGTCTGGACCAAACATTATTATTGGACATATTTAGTGATATGCTTTTTTGAATAAATTAGAATGCTGATAAAATGTTTAGCAATTTTCAATAACTGGTTAATTATTTATGGGATTAATATTTGTCTTGGGAAATCAATTACTCACCCATCCACCCAACAGTCAAGACGCTGGGGATCTTTAAATAAACATTCTTTTTGTCTAATCTACATTTTCTGTAAATGTCTTTACTAGGAAAGAAACCTTTAAATTGGCCTACCAAAGGTTTTCCCACACAGCAAGATTATAATAAAACTTGTACACATGCTTACAGCTAATGTTTGGGAAGTTGTTACTGTTTCAACAATTACTTATAGGTTCTACAATTAGGCTAATGTCGTAGAGAACAGAACTAAATGGAGGCAGTGGACATGATGATAAAGGAAGCTAAGAGATAAGCAAAATCCAGACAGACCAAGGAATTGTTGCCTTTAAATATCTGAATCTCATTCTTACAAACAAAATACAAAGAGATGAGGGAGGTGACTGCATTTGCACTTTATGAAGATCAATCTTTTCAGTGCAGTGCTATCCAATAGGAATAGAAATACCAAGTGAGTTGCAAATATGAGCAACATATTTAATTGTAAATATTTTAGTAGCCACATTTAAAAAACCAGGTAACTTAATTTTAATACTAGTTAATATAACCCAATAATTAAAAATATTTTTAACATGTAATCAATGTAAAAAAATATTTATTCGGTTGTTTATTAGCTTCAACTCTACCATGTTAGTCTAGAATATTAAAGTATTAAAAATTCCAATAATAGAGGAAAGGCTTACTTATTAGTTTTTTTACGATTTTATGGAAAACAACTTGAGAAGTTTAATTTTCCTCTAATGAGATTCTAATTCAGAATGTACTATGTTTAATTTCTATTATTTTATTTTCTTCTGATGAACTCCTGGGCAGCTAAGAGATAACGTATACTTCATGTGGAGAAGAGATCTAATGATTGCTTATCTAAATCGTTTTCACTGAACAACAACAACAACAAAAAATACTGAATTACTGAATTCAGTAATATTTTACCTATTAGTTGATGCCAAAAAAAAAAAAGCACAACTGAAGTTTCTTTTTAAACATCTTAACTGATCAAAGTATAGAATGAAACATTATTCAAGGTGGCTTATTTCTTATAAAATTTTTTTTTTTTAAATGTGAAAGTCCAAAAGACTGAAATAAAGGCATTCGAATTTCTCCAAATTTAAACAGTTCTCTGCTACCGTTGATCTACCAGCGTCTGAAAACATATCCTGTCGCTACTATACAGTGCGCTTCTCACCGGTCACCCTTAAGTCGAGAACTTAGATACTCAAGAAGAAATGAAAAAGGACAGAGATGTATTAAGTTCCTTAGGACTAAGGCCTGTGTTGCAATGCTTCTAATGCCTAAGAAAGTTGCCTGGCACCTTTTAGGTTTATAATAAACTTTTGTTGAAAATAATTGTAGCTAACCCTCACATATCACTTAAGATGTGACACTTTTCTGAGTGCTTTACATATTTTAAAACATTCTGTCTTCAAAACAATCTTAGTAGTTATAATTATCCCATTTTATGGATGAGAAAACTGGATGAAAGACACACTTTTAATAAGACTCTAACACTACCTTGAATATACAGTTGACCCTTGAACAACATGGGTTCGAACAGTGTGGGTGCGCTTATTTGCAAATTTTTTTCAATTAATATGCACTCCACCCTACATATCCCTGGGTTTCACATCTGTGGATTTAACAAACAGTATTTTTGATCAGTGGGTGGGAATCCACAGATGCGGATGGCTAACTGTATGCATTGTTCTGGTCCTTGAACCAATCCTCACAGATACCAAAGCATGACTGATGAGTCCAAAGCTACATGCAGATTTTTGACTGTGTGGGGTACTGGTCCCTAACCCCCGTGTTGTTTAAGGGTCAACTGTATTTACGAATTAAATCCTGATAAAAGCTATGAGGTCCTTTCTATGAAGTATACAAAATAAAAATTCACACACATCCTTATTGATAGCATATTAATAGCACACACGTTTTAAAGTTTGACACTTCTTGGTGCATAATTATTCAATTTTTCTCCATATATAGACACCACACCTTGTTGTCAATAAATAATTCCACTTTAATGGCAAAGTAATAATTTAGACAGATACAGGGTGCACATTTGCAAAAAAATATATGCAAGCTGGTTTACAAGCTAGAGGAACAATAAACCAATAGAAAATACATCATCCAGTTCAGTCCATTGACACCAAGTACTTATTGTTGGGGCTTTACAAAGACTACAAAACTTTGCAGATGATTTATTTCACTGTTTCTGCCTATTTACATGATATGTTACATCAAAATGTACAAAATATAAAATGTATACAGACAAATGTTTCACAAACTAGTTTAAGTTGTAAACTAGGCGGACCTACTGGGATGTATTGCAGGAAATTGTTTATGATCATGTTTGGACTGTGTTTCTCAAAATGGCAGGGAAAGATTAGCAATTTTCTTAGATCATATATTATACAAGGGCAACTAGTCACTCATCCAGCTACATGTATTGATGTTTCACAACATATTCGGTCCATGTTTGAGGCTTCAAAGTTAGGGTGACAATTCAATGTGCATAAATTCAATTCAGATTTCCCTTAGGGCAATAGCACCGTGTGGAACCCATAGACTTACCGACACTCTGAAAACTGCACAGATGTCTCATGTTGTTTTTGTTTTAGAGCAACTGACCCATGGGTGGTCACAGAGAGTAGCACCAATTACACGTCCTGACAGCAACACATTTTCACATGCATGGAACAAGTCTACACCATGGCCTAGCCCTTGGGTTTTATAAACTTAAGACCTGTCCTCTGTGAGTGGTGATAACATCTCCAATGATTTCAATCAGTTTTCATGCACTCTCTTTAAAGCCTGCCACGACAGATGCACTTTTAGACATTTTTACTTTTCCAAAAATGTATTGGCTTCATGTACAGTTTTGAAGCATGCTCACTCTAGCACTGATAGCTCCTGCATAGTCATAACAACTGTAAATACAGGACAAACACACCAGATAATAACAGCTTTGAGGGTTTGCATTCTGTATTTGTTTGTAACGTACAGGAAATCTCAGCAAGTGAAACACCTCTTAACACCAACAGGATAAAATACAATTTTTTTTGTGTTTGTTTTGACTTGTGCAAGTTTTTAAAATTATTATTTACAATACCTACCCAGTAGACTGTGCAAATCTAACCTTCTTTTACAGTATAAATGCTTCCTCTTCCACAGTGACTCCACTGCTTCAGTGTTCTTTAATGCTGAATTTCTCATGTACAACAACAGCAATCAAAACAACATGCTCAAAACTAATAATAATAATAAAAAAAAAGAATAGGGGAGGAAAGCCAAATAGTTGTGCTCATGCTGCATCTAGTGCTTCCAGCTCTGCTGGATAAGAATTCAAAAATCTCCCGCCTTCTGAAACTCTTTCACCTAGAACTGGATGGAATTTAGCCACATGTCTTAGCTTTTAAGTGACAGTCAAAGAGGGTTTCTGGGTTATTCGAATACTTTGTAGGATAGGCAAAGCAATCTATTCACAAGGTAAAAATACTGATCTTTCTCCTATCCATTTCTTAAAAAAAAAAAAGATATATAGAGATGAGGCTACTGTGTTAACTGGTGTTGCTTGGTTGTAAATGAAAAGACAGTGGAAATTACCAATGGTTTAGGATTTGAACCGACTGAAACTGTTGTAGAAATCTGTTTTAAGGCAGTGAGACAGCACCATAGGAAATGTTCCTTCTTTCACTGAAAAGGCTCAAACAAATAAAGCCCTAAAAAAGCCTTTTTTTCAGTGTTGACTAATAGTTGGTATAAAACTCTTAAGGGAGTGGGCAGGTGGCTTAAAAAGACCACTGTGGTAAAAACAATCTTATAAAACTTGTGACTCATATACTAAAAAGTTGGTGGAGCACATCACGTGAACATGGCAGTTGAGAATTATATTGGCACTTCTCCAGCTTGCCACAGTAGTGTTTTTCTGGTGCTTGCACAATTCCATTTGTGCTTGCAGAGGACTGGCCTCTTGGCTTCATTTTGGAATGGGGTGAGCGCACAACACAAACACTACTGGAGCCCTGTGACCAGCACCATGTGGCACAAAGGAGGTTGGACGGATCAGAAGAATGGACCCTGCTTGGGGAGAACAGCTCATCAGAGGAAACAAAATGAAGGGACAAAAAAAGGGTCTGCACTGTAAACTTTTAAAGAGGAAAAAACGAAAGTCCAGTTTGGCTATCCCATGTGCAATCTATTCAGTCGCCCTGTCATTAGGGTCCTTTCCAGTTGAGTAATGGAGCTTTATATCACTCCACAGATATAAAAATGCCTAGAAATAAAATAAAGTTAAGCTTCCATTTCAATTGAGCATCTTGGCGGTTCAGACTTAGTTCTGCTGCCTCCTTGGAGACCACGACTCTGGGTCAGGGCCCTTGATAGGTGCTTTCATACTGGCAGTGGTTTAGTGAAAATATCTTACATTTTAAAAAAGCATAGTCTTTCCCCCTAACTTTTTTCACCCTCTAGAGGGTAGATTCAAGAGATGAATCCAAAATGTCTTCATGGTGGCTGGTGCTATCGCTGTCGCAGCTTTGTGTACCCGAGTAATTGGCTGCTTCTTGGAGTTTCATTAGCATATTCATCTGAAGAAAGAAAAAGAGACATCGGATGGAGGCAATGATGCATTCAGTAAGCCAGCCCCATAAAAGATGAGGCCCTGAGCAACACTGAGGAACTGTCTCATCCCATCCAAATGAAACAGGAAAATAATTTTAGGTTTTTACTAGTTGCCCCTGGCTCCTACATTATTTCTCCCAAATATGATACAACACGAAACCATAAGGATAAAATAAAGCCTCCAGATAACTGTTTTATTTGAGGTTGTGAATGAACACTGCTCCAGCAGGGAGACTGGGAAGGAAACTGTATCACAGCTGGACATCTGGGCTCATTGCTGGAGAGTATGCCAAGCTTCCCAGCTTTTTGGCTGGGAGAAGCAGAAAGCATTGAATGGCAACTGAAAGTCGTGAGTGTTCATACACACACAGATGCACACACAGGCTCACACACACAGTCCCTTGGGAGAAGGAGGGGATGGAGTGGAATGGAGCCAGCTGCTGCACACAAGCACACCATCTGCTGTTTAGGAGCTGACCTCAAGAGGAGGTGACTGAATGAAACAGAACATGAGTGTTTGAAAAGGGAGAAGGAAAGAATCACTGTCAAGTTTCTGTTGTTGAATTTCTGGCTAAAATATGATTGATATATCACTGAAAACAAAAACCAACGTCTAGAACAACAGCAGCTGTCTCGAGTTTCCCAGCTTTATAGGACAATGGTAATATTTGTTCCAGTAAAAGGGACATGTGTATGAAAGCACCCGGGGAGAAGGACAGCTAGCATTTCCATGTATTACAAAATAAAAAGCGGCCACCTTGCTTGGATTTCGATAGATCTGCAGATCCACTGTTAGAGAGGGAAGTAAAAAGAAAGATCGTTTAAAAGCAAATTGTAGACAAATGGTTCGACAATTCTAAAAAGCACAGAAAAAGTGGCACATGTCTGTCTTCATGAGGGTAGTGAATTTGTTTTCTTATCAAGAGTTTCTACAAATTGTAATAATGTTTATATTATTTAAGCATACTAATTTTATTAATTTATAAAATAAAGTTTTTTTTTTAAACTGAGAAATAGGGAATCCGATCCAATAAAAAGGAGAAATCTAAAAAAGAATTCTTTATTCATATGTTAGGTAATGCATGCTTCTGTGCTCAGTGAAAAATATGTCTTCAAAAAATGCTTGTGACATAAATGATAAACTGGGTATCACCAATTTCAGCAACAATGCCTTTCTGACAAAGAGGCTACAGTTATAGCATATTTTAAAGTCATCTGAATATTTTTCAAGAAAACGTTTTTCAATATAATTTTTGGTTTAACTCTCTGATTTTATTAAATTAGCTACAGAAGAATATGACGTGAAAGTAGTTGGTGATAACCTCTTACTTAAACTCAGTGAGCCAAAAAGCCGAATGTCTCCAACAACACAGTTTTTCTCGCTCCCTTTGCCTCTCTCCCTCTCTCTGTCTCTCTCTCACACACATCTCTACCTTCATGCACAATCATATTCCCTTCTTTTCTTTTGTTGATTCCTCCCTCATTAGTAGCTGGCTATATGTTCATGTGAAGAAGGTTTATTTAGAGCACTCTCCTGATTTACTAACGGTAGAAATGGCAAATGAGATCTGTTTAAAGGGTTATGATTCTATTTCAGTTACAAATGTTTGGAAAGACTTGAATGTTTAATGCTGTAAAAGTTTCGTTGCAGTAATAGTGTTCTTAAAGTCTTTTTTTTTTTTAATGGTGCCATGGAGTAAACATATTCCATTAGAATAAGTTCCAAACTTCAGATTCATAATAAATGTATACGAACGATTTACCTTGGCTTCTCATAGTGTTGCATTGTGCATTCAAGTCAAAGGAGATTATACAGGGAGGTAAGGTTACATATGATTCAATAGTCACTGGGATAGATTATGATTCTCTACAAAAGTATTTCTCCCACTTTCCTCTCCCCTCTTTCCCACGCACATAGTCATAAATACAATGTCTGTCATTTGTAACATCTTGGTGGGGTCCTTATTATCCATGGTATTTATGAATCTGCTAGTCTCTCCAAATCCATCCTCTCTCCTTTAATATGTCCTGTATTCTATCACCAAAGTGATCTCTATAAACTGAAAATCTAACTAGGTAAGTTCCCTGCTCAAAATCTTTGGGTGGCTCCCCAATCTCTGTATGATACAGTTTTTACTTTCTACAAAGATAAACATGGCTAGGCATGATCTAGCAATTGCAGACTTCTGTAGCTTTAATTCCTCCCACCCTCTTTTGTTCCAATCCTACTGATTTGTATATAATTCCTTAAATTCATCTTTTTTATTATATTGTTCCACAATCTTTTACCTTCTCTTTCCTTAATTTTGGATATTCTCAGTTCAACCACATGATGAACTTCTTTTCATGCTTCCAGACCTGGCTCAAGCATCTCCTCCTCTGCGAAGCTTTCTCCTAATCACTTCCTCAATGGACTCACAATTTTATCTAGCATGTACCTCTATCATTATTTTACTGTAATTTAGATAGGTCTGTCTCTACTACTAGACTGTGAGCTTCCTGAGATCAAAAATGATATCTTATTTATCTCCTGATCACCAAGTCTTAATCCTGAGGACATGGTTTCGTTGATGAATACATATTGCATTTTTAAAATACAATGAGATATGCCAAAACTTTGCGTCTTTTTTCAGATTCAAAAACATATTTCTGATATGAAATAGTGATTTAGATTGGACCGCAAGTATATTTTACCTCATATTAGTAATTATAGAAATATAGAGAAATAAAAGCAGATAGAAAACATTTACTTTCACAACAGAATGTGACTGATCCAAAGAATTACTTTTAGATGATAACTCTTTATCAGGACTGTGGGAAATGGGAAAGTTGAAGGCATTCCATAAGGGTCTCATACTCTACAGAGTAACTCAGAAAATAAACTTTATAAACATCTCTCCTTATCTGAAACAGATACAGTATATCAAAACGGCAAAAATATAATAGGACTTATTTTTAAAAATTCAGTTTTAGATCTGACATATGAGAGAAATCACACACAGTGCTATATACATATGACATTAAATTGTATACTCTAAATCTATATATTTTTCTTAACCAATGTCACCCTAATAAATTTAATAAATAAATAAAGCCAATACAACAACAAAAAATCATGAGAAATAACTTATATTTGTACCCTAAAGCTTATATTTATTAAATTTTAATCATTCTATCAGTAACTTCAATGCATGCTCACATACTTGATTCAAACCAATCCCACCACTACAGTTAATTTCTAACTATGGATAAGCTAAAGGGCCAGGTGCCTGTTATAAAATGTAAGTCCAGGCCCTTAAGTAATTTATAGTCTAGATCAAAAGTCCTAAATGGGAGATCTCTGGACTCCAAGAAGGTCTATATATATACTTCTGTGACTTTATAGAATTCTTTACTGAGGAAAGAATCTTGAAAAGATTGTTCACATGTAACCCCAAATACGTTAATAATGATCAGCTGCAATAGTGATGATGTATAGGTGTTGAGGTTGTTAATATAAAGGTACTCCATAAAATATCAAATCATTTTATGTCTTTGGGTATAGTCATAGACCATGACTTTTTAATCATTTCTTTTTTGTTTGCTTTAAGTAACATAATGGTGTTTATTTCAGTATTTCCTTCTATATTGGTTGTGCAAGTCCAATGATCTTTTTAATCACAGGATAGTGAGCCAACAAACACATTACATTTGACATCAACCTATAGAAAGTCATCTATCAAAATAAAAAATAAATACATAAAAAAATAAAGAATTTTTCCCAATAACACTATGTACTTAATATTTTCAAATATTTATACTTTGGACTTTTATCGACTTTTATTAAGCCATACACAATTGCAAATTGAACAAAGCAGGGAAAATAACTTCCCTTTGATTTCCAAATCAGTTTTTTCTTCTCTACTTTATAGGTAGGTAACAGAAAACTAATTCCAAATTTAGTCAGACTAGATGATATATATAAAATATTCTTTAGTTCTCCAAGTGTACATTAAATTGTATTCTTTTTGTTTCTTCATTTAAGAACAAAATTCAGTTTTCTCTTGGATATCAAGAGAATTTAGTCATGGAATTGAAAATTTTAATTATCTTTTTATACAGTTTTCTGAATAAGAGAAAAATTATGGTCATAGAGTTCAGCCTGGTTTTAGTGTTTCTTGATTATTTTTAAGCTTTCAAGTTCAGCCTTTCATTTTAAGAAATTCACCCAGTGAAAGCAGGTTGAGAGTAAAAGAGTTAAAACTAAGTATTAATTGCAGAACAATCCCAAATATTACCTAAGTGAACTCATGTCCTAGATACAAATAACTAAATACACTATAATCAAGATTCTATAAGACATGGATAATAGACTAGTTGTTACCAGAGGGTAGGGAGAAGGGGAGAGGAGGGTGGTAGATGAGGTAAAAGGTGTCAAATATGCGGTGACAGAAAGAAATCAAACTATGGGAGGGGAACACACAATGCAACACATATATATACCTTACTGTTAAATTGTACACCTGAAACTGGATTTTGTTAACCAATGTCACCAAAAAAATTTTAATTAAAAAAATTATAATAAAAAAATAAAACCTAAAAAAAAAAAAAAGATTCTAGAGGAAGAATCACACATCGGCCTCTTACCAGGGGATCCCCCTCCACATCAGTTTGTGGAATGTGCTTTGAGGTTGTGGCTTCCTTAGTGGAGATGCAGCCCTCATACCCAACATCTTCTGGCCGCAACTGAAGTAATGCTGGGCCCTCCTGAGGCAGGGATGCTGAGCTCCATGGGTATGTATCGAGCACCCACTTTGAGGGATCTTCCCAAGGGGCTCGTTTCCCATACATCTGAAAGGGGATTACATATTTAGCACATATAAAATGCATTTCTACCTAGTTAAAAAAGATGACTACTAATTGAGTGATTAATTTATACATAGAGTTTTTACAGGACTTTCAAGGGAATTACTGTACGTATACAATTTTCCATGCTTTAAATATACAGCTGTCTACATAACTCACTTTAAACTTAAAGGCCAGACAAAATAAAGCTGAACATTGAGGATAGATAACCAGCATTTGGGAGAGCGTGTAAGGGAGGTTTATTTTAAAGAACATGTTGAAATGACTGCCCACATTTATCTTTATTAATAATTTTACAAATCAAAAGAAAACTTACAGTTGAGAAAGAAAAGATCCAGTTATGGAGAATTGAAAAAAGCCATGTTAGACACTAAACAGAGTTCTCTACCACAGTGCACTATGGAAAGATGATGAATAAAAGAAGAGACTTCTTTTTCTCTAAGTTGCTCTACTCAAAATTCCTTTGAGACTAAGAATACTTTTTCTGATAACCATTTTCCTCAGATTAACTTCTTTTAATAATCTCATTGCTTCCTGTAAAAATGCTTTTTAGATGTTTATTTATAAGGCCACTAGTAAAAGAGGAGGAAAAAATGAGAAACGAAAGCATCAGCTTTGTAAAGACTCATATGGAGGGAAAAAGTCAATAATAAAAAGATGATAAGGCCTGGTTAAAGGACCAACAGTGGAGTAGAAGGGAAAAGATGAAGCCGAGAGATGTCTGGAAAATTTTCAACTGGGAACAAAGTTAAAACCAAACCAGGAAGGGCATACTGAGACAGGTTGATGGGACTTTGTGAAAGTATAAGGGCCATAGGAAGAGAGAAAAAAAAATTAAAATTAGGAGGGCGGTAACATGGGTGCACCAGTTCTTTAATTTACTCTCCTCTCCCTTTGATGTACTCTACTGAGGGCAATCCTGATCACCAGGTGCACATCTGGTCCCAGATGGCATACTGTGAGATGTTTTATAGGGCTTGTTGTGGTTTAATGAGACAAAAGCAAAATGGTGGACAGTGACACCTTGGAGTTGTCTTTTGGGTTTCTCCTGGAAAAATTGTATGTGGTTGTGGAAGCCTTGCCTACAAAATGAAACAAAAGAAAACAAACAAACAAACAAACAAACAACAGCAACAAATACAGAGTCCAGATCTTGGTATCTGTGCATTTCCTTAGAAGATGGGAGGGGAGCAATCATTTTTAAAAGAATTCTCTTGTTTTGGAGCAGATGTTTTCTTTCAGTTAAAAACTTACTTTATGGAGGATATAAAACACAGCTTGCTATATACTACTTAAACTAATGTAAGAAAAATGTGTAATTCTTGGAAAGCAAATGTTACAAAAAGAATACAAAAGTCTAGAATCAACTGATGGCAATCTTTTAAAGAATCGTCAAGGACAGCAAAATTGGAGATGACCAAAAAAAGGCTAAACATACCCAATTCTGTATTTCCGAATATAATAGATTTAAAAAATAATTGAAAGAAGAGAAATTTAAATATTCAGATTGAGATAAACTAATTGTTGACATTTCAAGAAAGATAGAATCACCAGAATAAAAATCAAAATCTGTTGCATCACTAGTTTTTTTTTTTTTTCCAACTTGAACATCTGGCAGAGTATATTCCCCATATGGTTCTTCACCAAAGCATCAGCCTTCATTTAAAAAGAGATTTTTCTATTCCTTTTGTCTTTGCAATCAGGCTTTGTTCCTCCACCTCCTGCTACAACTCAAGGTTCTTTGCTGCCCGTAGATGCAAGGGAATGGTTCATGACATATGTGATTCTTTTTCTTCCTGCTCCTCCAGAAGGCATATATGGACCACCCCAGGGATATCATCTGCCAGTGTACTTCTTGTCAAGCACATCCTTCAGCAGCAATGAAAACTGTCTATCCACCAAAGAGTTTTTCTTTTTTATCTCTCCCATGTACTGGTTTTTCCTACTCCTTATATCATGGTTGATTCAGCATTCACACTAACCTACTACTAAACATTCAGAACAACAGCAAGAGGCTTGAGGCATTTTACCCTTCTTCAAAAATAATTTGAAGGTATCTTTCAGTTTTAGTTGAGAAACTGGTATTGCTTTTGTGGTTATACTTTTGCCCAAATGGAAACTTTATAGAATTATAATTCTCAGAATAGTGTTTTATAAATAATATTGATTTAAATATTTTAAAAATTCATGAACTTTTAAAAAATGAGATCTAAAGAAGCTAATCATTATTAGTTGAGTTTTTAAAAAGCTTTTCTTTCTATGTATTAGCAAACAAATTGAAAAAATGAGCATTTCATATCTAAAAACTTGAATAATAGCTTATTAATTCTGAAATTGTATCTACAGAACAAATAATTCATTTAAACATTAAGTTTTAAAATTATTACTTTTAGAACATTATAAAAAATTTACATTAAAATCTTTTTTGGGAGGTATAATTAGTTGAAAGTGAGAGACTTGACTCACATCTTAGGTAGCATAATATTTTTAGGGAATCCTGAAAAGTAATATGTTATACCTGAAAAATAATACTTTTGGTATAGCCTTTTATTTTATTGGAGCCACATTTGGGGCAAGATTGGTTCATACCCTTAAAAATATGAAATTAGATTATTTAAATCTGAAGTAAAACCAATTAATAGCATTGTCTAGAATCTTTATCTCTGAGTGTTCAGAGCCATCCCCATAGTATTCATCATGTTCATCAGAACGATCACAATAGTTCTAAATGCTGCCATGCTACTTAGATGAGAACCTGGTTGTGAAAGGAAGTTAAAAGAAAGAAAATCAGATAACTAATCCTTTAGGTAGTGAAACAAAGACAATATAGTATTGCAGACGACAGAATATAGAAAGCATAAACTATCTTAATTCTAGTAGCAGTTGTGATAACCAGAAATAGAGATGCCTAAGCAAAAACTGCCTAAACCTTGGCTGAGTTATTGAAAAGAAGACTGGATTCTTTTACAATAAGTTGGGTAATTACACAACAAAATATTGTGTGTAATTGAAAAGAAGTTATTGAAAAGAAGACTGGATTCTTTTACAATAAGTTGGGTAATTACACAACAAAATATTCAAGATTCAACCTTAAATTTTACAATTTTACAATTTCTTGAAATTTCTACTCCAGTTTAAGGAAATAGCATGACTGATGCAAAGAGATAACATATTTTTGCTGAAGAAACAGTTTTCTTATTATTGATATGTTTTGACTTTTTAGTTAAGGGTAAATAGAAGGGCTGATTGCAGGCCTTCAGAAGAAAAGCAGAGATGGTGCTAAACCAGTTTGTCATAGGCTGAAAAAAAAGAGACAATTTAGAGCACTCTGTCAAAAATAATAAAGAACCCAAATGATGTTAAAGGGATTTAAACAATAAGACATATTAAAAACAAGGAACCTATAAACAAAAACTACTTGTTGCAAATTATATGGTAAGAGAATAAAAGGTCAAGGCCTGTGTAAACATGTCAGTCTTATAAGATGTAGAATTGTGCAATTAACAGGCTATTCAATAAAAACAGTCTGTAAACACCCTTGGGCAATAAATTTGGCCATAAATGTGTAGTTGTTGGAATAACTGTGCTTTCTCTTTCTCCTAAATATTTATTTTTAGGACAGCATACTAGCAACTAAACAACATACTAGTTGCTTTTTAAAAGTTTACCACTATTATTTATACAGCTTATGTTTTTAGTTTGCTTCATAAATATGCAGAGAAATGAATGTGTTTTGCTTTTAAATGAATAATATATTTGCTTTATTTTTCAAACAGGAAAGAAAATTGAGTACTATACCTGAAGACCTTCTCTCACTGCCTCCAGAATATAAGGAACCAAAGAATAGTTCCAGAGATCCATGAACCACACTCTAGAACCTTCTACATCCATGGGGCAAGGAAGGAAAAGTCGAGGACCTGAAAAGAAACAAATAACCAAATATTTTTGAGAATCATTAAAGTTAACAATCTAAACACATATTTAGACATCATTTTGAAGGAATTAATATATTTCTTACAGGATTCTTAGAAAATGTTAATTTTGGCCAGCTTGATTATTATTAAAGTATGTTTTACTGAAGACCCAGTCTCCTTTGGACTCTCCTTTTGTTTAGCACTAAAATCTTAATCTAAAACAATATATTAGAGTTAGGAGAAACCTTAAAGGTCATAATCCAGTCAACCTGCCCTATTTAACAAATGACAAAACTTGTGCTAAACGAATTGACAAATATAAAATATGTCATTATTTGCAGAAGTATGACTCAGCCTTGGCCTTTTGATCCTAATTGTAGAATTATTCTTTCTAATCTATACTATATCTTTAATGAGTATATCTTTATGATTGATAACAATGGAGAAAGGACCTTTATAATCAACTTAAGAAGGAATGTGAAATAAAGCAAAGAAACTAAACTCTTTTGTGTGCCAACTAAAGAGGAATAATTCCAATAATTTTGTCTTCATGAAAAATATAAAACTCTTAAATTATCTCTAAAATCTTATCTCACAACTATATTTGATATGTGTCATTAGCTAAAATTTGTTTTCAGCATAAAAAGATACTCTAAACAGATATAATTTATTTCAAATATTTATCTGATTTTTAGATACTTGTCTATATTAAATTTATTTGATCTCAGTAATATCTTAGAAAACCATAATTGTTAGACAAAATGAATCTAATTAAAGATCAAAGCTTAGAATAAGGTAAACTTTCAAATGGAAAAAAGGAAACAAATCTTTAGAAGCTTAGAAAACACTAGCTTTACTTGTTATTTACTACCATCCAATCTGGCCATCTTTACCACGTACTCTTAGTTCCTGGAAAATGGCATATTGTAATTTTAGAACTCACCAATGGTAACATCAGAAGAACTGTGTGTTTCCAAAAAGCTGTTGAGATGATGCCATGTTTTAGGAATCCAATCTATAATTTTGACTAGGTCATTATTGCGTATGTTCCTTTCAATTTCTATCTCTATCAGTTTCCTTCGAAGATATCTGCCTAAAAAGCCTTTCACTGGTTCTGTGTGGTTTGCACATAGTACCCACCTACAAAAAGAAAAAAAAAAGAGAGAAATCTTTACATAAATTAAGATTTAGGCCCATAACAATTATCTTTCCAATATAAAGTAATAATATTCCTATTTCAATTGGTGGCCACATTTTAATGCTCAAAGAAGTTAAGAGGTTAATTAGCATTAGAGCTATAATGTAACTAACTTTTCTTTTTAAACTAAAGAGAAGCGCATGTGTGTCAGAAGTGTGTGGGTGTATACACGCTGAGCACTCTTCTGTAGAAGAATCACAAATCCTGAAATAGGAATTCTCTTCACATTCCTCACATTTAAAAGAGAAGTGCTCTACTTTAGCTGGTGACATAGTGAGCAGGAAAAACATTTCTTTTTTTTTAAAGAAACACTTCTGATTACAGGTTGAGGATCACGAAATGTCTGCTTGAGAAAGAGTGTCGTAAGAAGTGAGAATTATTTTCACACCACAGGTCACCGCAGGCAGGATCTGTCAATGTACAAATGGAAAAACAACCAAACAAACAGAAAAAGACAATGCAAAAAACCAAACCAAAACACAAACAACAACAACAAAACCTAAAATAAAACTAACAAAAAAATTCAATTTATCTTTTTACCTGAAATTGTGATGCAGCTCTAGATTTGGTGATGAAGAAACTCCCTGATTCATTGTTCCAATAATATATGGACTGAAAAAAAATGTAGATATATTAAAGGCCAAACGGATTAAAATATTAAATTGTCTTAGAAAACAATTTAGATAAATATGATTATTCCATTGTCATAAGGCTTTAAAAGGGTAATTTTGTAATGTTAGGTTGCAAAATGACAAAAATCATTGAACTGGAAATTAGGAATCGGTGTTCTAATTTCAGCTCAGGTATCCTAGGTGAACCATTTTTCCTTTCTGAGCCTGAGTTCACTCATCTGTAAAATAAAAAGATTAGACAGAATAATCATAGTGGTCTCATTCAACTCTAACATCTTATGACTCATGCTTATAATCAAATTCATTAATTTTTCCTCTTTTATTATTTCATAGTTATTTTAATGGTTCTTAATAACACAAGAAAATTTGTATTCTTGTTTCAATATTTATTTTATGCTAATCTATTTTAAACATTTAAAAAAACTCTAGCAGAGATTAGTTTTAATGGGATACTGGCACTATTAAAATTAATATTTATGTTATTGCTCTTCTATGTCCTTTTCTTAGAGGCTATGCTACAGTGAATCTTAGGTGGGTTTTCAGAGTTTTAAAAACTCCTTTAAACTTTTCTTTTATTTTAAATAGTTAGAAATTAGACTCGTTAATGAAGAGAGGTATATCTGAATGTATCAAATTTATCTCTATTGGAAGGCTGATTTAAACTTTGATATGGACTAAGAATGAAACCAGGGCTCTAAAGCCTCACTCTAGTTCTTAATTTCCCTGATTCAAAAACATTTCATTATTGATATTAGTCTCCCAGACCTCCAGCATATCTGCAGAAACTAACATCATCAAGTAAATCATGTTTCCATAAAAATGCCTGGGACATAGCTGTTGAATGAATAAATAGCAGTTCTGAGAAATACATAGGGATTCTTTGGAAATATAGGGTAAAGTTAATGAAAGCTTCTCAAATTAATGACATTCATTATAGGTATTAAAAGGTATAAAGGCCCAAGAAAGCAAATTTGATCACCATTTTATTTATATTTCATCATTCACAATATCTCATAAGCATACCATTTGTTATATTTACAGTTGAGGAAGCCATTGAAGACATCACTCAAAGAGCCCACATGATGAAGATTATCGAGAATTATTACAACTGGGAGCTCGACACCATTATTGTCAGCACTGCACTGTTCAGCCAGGCTTGCTAGATACTGTTGTAATTCCTTTAAAAAAATTAAGAAAACAAACACATCAATGATAAATTTATACCACTGGCAAGCAAATTCATATTTTAGAAATAGCACACTCTGTCTTTCATCTAGTGGCTTTGATTAAAACTCACAGATCCATTGATATAAAACCTTGTTCTAAAAGCAAAAAAACATATAATGCTGAGAGTATACATTTTTTAAAGGAAAGAGAAAAGAGAAAAGCTAGTACAGAACACCTGCAACAAATATAAAACTGTAAACACAAAGGCATATGTTTCAGTTGTTTTCTACCCTAAGGAAAAATAAAAAGAGAGTCCTGGATATGAGTTCTTAGGATAAATTACAAATATTGAGACTTCATTGTTGTTTTTGTTATTTCTGTGGTAAAAGTGAATTTTAGCAAATCTTATAATCCCAAGTATAGATTAAACCCAAAGTGGATTTAATCATCCATTAACGAAATATTCGCTATCTACTATGTTCATAGCATCTCTAAATTTTCACTAATACTTTAAGCATTTTAATTCCAATTCATTTCAATGGGGTGCATCTGAAACTACTTATTTATTTATAATCCACGTGCAACTGCTATCATTTTAAACAGCAACAAAATCTGTTATATTTTGCAGTTGACATTACCTTTTGACATTTCTTGAGTTTCTTGGTTCTTTTACAGGTAGTATTCCTTTCTAATAGCTTTAATCTAAATATGATAACTAGTCTGCTGATTGACTGCTCTCACAGATGGGGAGGCTAGGAACATAATTAGGTTTCTGAAAATTTTCCTAATCAGTAAGAACATTTCCATAATATTTGCATATTTACAATGACATTTTCAATTTGTAAATCTTACTCAGGGTTAAAAAAACAATTCCATGATCTCAATTTCTTGTAGCCAGGTAAATATGTGAACCTCTTACCCTAGATGCAACTCCCTCTGTCTGTAATACCACTTTTACAACTGAAAGTAGAAAGGGTAAATTAAAGTAACCAGAGTTTTGAGGTATTTAGTAATATATTCATTTAAGTTCAAATATACAATTTATTAAAGAATAGACATCTATCTTTTATTGAGCCAATTGCATAGAATAAATATTGCCTAAATTAGAGACTATATAAAAAGCTATGTTTAATCCGTAGTCTGGAGAATTTCATGTATCTTAAAAGAAAAATGGAATTTATATAAAAAATCTAGCTATATTAAGTCATTCATTCACTTATAAAATATTCACTGTCTATCTACTATGTTCATAGCCCTAGAGCAAGACCCAGGGAGTACAAAAATAAGTTGTAAGTTTAACCTTTATTATGAACTGAACTAAATCAAGTACTTTTTTGGGCACAAGGATTAAAAAGGGTAATTAGAATGTCCCCCACCCACTCCACCCCACCCCATAGTCTTTAAGAGTTGTCACATTAGAGACTGAAATTTAAATATGGTAAATCGTTTGATGTCATAGTGTATTAGGAGCTATGAGAAATCAGGGAAGGAGATTTTGCTTAGCTGATGAATGTCAAGCAAAGCCTTCTGGAGAAGGTAATACCAGGGCTTGGAAGGGTGGTAGGCACACACATAACTAACGAGCTTACAAATGCAGTGCAAAATATGACATGAGAGAGGCTAAAGAAGAGATTCAGCCTGTAGGAAGGGAGAAGGATTAGTTTCAACTGGGTGATCCTGATGGACTTCACCGAGAGGTGGAATGTGAGATGGATCCTAAATAATAAGTTGAATTCCAAATGATAAGTATGCTGTTATTTATCCTTTCAACACATCTTTAGCAAGCACTTACTATGTGCCAGGTACTCTGGCACAAAGGATTCAGAGATTTACCTCTGTATTCCAAGATCTTAGAGTCGATATACAGAAAGGCAGGTCAACAAGTAAATCACAATACGGTGTGATAAGTGAAATGCACAAAACATGACAGGGAAAGTTAAGAGAGTCATCTAACCCAGACTTAGTTTTCAGAGAACAAAATGGTACAGGGGGAAAACTACTGGAGTCTAAATAATAAAGAGTGAAAGGTGGACGGTATGAGTATGTGATGTGTTTGGGGGAGTAATAAGTGTTCAGTTGTTGCAAAAGAAATGGTACATGATAGTGGTGATCGCAATGAAAGAAAACAGAAAAGATTTCGAATCCATTCAGAAGAATTTGGGTGTTACCATATAAACAACTGTGAACTATTTTTTTTTATTGGGAAGAGCAATTTATTTATTAAAGGAAACAAAGATGTAAAGGATGTGATGGTTAATTATAAATGAAAAAGCATTCAAAAAGCATATGGCCCAGAAAAGCAGGTTAGGCATGTCTATATATATAATTCACAGTAAAAAGTAATAAATTAGTTCAAAAAAGTAGAAATCAAAGATTTTGTTCAGAACATGTAAGAATTATTCGTAGCTGCTGGGAAAGACTGGTGGTAGTATAACTTGCTTTTAACTCTTAAGTTTTAAGATTGATTAATGTTTTTGATGTTTAAAAATGGAAGAGCTTTCCAAATGCAGGGAGAAGAACAATCAAAGGCAGAAACACAAAAGTATGATATCTGTGTAGGAAAAAAGCTAGTAGAACATGTTTTGTGGATGTAAATAGTGGTAAATAACTTGGAAAGTCTGCAACCTCAAATGATTAATAAGATTACTGGAATTTTCCTATTGGCAATGATAAAACATTGAGTGTTCTGGAATCTGAGTAATGTGGTCAAAATTATGATTTCAAAGCGTGGAAAGTATATCATAAAAGAGGAAGAGAAACCAGTCAAACGAATGCTGAAATTGTTGAAGCCGAGACATACTATGGAACTCATTAAGGATAGTAGAAGTACGGGAAGATTTTTGACTTAGAGTAGAAAGCAATGGAAAAAACAAAAACTGCAGAATTGTAATGTAGTCCAATGTTAACTATGAAAAGATACTTTATTTTCCATGAGGTGAAAGGATAAAGACAAAAAGAGAGAGAAGGGACATTTGATGGAAGCTGTGAATCGAGCAGTCAGAAAACAATTATAGTAGTCCAGTGATAGGGTTAATTTGGATGGAATGATGATAATAGTGGTCATAATCACAAATCACAGGTTTATGCTTTGTTTTTCCGGGTTGAGATTGGCATTTCTAAACATGTATTTAGTATGCTAATATAAACATATTTGTAAGCTAATAGAAAGGCTTTCAGTTGGGAGAGTGGGTATGTCTAACAGTGTCCAGTTGGAGTCAACACAAGGTGAAACTAAGGGAGTCATCCAGATGAGAACAGAAATGGGAGAGAACAGAATGTTTGGTAATATTTTCATTTACCAGTAGGTGAAGGAAGAGTAGTCAGAAAAAGAGACTTAAGAAGGAGCTTTATGTACAACAGGAAGGAAACAAGAAGAGAATGAAAATCATAAAAATTAGAATTTCTAGAATGAGAGATCGACTATAGCAATTTGCTACACATGAGTTGGTGGGGTGGGGTGAGGGAGGGAGGAAAGAAACAAAGGGCACTGAATTTGGTAACTGAGCAATCACTGGGTGATTTGGAGAAAAGTGGGGCCATTAGGTTCTATAGTGGTTTTCTCTCATCTTGAGAAGAGTAGTTGATCCCTCTGGGAATCTAAGGAAAGCTATGGACCCATCACAAATAGAAATCAGCCGGCATAAATAATTTTGTCACATAAGTTAAGAATTTTTCAGACCTTTTTGAAATCACGATTCTCACTCTAGCTTAATTGGGGTAAAACCTTAGATTAGTATTGATGCATTAGTATTAAAAGTCTCATATCCAAGATCTATTGAAGCAGAATAAAACAGGTATATCTATCTGTTTGATAATGAGATGAATCTCATACTTTGAAAATACACACAGAAAATAGCAGTTATATAAAAACTGTTGAGCATTGCTTTCTCTAGTTTTGACTCTAGGCACACTAAAAATGAATCTGCCAAGTCCAGTTTTCTGATCTTTCCCTACCTAACATTCCAAGTGGCTTCAGCTGGCTAAAAATTCTTTACTCAAACCATCTCTAGTTTTCTGGGCCCACTATATCAGATGTCACAAAGGATAATTGCTTATGTGTACTGCTCTCAATCAAAATATTCCAGCTGGCAGCTTGAAGGAGGGCTTGAAGAGTGGGAAGAGGGACAGAATGTAAAATGCAGAGGTACCAAAAGCATAAAAAGATTTTTTTCACTTGATGATTTATTGTTAGATATTTTGGAATCAGTAAGTGCCTTTTGGCTTTATCTCTTCAGTGCTATCTATGGCATAGTATAAAGCATGTCAGTAATTATAAAGCCCCATTTTTCAGGGAAAGGATTTATTATTTCATGCTTCATTCACACTTTACTCTAATAACTCTAAACCATTAGCAGGTATCCCTCACACAATCTTGTCATCCTTATTCCTTTATAGCATTCTCACTTACCACCCCCATAAAAATCAAACTGAACCAAAACAAATCAAATAAAACAAAACAAAAATGTGATTCTCTCACAATTTGGCAAGAATTGGACAAATTCTCTGGCAACAATTCTGTATCCAGTATTACTGATAGCTCATTCATAAAGAAACAATAAACATGTTCGTTGCATTTTGCGTTTTCTTGGTGCTGAATGCCACATGATTTCTCTATGAGTTTTTTTCTATTACTGTTTCCTAGCATCATTATTTGTATTCAAATACTCTCAGCAATGCTTTATTTTTCATTATTTTGTAATAACAAAAATTAAACTGACCTAATAATTTTAGACTAACAAAAATTAAACTGACCTAGTAATTTTATTCTGAAAAAGTAGAAAATGAGAGTGTTGGAAATATTTGATCAAAAAAATTTAAAGGACACATAAAATTGATAAGAATATCTCTAAACACTAAACATTCTTTAACTGAAATAAAAAGAACATATATAACAGTTGATTTTGGAGTGAGGCAAATTTTATAATTAATATAAATTAAAGTATTTTGTTTTAGTGTATCAAAGTACATCCCAATGAAGCCCAAATCAATCTATTTGATTCAAAACTTGATTTTAAGTGATACCCAACTTTATCAGAACGCCTTGGTTTCCTCTAATAAATCTATTCTCTTATTTTCCAACCACTTGTTTTTTTTTCATAAAGAAAGTAACCTCTAAAGAATCTGTCACATCAACATTGAGGGAAAACCAAAAATCACACTGAGGATGACTAAGAAATGTCAATCCTTTCATCATTTTGGCTGAAAGAAATCTGTTAAAAATAATAAAGATATAAGGAGACCCAGAATTCACAGAAGGCATTAAACAATGCAGGCTGAAGCAAACAAACTATTGTGTTCTTCCTACTTCTGCTTAGGGAAGAGTCAAATACTCTGCCTCAGGTTCCATGTTTCTCTTTAATTGAAAAGAGAATGAGTGATTCAACCACGATTAGAATAGTTGCTGAGTTTCAAGGAAATATTTAGAATATGTACTCCAACTTCTTTATCCCTTCATCTGTTGACAGACACTTCACTTGTTTGCATGTCATGGTTACTGTAAATAATACTTCTATGAACAGGGGGTGGAGATATCTTTTGAGTTAATTTTTCCTTTGGATATATTTCCAGAAGTGAAATTACTGAATCACATGGTAGTTCTATTTTGAATTTTTTGAGGATCCTCCATACTGTTTTCCAAATAGGCTGCATCAATTTACAATCCCACCAGTACACAACGGTTCTCTTTTCTCCACATGTCACGCCAGCATTTGTTACTCCTTGTCTTTTTGATGATGGCCATTCTAACAGGCATGAGGTGATACCTCACTGTGGTTCTAATTTGCGTTTCCCTATTGACTAGTGATATTGAGCATCTTTTCATGTATCTGTTGGCCTTTCTTATATCTTCTTTGGAGAAATGTCTTTTCAGGTCCTTTGCCTATTTTTTCATTAGATTACTTGTGAGGTTTTTTTGCTATTGCCTTCTGTGAGTTCTTTATATCTTTTGAATATTAACCGCTTACTAGATGGTTTGCAAACATTTTTTCCCATTCTGTAGGTTGTCTTTTCACTTTGTTGATGTTTTACTGTGCAGAAGCTTTTTAGTTTGATGTAGTCCTACTTGTTTATTTTTTATTTTGTTGCTTGTGCGTTAGGTATTATATCCAAAAAATCATTACCAAGACCCATGTCAAGAAGTTTTATTCTCATGTTTCTTCAAGGAGTTTATGGTTTCAGGTCTTATATTGAAGTCTTTAATCTATTTCAAGTTAATTTTTATGAGTAGTATAAGATATGAGTCCAGTTTCATTTTATTACATGTGAATATCTAGTCATCCCAGCACCATTTATTGAAGAGGCTGTCTTCAATCTATTGAGTATTCTTGGTTCCCTTGTAAAATACTAGTTGACCATCTATGCTTGGGTATATTTCTGGACTCTCCATTCTTTTCCATTAGTTATTGTGCCTTTTTTTAATGCCAGTACCATACGGTACTGATGACTATAGCTTGGTGGTATAGTTTGAAATCAGAAAGTGTGATGCCTACTGCTTTATTTTTCTTTCTCAGGATTTCTTTGGATATTCAAGGTCTTTTGTGATTCCATACAAATTTTATTTGTTTTTTTTTTTCTACTTCTATAAAAAAATACTATTGGAATTTGGATAGAAGTTGCATTGAATCTATAGGTAGCTTTTTATAATATTGACATTTTAACAATATTAATTCTTCCAATCCGTGAATGCAGAATACCTTTCCACTTATTTGTATCTTCTTGGATTTCTTTCATCATTGTCTTATAGTTTTCAGAGTAGAGATCTTTCATCTTAGTTCAATTTATTCCTAAGTGTTTTACTGTTTTTGATGCTATTGTAAATGGGATTTCTTTTTCAAAAAAATTTATTGTTAATTTAGGGAATTGCTACAGATTTTGTATGTTAATTTTGTATCCTACTAATTTAATAAATTCATCGATTAGATCTAACAGATTTTGATTAAGTCTTTAGGATTTTCTATATATAAAATCATGTCATCTACAAATAGAGACAATTTTACTCTTTCCTTTCCAATTTTGATACTCCCCCTCTCTCTCTCTTTCTTTTTTCATTCTTGCCTAATTGCTCTAGCTGGGACTCACAGTACTATGCTGAATAGTAGTGGTGACTGTGGGCACCCTGTCTTGTTCCCGATTTTAGAGAAAAAGTTTCACCTTTTCATCATTGAGCATAATGTTGGCTGTGGACTTGCCATATGTTGAGATGTGTTTCTTATCTGCCTAATTTATTAAGTTTTTTTTTATTATGTTGAATTTTTTCAAATGCTTTTTCTGCATTTGAATGATCATATAATTCTTTTCTTTCATTCTATTAATGTGTTGTATCACATGATTGATTTGCATATGTTGAACTCTTCTTGTATCCCAGAAATAAATCCTACTTGATCTTGGTGAATGATCCTGTTAATATGTTGTTGAATTTGTTTATTTTCTTTTCTAGTAGTGTCCTTTTCTGTTTTTAGTAACAAGAAAACTCTGGCCTCATAAAATGAGTTTGGGGGTGTTCTCTCCTCTTTGATTTTTGGAAGAGTTTGAGAAGGACTGTTGTTAATTTGTCTTTAAATGTTTGGTAAAGTTCACCTGTAAAGTCATTTGGTCCTATGTTTATATTCATTGGGAGATTTTTGATTACTGATCTTCTTACTAGTAGTTGGTCTACTCAGATTTTATATTTCTTCCTGATTCATTCTTGGTAATTTGCATGTTTATAAGAATTTTTTCATTTTTTCTAGATTGTCCAATTTGTTAGTATATAGTTGTCCATACCATTAAGAACTTTTTGTTCACTAAGCTACATGTCTGGGTTTATTTCAAGAACTCAGTGGGTTTTACTTGTTTTGGGAGTCATGTTTATTTTTAAAATTCGTAGGCCTGAGCTTTCTGAAATACAGGGTCAGTTTAGATTATCTAACCAGGTTATCTTTGGAAAAATTACATGACCCAGTAGCATGTAGATTCCCTCAAGGAATTGCTTATAACACATGTGGTTTCCTAAAAGAACTTTGGGTTGAGGTAATTGATGATGTAATGAATAATTACAGGCAAAGTCTAGTGTTAGGCATCAACTATCTCTTATTTAGGATTTTTAAATTTTACTTGCCATATATGAAAGTACTAGCTAGGTTTTATAGACTCTCAAACCTATTCAATAGTTGAGAGTGTTCAAGTTGATTATTAGAGTACATGAGATCTTAGTTGATGGCGAAATGGAATATTGTTCAATTTTCTAAGATGTCTAAGCAGAAATCTTATAGAAATATGATATAAGCAATTGCTTCTCCCATAATTTCTGCCTCAAATATTCTAACGACACCCAAATTTACAGAGCCAGACCAAGCACTGGCTTTTTACAAAGCTCCAATTCTTCCAGGAAGAGTTATTTTTCCCTGTGCATCTGTAGCACTTTGCACAAATCTCTTTCTACTCTAATAGATGTTCAAGAGAAATTAGATAATACTGTCATTTTCTTCTGTACATTCCCAATACTTGTGAAGTACCTGATAACTGAATGGTATTGAATAGAAGTCTTGTTCAAATTCATCAAACAGGGCTTAGTCATCTACCAGATTCTAGTTTTTGACAAAGAGAAGATATGTTTCCATGTACAATATAGAAGCTTTACACAATCTTAAAGATTAATTGCTTAAGACACTTATAGATAAATAACAACCGTTTGTGTAGGAGTTTGTTACTTACCTTACTTGATTTGTGGTCCACATTGAAAGTGGCAATTGCATCTTCTGTTTTTTTCCTCCCGGATTTGGTTATTACATATTCAGCAAGTTTATTTGCTAAATAGGTCTTTCCAGTACCACTAGGTCCTGAGAGTATAATTCTATGATGCTCCATCAACAAGTTAAAGTATCTTTGGGTAATTGGTTTAGGAATCAGCGTATCAAAAACAAAACTGTCCAAACTGTTTTCTTCTACCCCTGAAGGAAGAAACAAAGGAATAGCATGCCTTACTGTTCTACACAAGCTAGAATTTAAAATATAGTATCCACCGACAACAAAGCTTTGTTAGTCGTAGGAATGCAGACTTGCAAAATAATTTCCTTATTTCTATCCCACAAGTATGTGGTGCCATTTTAAGACAGAAAACCTCAGTAGTAAGACAGAGTGAACATACAAAAAATACAAGCCATTTCCTTTTGCTCAGGCTTCCCTCCACTGTCTACTTCATGTTTTCCACTTATGTTTCCATAGAGAAATGCCAGCATCACAAAAATTCTATCATAAAATCTCATCCCTTTGAAGGTGGTAGCTTTGTTAAGAATAAATGTAAAGATTAAAATATAAAATACATATGTGTGTATATATGCTCTTCCCTCTTCTTCCTTTTTTTCCTCTTTATTTCTGTCTAGCTCTCATTATACATCCCAGCAGTACAACCGCTTAAGCTTATGAAGAATACATACCATGATATTTAGCAAGGAATTAAGAAGGAGAGCAACAGTATCTCCTTTTACTTACACGATTACCTTAATCATAAAACCAAATATTGACATATTCCTCTATTAATCCATAGTTTATATAAATGTATTCTGATTCTTTAACATGTATGAACAATGGATTATGGAGACAAGTATACTTTAGATATTCTATTTGCCTATAATTAACCACATCATTCAAAGCAAAAGAAACAGAATTTTTCATTCCTGATTCTTAACTTCCATTCTCTTTTCCCAGTGGGTATTTATTGGGTACACATATTTTAAAATCAAAGATGTAGTGATAAATATATTACTTCTAAAATCAAAGATATAGTGATACATATAGTGATAAATATATTCAATAATTTTTTTGAATCCTCCCTAAATGAAAGATGATAATGGAAGAAACCTAGAAATTTGAAATTCCCTAAATTGCATTCCTTTTTTTGTGTCTCAGAGAATTTTTAAAATTACATTCCAAGTTTTACATCCAAAAACCCAAAGAATCTCATTTACTTGTTTATTGTTTTAAGCTGTGTTTTTGCTTTAAATACAAATACAACTCATTTCATACCAAAACTATTAAAGTAGTTAAAATAGTTTTTAAATATAAGAATTTGAAGGAAAACAGCAAAAAAATATTGGTTAAAAAAATACAATTGTGCTTTTTCATTTTTATGTTTACCTTTCAGGTTCACAGTGATGATATTATTATCTCCAACAAGGTATCCACAAGGCAGCAGTTCAGGCACTTCTAGGCTATGGGATCTAATTAAATCTCCTATGCAGTAGCTAGCAATGCAGTCAGAGCTCAGACCAAGGCTAGTGGATGTATCAATTCGGAACACATATTCCTAAAATGGTACACACAAAAAAGGGAAGTCAAAACAGACATTCAACTCATCTACAAAAAATACAACACTCATGAGGACATGAAGGCAGCTGTCAAGAATTTTAGAAATGGATAAGTACTATTAATATTGAACAGCACAAAGAGAGAAAGCTTTCCTTGATATCTGAAACAGAGGGGAGGAAAAGCAGAAATGCCTATGCTATTAAAGCTGAGGGAAGTAAGTATCTATAATGAAACAAATGTAAAAATTAATAGCAGGATATCTTGCGTAACTTACCTTAAAGAGACGTCTAATTACACCATCTAAGACATCCCACTTGGTTTTTCCACTAACACCAATGGATCCTATCAAATATGCCTGAGACTTCTGATCCTAAACAAGAACAAAGTAAAACAAGATAAAAACCTATCATGTTTCTTGTCTTACTACTTACTATATTTTCCTCTGAAATATATTAATGTAGTGATGACTAAGATGAAAATTTTAATAAGCCATTAGATTTTATAGTAATAGATATACACAGTGGACTATATAAAGTTAAATTTATGCCAACAAATCAACCAAATAAATAAAGTACCAGCAATAGCAACAAAAACAAGAAAGAGAATAGATGAGATGATATGATCAAGAAAAACTGATTCATGACCTGTTCAGTAGAAGGGAAAGGGCCAGGAGAGAATAGTCTTTCATTTTAATGCAGTGGGTGAATTCCTGAGGAGAAGCAGCTTGGTAGGAAGGAAATGGTGATAGAGATGGGATAGACCTATATCATGAGTCCTAGAACTTCATCTTACCATTTTTGTGATCTTATCTTTGTTAAGTCTAAAACTCAGTTTTTTTCATTTATTAACTTAAATTATCTCTAAAATATAATCCAGTTTTAAAAATAAGTTATTCATGGTAGTATGGCATTCACATATTTACAAAACAGGTCCCATTTTGAATTTATCAGAAAATTCACTGTTTAAAAGAATTTGTTAGAGAATGTACAGGACTCATTTTAACAACCAAAGAATCCCTTTGTAATACAAATAACAGTCCAGATTTATATTTTTTGTAGAATGAGATTTTGAGGAATTTCTACATATTTTGGAAAAGTAAACAATTCAAGATTTATACTGAAGCCTCTTTTATGACAGTTGGAAATGGATATGTGAAATAGTGATCATGATACCAGTAGATATAATTAGATAGTTGATATATTACAATCCTGGTTCTAGTCACCAACTATATGGTCTTTAAGATGTGGAGGAATAATAACTGAGTCAGGTATAAGAAGACATGGATCCTACAACATACAACATATAACCTTGGGTAAGTCACTTAGCTTGCTCAAAGCCTAAATTTCTTTATCAGTAACATTTAACTCTATAAAGGTAAATGATTATCAGCATTACTTAAATATAAGCCAATTAGAAGCCAATATCTTTTCGAGAAAAAGTGGAAAAATTCACAGCAAAACCATAGTGTTTTCGTTTGTTTATTTGTTTGTTACTACTGTTATGTACTAAATGTTTGTGTCTCCCCAAAATTCATATGATAAAGCCATAACACCCAAGGTGATGGTGTTTGGAAATTAAGCCTTTAGGATCAAGGCATTAGGGTGAGTCTCTCATGATGGGATTAGAGTTCTCTCTCTCCACCAGTACACACACTGAAGAAAGGCCATGTAAGGACATAGCGAGAAGGTGGCAATCTGTAATTCAAGGAGAGAGCCTTGATCAGGAATTAAGTCTGCTGGCACCTTGATCTTGGACTTCAGAACTGTAAGAAAATAAATTTTTGTTTTTTGAAAAAGACCAAGTCAATTACTTTCAATGTTCAAAGACATTGTCTTATAGAATTATTTTGAAAAAGAAATCTTGTTTTACAATATTGTTGTAATCCAGTCAAAATGGACTCTCATACAATGCTTTATAAGCAGCTGCTTTTAAATTAGAGATAGTTTAAGCTTTACTGAGACTATTATAGTCTTTCACATAAAGACCAACTTGAAATCAGACAAATCTGTGGTGTAAGCAGAAAGTTTATGGCATTGAAATTCTTGGAATATTTTCTCAGTTTAAAAATTCACAAGTGTTATCTCACTTTTCAAACTTAAATACTTGAATCTTTTTAACTTTAAGTTTTTTTGTTTTTATGTTTGATAGAAAAAAATTGGATACTTACAAATTTGTATTCTTGGTCACTCGACAACAAATTCAGCTTGAAATATTATTTTTAATTTTAAGAAAGTGCTAGAGTCAAAATGTTGTGGCCAATTTAAAGACAATATTTGATTCCAGAAAATTAAAATACTTGCCTTATCGGCTAAGTGCTTGCTTTAAAATGATACATACAAGTAGCATCAATGGAATTTGTCATCCTGATTTCAGTAGAAAATGTCTTTCTTGTGTCTAGACTATTTATATAGCTTACAGTTTCTTCTTGGTACAAAGACCAAATAGCTCTAGTAATTTTTATTACACATCATAAATATCACCTGTATTCTAAAAGTGACACCCCAAAAATATTTTAGATAAGATGTTTATATCGAAGAAAGCAATGTGTTTTTTTTTTAAGTTCTAGAAATGAGGATAGCTGACAATCAGTATTGTTTTCAGTGACTGAACATGACATTCTGAGACACATTTCTACCTATATAATGATGTAATTTCTTTTGAGTCCCTTTCAAATTTTTGTAACATATTCAGGCAAAGCTAAGACAAACACTGCTTATAGTATATTTATCAGAATGAATATTCAAATTAAAATACATTTGATTCATGGTTATCTTCAGTCTTCAGTAATAAAAAGAACTTAAGATTAAAGAAATACCTTTGCTCGACCATAGCCCTTGCTTATGGAGACTATAATTTTCACACTGCGTCCATCTTTATGTCCAGTTGCATCACCAGCATCATCTAGCAAAATATCTACCAAATTTTCAAAAAAACACAAACACACACACACACAATAGTCACATTAGCTAAGATTTGTTCATTGCCATTGTTTTCTCTCTCATAGTTTTGTAACTTGCAATGGGATATTTAGCCTTTTTGCTTCCTATTTTAACCCAACTGGTTTTAAAAACTTCAGCTTTCAAGAAGATGAATTACTGTGGTTGTATTAAAATTTCAATCTAAGAATTTATTTCTGCTTCTAAAGAGATTTGCCCAAGTGTTGGGCCATTG
This sequence comes from Pteropus medius, assembly GCF_902729225.1. Classification (NCBI taxonomy): domain Eukaryota; kingdom Metazoa; phylum Chordata; class Mammalia; order Chiroptera; family Pteropodidae; genus Pteropus; species Pteropus medius. The sequence goes on along the minus strand of NW_024350319.1, from coordinate 26,032,003 downwards.
CCTTTTGATGAGGAAATAAGGGATTTCCTTTTCTATTACACACTAGTCTGAGAAATACCTAAGTAATATTCAGTTATCATTATAACCCCGACAAACTGAAAAGCAATCTGATTTTTCTATCCAACCTAAAATATCCAAACTCAATACTCATGTAATTTATGAATGCAAAGGTGCTGAGATTGACTGTCAACCGAAATTATTTTCAACATTTGGCACATATTCATCTATATCACTGCTTACCTTATATCTATAATTACTGTACTGTTATTGAATTTCGACCATGGCATTGTACTTCCATATAGAAGTATATTAATTATCGCTCTCCTCTATATTTATATTTATAGTTTCAAAACAAAAATAGTATTTCTAGTAATCAGCAAAGAGTTACAGAAGCATGACAAAGCTAGTTAACCTTAAACCACCAGCCTTTAAATGTGATTAAAGATTAATTTTCAAAATATATTACATGAGATTAGTGTCCAATTTGGAGAATTATTAAGGTAAACTATCCAAAATACATGTTTTCCTTTGACAATAATGTTATTATAAAGCTATATTTAATTTGGAGATGTGTTCTGTGGACAAAGGAAACTCAGTTATATGTGCTGAAGAGCACATATGCCTGGTGATGGGAGGACTCAACTGCTCGGACTGTAAACCTACAGAAAAAAGGGCTGTGATTGTACCATCACAGAATCAATTATTTAATCAAATGGCTTCTGAAAGTGAAATGATTTTATTATCTTAATAAATAGGAATATGCAATTTGTCAAAGGAAGGAGTAATAACTCCAAGAAAAATGAAAAACAAATTTGCAGTATGGGTCTTCTGTGTTTATTTACGGAAAATAAGTTATGGTCCTCTGTAAACATTCTGAGAGAACAATAAACAGATCTGCCATGGTGGTTACAATAAAGTGAAATTCTGACCAGAAAAAAAAAAAAAAATGTGTCTTTTCAAAGTTCTGTCTTTACTGGATGTATGGAACCTGCAGTTATATTTCAGGAATGGAACATTTGTCAATTATCGTCTCTCCTGCCTATTACTTTCTTTTTTAAAAAAATTATTCATGAACCTTAGAAAGTTTTTCTGTTAAAAAGCCCTAGCATAAATGCAATATCAATTTCCAATTCTGAACCCACTAAGCAAGAGAGAAGGCATTGAAAACAGTATCCTAGTTATGCAATTAAAATTTTTTGTTAGTTAAGACACAAGTATCATTATTAAAAAATAATTAAGGAAATAAAATAATATAGGACTAAAAATAAATGATAAAATAGGTAATCAAAAAGTACATTAAAAAAAAAATCCCCATCCACTAAGTTGCCTTAACTTATCAATCTTAGCCATCAGTCTGTTTAGTCCAATGCACAAAGAAATTGTAAATTTGATTTCTTTAATTTTATATTTATCTTTATGAGTTCTAGTCTTTCATAGACATCAATTTTAGTTTCATTGTTATATAGCTGTTCTTTCTAAACTACCTTCAGTACTAATCTTGTCACCTTCAAACCTTATCATATTTCCATTGGAATAAAACAATCACGTAACAGGCAGTGAAATTCTGCCATTAAGCTGTCCTGAAGTATAAGGTACTAACCGCAGTCTTCCCTTAGGAGACAAGCCCTGGATCATAGATAGGCACTGAGTGCCGTTAGGTGTCAATCCTATTTCACTTCTCTGTCAGGTTCATCAATGACAAGCCAATGTATAGGATATTTCTCAGGACTCTCAGATTCTACACAATTAAAGTTTTTGTTCTTTCTGTTTTAGCTTCTTTTGAAGAGTGTGGATGAACATTATGGACAATTCACACATTCAAGTTATTACCATATATCCATATTTTTATTTTACCTATGGATAATTTAATAATGACATTTGTTTTTTCTTGGCTACTAGTATTTGTTTTACATGATGCTTATTTTCAGAATTCATTTCCTTTCCCCAAATCTTGTCAATGTTATAAACATTGTTTTCCTGAATTTCATGGAGTTCCTACTTGCCTTTCAATTCCCATTTGCTTTTTATAAGAAGAAAGCAAGTATACGTTTAGGCCATTCGTTTTATATTATGAAGGGCAGATCTAATAGTAAAATTTAAAGATTCTGACTTTTTAGAGCAAGAGATGTGATTAATTAAAAATGTCATCAATATTAGCATGCTGTGTCTCTTTTTCTCTTCTTCATTTTCATCATCATCTTCTTTTATATTTTAGTCTAATTTAAGGCAAGCTGTGAAGTTAGTTTCCCATTTCTATAAAGAAATCCAAAGTTACCCAGGAACATGTATGTTGTCAGTTGTCAAGCGTCATCTGGTGGCTGTGCTTTGCAATTACCACAGACCTATACGTAAATCTCTCCTAAACTAAACTTTGTGTGCATAAAATAATTCAATGCCATAGGAGCAGTTATGCTTTACGATCGAACAGTTCATCAGATATTAAGACAACATTATGTCATATTATTCTATTTGAAACTGAATAAAACCGTACCCTTGTTCCATCATTAGTATCAACAAATATAATAACAGAATCCACTGTGTTCTTTTTGTCTGTTGAAAATTTAATAGAGCTTCAGGCTAGAAGATTATCAGCAATATGTTCTCTCTAGGCAACTTTATGCAGGATCATCTAGTCAAATTTAGGCATAGGTCCTGATACAGTTGTAAATGGGAACTGTAAACTTAAAACACTATAAAATTGTATGGGGTTATTGGTATCATATTCATGAGCATTAATGATCATCACTGAGAATATTATTTCCTTATCCTATTTGTAATCATGAAGGAAGTACTTCTCAAAAAATGATATAAAAACCACATCTCTAAGTCTTTCACTCTTTCCCAGGGAATGTTTTTCTAAAATTATAATAAAGTAGAATAAATTTACATGAGAAAAATAGGACTATTTCTGAGAATTAGAGTGTTAAGATTTTAAAGGAGTATGAGTGAGAGTAGTAGTGGGTAAGCTTCTCCAAATTCCAGGTCTCCCCCCTTCATTAAGTCATAGGCATGCTTTGATCCAGGCAGGTGTGTGCACACAATCACCTGAGGTAACAGACTCTGTGATGTTCAGATTATTTAGAGAAAGTCCCAATGACTGCCGTGAAGATGAGGAGGAAGAGCTGCTGGAGGACTCTGAAGGTGGCCGAGCAGGTTTAGCCGTGTTACCAGTTTCTGCTTTCAACCGGTCATTCTCAGCCTTCAGTATTTCAATTTCATTCTGTTGAGCAGATGAGAAACATGAAAAAAAACTGAACAGGTATGATTGAGAAAATGGTATCAACTCTTTTATCGGAGTTAATTAGATTGTTTATTAAATAAAGCATTGTAGTGAATATATAAGTTAGGAAAACAGATTTCCTTCCAAAGAAGGAAAGGTAACATTTTCTGTCTCTCACGTACATACATGTATTCACAAACATAGACACGCTGACCATTAGAATTTTAATAATTATTTTTGAATATATCATATATTTGAGTTTTCCAAGATGTGGTCTCATTTGAATGAAGAATAATATAATTGAAAACTTCGTAACACTTCTCATTTTAAAAGTATTGTTAAAATCTCAGAGCAAATAATGACATTTGTAATACTCTGAATTCATGGAGAGTTGAAAATCAGAGCAAAACAATATAAATACTGTGATTTGAAATTACTTCAGAATCCTAGCTAACATCTAAAAAAGTTTTTTGTTTCTTCAAAATGGGGTACTAAGCTCTTAAAAGCAACAAAAGCTTTTCGATGAATATATACAGTGGCAGATGAATATGCTCAGCAATGAGCTTTTCTTATTTCAGTCATCTGTGGTACAAGTGATTACTGGTTTACAAGAATAAAATGAAAACTTAGCTGAGCACAGACTGGTTCTGAATTTAGCTTTCAGACACTTCCGAAAAATACAAAAGTTTTTTGTTTTTTTTTTACAGATGGCATTTTACATCACTTTTATTTTCATATTTAGAAAGTTTGAGTTATATTTCTGTAGTTTTCTCATTATTATTGTTTTTCAATTGAAAATAGGTAAATGTGTTTGAAAGTCAGATTTCAAAAGAACAGAAAAGAGCCAACATAAAAGTAAATCATGGAAAAGTGAAGAAGCAAGGATTATAGTTGTCTCTAAAACCTTAGCTCTCAAGTCAACCCAATCACAAGTACAAGTGACTTGAATAGTCTTTGCCTGCAATTGGCCAGTCTGCACTCCCATTTCCGACCCTGGATTTCTCCATTCCGTATTAAGGAGTAATTTGCCAAGACTGAATAAACAGAGAACATTTCCAAAAAAGGGATTAGGGTGAGATGTGTTTTTATAATAACTAAGGGAAGGAAATAAGCAGCATTTCAAATCTCTCCAGTTGTTCCTTGAAGGTGCTTCAGCACTGACCTGCATCCTATTCATGGCTTCCCTGATCTGATCAAGATGATGAGCCGAGCTGAGGGCCTCCAGCCGAATATCAGTTAATTTTAATTCCTTTTCTCTGAGCTCACTCTTCAGCTGCAGAATTATCTCAGCCTCAGCTTCTGTGCATTCACAGATACTGAAGAAGGAAACAAAACACAAAATCAGTGGTTGGAGGAAGTCAGAGGATTAGGAAAAGCAATGCTTCTTTTAAAGGATGAACTGTAATATTATCCAGCAGGTACAGAAATTATTTGCTGCTGGTAAACCTAGAGAAAAGGAGAAAGAGTTTTACAAACAGTAATACACTCAGGTTCAAAACTGAAAATAGTAGCTATCTTTTCTTTTATTCTTTTCTTCCTATTTTCTGAAGTACAAAAACAATCTATTATTACTGTATATAAAGTAATCCTCAAAATTCCCTTGTTGCTGATACTTATGGGGCTGAAGGCTCATAGTGTTATTATATTTGATTCAACCATTTTTCAAGGAACTTAAATCTCTATTTGCAACATATGAAATATTCATTTTTAAAGCAAAGTTATGTCCTTAAAACATTGATTTCTTTTTTTGTAAAACTGTGCAAAGAATAACTTTATTTGGCACAATACCATCTTCGAGTTACCATGAAAATTCAATATAAATATTGTAGAAAATAAATCAGAGAGATTAGTTTTTCACATTTAAATAATGGATGCATGTTATGTAATCCTCTTGCTAGGCTCAGCTGATTTAGGGGATCAGAGCTAATGAAACTAAATCACAGTTTTCAACCCATCAAAGCAATTTAGATGAAGGCTGCTTAAAGATCATAGACATTATATCCTTACTGTTGTAGTTTTGTGGACAGTTTTGTAGGAAATGTGTCAAAAAAATTTATTTTATATTAACTGATATAATTTCCACTTAAAATGTGAGAACTAGGTTGCTGGTCACAAAATAACAGTGTTATGTTCTTCAAGTTATATAGGATGTACAAGTGTCTCAAAGAATGGGCTATGATAAAAATGCTATGTTAGATTATCTAACACAACTAAAGAAAAATGGATTGCAGTTTGGCTTTAGGATACCAGATTTTACTTCAAAAACAGAAAGACAGAGGAGGTTTTTATTTTTGAAATGCATGCGAGTGATTTTAGAAAAAGCAAAAGTGAACACTGCCTAGGTTAGAACCTGGATCTTTGAGTTTTCATGCATCACACTCCATTTTACCGGGATCTATGCTTGTAGATCACAGGGCCATTTTGCCGTTTCTTTGGTGGCCAGACAAAGGGTGACCTGCATTTAATGCAAAGTTAGACAGATACATGGACAAATGCACATGAAAAGAAGTGAGAATAATAACTTAAGAAAGTGGAGAATGAGATCAAGAACACTCAAATTTATGAAAAATGAAAGCTAAACAAATGCTGTCTGACATTCTAAGGAAGATCTGAAATTGACTGGTATGCAAATGATGCTGTTGTGAAAGTACAACCTGATTATACTTAGAACATAAGCACAGGGTCAGCCTGAAGTTGTTTAAAAAAAAAAAAAGCATATATATATATATGTTTTGTGTTTTTTTTCAACATTCTGCAGAGAGAGGACTTACGCTGAGGCAGATTGCGAAGGCTTCATGGATGCTGCCCCGCAGTCACCAGCATTATGGGGCAACTTGGGGGATGCTGGAAGGGATGAGTCAGTAAGCTCCTCAATGTCTGAATGTGAAGAAGGAGGCTTGGTGGACTTTTTCTTCCCAAAGGCTTGTTTGAATGAGCTTCTCAGCTGAAAGAAGGAGAGAAATTACCTTTCTTGTCTATTTGCACTTGGAGAATTTTGCTTTGGGGCGTTAGTTTGCAGGTGCCATCCTAGCCACTGCCTGGGGTCAGTATGTATAAGCAGAGTATTAACAGTTGCAGCACAGTATCTCTAAAAAAATGATACCGTGTTTTGTGTTTTTGTTTTATTCTTGTATTAATCCAGCTCAGCGCAAACATGGAAGGCTTTTAAATAGTGCAGGGTCAAGGGCATGGCTGTCAGAGCACGCATTTAAAACTAAATACCTTGAAGGGATCTCATTCCCAATGCTTCTCTCTTCAAGGCAATTTGTTTTAAATGGCCACTTTAGCGCTACAATCAAGTCATGTCCTGCTGACAGTATAAACTTAAAAAGCAAAATGAAATCAAATTCACCTAACACTTCATTAATTGTAATTTTCCATTCAAATTTTCAGTCCCCATACTATTCAAAACCAGAATTGGTATCCCCTACAGCTCTATTCAGAAAGTGGTTTTACTTCTTCTCTTTAAAATTTGAGATTAAAATGAAAAGACACAAAGGAAAGACATACAAGGTAATCTGTTTTTAAAAGGTATAAAAGCCTACTGCCAAAATGAATAGCATTCATGCCAAGGTAGGGTATTTTTTAAAGATGCATGCCAAATTGTCCACGGTTTATATTCACCTCACTTCCTCTAGAGTTCACCTTGCAGAAACATGAAAGAGTGTGCAATTACAAATCAAGGGAATGAAGGCTGATCAGTATTTTAAAATATTACCTGCATAAACATTTTTTAAAACAAAAAGGTATCTTTCATTATTTATAGAAGGCACTCCAGTAAAATCCTCTGATAGTTATGTTTTGGATTTCATCAAGAGTTGTACTTATTTAAAATCTACCTTTGTTTCATGGTATTAAAAGAAATCCTTTACTTCATCGTTTTTAAAAATTTTGCAGTGATAGCATCTTCCCCTAGGTTCTTTTGCAATTGCTTAATATTATCATAGATTATCTCTCTAGCAAACTTAAAGCACAGTTCTGTTAAAGCACATTTTTAGATTCCTGCTATATTCTCTTGGTAAAGAATAAAACAGACATTAACGTAGTTGATTTCTTAACGACCTAAAACTTTATGCTCACTATAAGCCCCGTTGATGTGAGGGGTGGGGAAACTTTCAAGGTCTCTTGTTTCCCTTTTACCAACTCGATTTCTTCTCTTCCTCTATCACCATCATCATCACCACCATCACTGCGCTATTACTGTCATTATGTTACCATCATCATCATGATCATCATCATTATCATCATCGTGTCAGCATCTTTTTCTTCTTCTTTATCTGCACAATAAACTCCTGCTCTAAGTCATCTCTTTACAGATGTTATCTTATTTTTCTTTACAATTCTATAAAGTCAGTATTAATTACCCTGTTTTTGCAGATGAGAAAATTTAGGCTCCCCCAAAAGGTGAAGTAACCTGACAAAGATCCAAGCAGCAAGTGGCAGAGGTGGGATTCAAACCCATGTTCAGTACCAACTCTAAAACACGTGCTTTTCAACACCATTAACACCTTAATTTTGGCAGTGAGTGCCCCATTGGAGGTGCCGGTCACTTGAATGAGACTCTTTGTAAACTGCTGCAGATGGCTAAAGCCCCAAAGGAAAAAGCCTGACTCATTGTGCAATACATTTCAGAATTGGATGAATGATGGCTTACCCAGTTTTTCTTCTTCTTTTTCTTGGAGTCAGCATCATTACCACTGCCAATGCTGGAATGGCTTGTGGCACTGTTGATACTAGAAACACTTTCAGAGGAATGCTGTCTTCTGATGCGGAGATCTAACAACAGATAGAAAGCATCACACTTGCTCATAAAGACTTTCAATTTGAACAAATTAGACTTTTAGGCTTTCTGAGAGAAAGTCTTAAAATAAAAGTCAACATGGTTTTGTACAGATCATTTCAATGCAGTTTTGGTTTTATAAGTTTAATAAAGTACACCCATATCTGTTTTAATTAACAGAGTTATCTGTATTAAGATTCAATGGGTATCTCATATGAGTCTGTAGCACTGGTGGTTTAATGAGTTCTGAGTTTTGTCCAAAAATGAAATGCTATGCTAGTGATTTCTATTGAATACCTGGATCAAACTACACTTCTAAAATGTTTATTTCAAATGATTAGTTCCATGGAGTTAATGGAAACTCATAATAGCATGAGAATTAATTGTTTTTTTTTTTAATATTTGTGCTTTGAATAAAGTTACTGAAGCCAAATATATTAGCTTTCCATTTCATATAATCATACCATGTTAGAGCCAAAACAAACCTTGTAAGTTATCTAAGCACGTCATCTCACTGATGAGGAACTAAAGTGCAAAGAAGTACCTTGATCAAGGTCAAAGAGCCAATGAGGGGAAGACCCTTAAGAGAAAGAGTCTGGGTAGACTGCATTTGCTCATTAAACAGAAAACATATTTAAGACAGGGCAATTCTTCCATCATACCACCAATTCCTACTGATGGCTTAGAATAGTAAAAATAGTAACATAACAACAAGTAATAATAAAGCTAACTTTTAGTATGTGCTTACTCTGCCCTGGGAATACCTAATTTTAATCATAAAGTAAACCATTGAAGTGAGTTAATTCACTAAATGTAATTTCCCCATAGTCACAGAGCTGAAAACCAGTGGAGACAACCAGAGAGACCTGGACTATCCTAAAGTTTCCTATGTAAACTGCCATGTATATGGCCTCTCTCTATTTCTAAAAAGCATTTAGTGTTTCTTTAGTTACATATTTTGAAGAGAACAGCATTTTATATTAAATCACTGTTGAAGATATTCACTTACTTCATACGATCAGCTTGTAAGATTTATTTATACTTATTAAAATTAATTTTAAACTTGAAATTTTATTTATTTACAGTGAACTGATATTAAGTGTTAGTGAAGACACTAATAGTTTGTAAAGTTATTTTTAAGGTCAAATCTGCTTTTAGGCTATTTCTATTGCTATATTTAATTGGCATCAATGCTATATGCACCCTGATGTTCACTGCAGCATTATTCACGATGTCCAAGACATGGACATCGATAGATGACTGGATAAAGATGTGGTACATATATACAATGGAATATTACTCATTCATAAGAAAAGATGAAATACTGCCATTTGCAAAGATATGGTGACGGAAAGAAATTTAACTTTGGGTGGTGAACACACAATGCAATATACATATGGTGTATTATTGAATTATGTACTTGAAAACTATATAATTTTATTAACCGATGTCATCCCAATAAATTTAATTAAAAAAATAATTGGCATCAATGTAGATTAGCCAAGCAAAAAATCTCAGCGAAATTTATAAGATGTTGAAAATTACTATATAACTTTCAAAAAGTTTTCATAAAAATAATAGTATAAAACCAAATCTTTTAGGTTGACTGATTTATTTATCAATGAAATGACCCATGACAATGACACTGTAACTGGCTACTTTCAAAACATATAATAAATAAGTACACATGTAGGTATGTAATATGTGTACACATATCTCGATCCTTACACTCATATACATACATACTGATCAGCACTTTAATTTTTCCATTAAGATAATAACATGCTGATGAATTTTATAAGAGAGAAAAAAATAGAGCTATTTTTTCAGAATCCCTAGGGTTTGGTCTCTTAAAAGAATTTTTAAATATAATTAGAATATTTACTTTTTGGCATGCCAAATCATTACCAATGCCAAAAGCTAAATCAAGATATATGTTTTAAGTCAACAATAAGAACCATAAGTATCTCTTACTCAATTAATGTGGAATTTATACAAATAATCAATAGAAAAATAAGTGTAGGTATTTATTTGTGTTTTAAATTTCTGCTGTGGTTGGCTATAAGCTTTTCTGAACAAGATGTAGTATTTGCAGTTTTTCTCTAATAACTGACTTTCACACATAGAGCAGATGTATTAAGTATTAAAATATTCCAGAGTTTTTATTATGTCCAGAATCAATTAACTGTACTTGATTTTGATTAATCTCCAATTTTAAAAAGATAGGTAAATACTTATCCCGGGTCAAAAGTAGTCCTTGGAGGTATCAGTTATGTTCAACTATGACTGTATTTCTGACAAAGACTAGCAAAGGCATAATTTCAATAATATCATGGAATGAAGAGAATACATTTTACTTTATTAATTCCTACCTAGTGCTTATAAGTATTTGATTCAGTACATGGAACATCATAGAGTTCAGTAAAGAATGGCTGAATATCAACAATCTGAATGAACAGAGATTATTTTAAACATATTTCAGTTATGTGTTTGTTCATACATTCATTTTCCACCTCCCCCTCTTTGTACCACCACTGCCCCAGTTCAAATTACCACCATCACTTACCTGATCCACAGCAAGAATAGCTGTCCAGTTTACTCACCTTCAAACCATTCTACAAATAGTAGTTAAAGAACTCTTTTTTTAAAAAAACTTTATCATCACTCCCTCACGTAAGACATTTTAATACATTCCCATTTTAATAAAAATAAAAAAACATTTCAGCTCCTAAATATGGCCTAAAAGTCCCTCAGTAATAATGGTCACTATGTATCTCTCCAACCTGGTGCTACTTATTTTACCTTTGCTTATTACTTTCCTTGTATGAATTCCATAAAGGCACCAATCTATTTTCTGTCTCAAGACCCTTCTTGAATGCTCCTCTCTCAATATTTACAATATGACTTGATGATTAGTACTTAGATCTCCCCTTAAGTGTTGCTATCTTAGAAAAGCCTTTCCTGACTATGCTGCCCCTAGTAGGTTCTCTGGTGCCTTTGCTTTCTCCAATAATTATTCTTGTCAATTTTAGAAGTTAAAACTATTTCGGTATACACGTTCAGCTACACCGACAATCACAATAATCATTTATCTTCTGTTCTCCTACAGACAGAAAATTGATGGAGACAAAGACTATGTCTATTTTGTTTACCATTTTATATTCAGGACCTTGTACAGAGAGTATAGCATGTAAGTAGGGGATCAATAAATACTTGTTGAATATATTTATTCTTATTAGTCATTCGACACAATTATGTTTGCTTAACTTATTTACTACTGACAGCAATTTAATACATGCTTTGTCAAATTGTACTTGATATGTCTTAAGGAACAACTATTCCGCATTTATGCACAGAGGTAGTGACAAAAAGCAACAGATTTTGAAAAATAGAAATAAATTTTCTGTCACCTTTATCTTTCAGCCTTATAGTCATTATTTTTTATTATAATGCATAATTGTTTTACATAATGTACAAAAATTACCTTTTGTTGAAGTAGAATGTGAGTCTTTGAGTACAGAGACTCCCTGCTTCTGTATCTTTGAATTTCAAGATCAAATGGAGTACCTCATACAGACTCAAATGTTTGTGGATAAATAAGTAAATTTATTCTATTATAGACTGCCATTATTTATCAGGCTTTATCAATAAATATAATACATAGATATAAGGTAGAAAGTTAATTAATAAATTGCTATGTTATTTTGCCACAGTTTCATATGTCTATAATAAAGTGCTGCTTCACTTCAAATATGTATCTTAAGGTTATATGTTAAAAATTTACCTGACATAAATATTTTAAAGGTCTCAACAATCAAATTTCAATATTATCTCAGAATACAAATTTATAGCCTATAAAATCACCTTGGTAACCCATGGAAAGATACATAAGTCCAACTGACTGTTTATTTTCTCTATGTTATGTCAATAGTCAATATATTAAGGATCAGTTTGTGTTCACTGAAGTTAATATTGAGTTTTAATATTACAGAAACACAATCTAAATATTCTATATACATACAACTCTTTATAATTACTTGTTTTTGTTAGTTTTAAATCTTCTAAAATTGTTTTTTAATCTTTCGTGACCAATTTGAATATTAACTGTTATCATTTTGTTTACTGTAGGCATCCCTTCCACATTTCTGAGCAAAGGAATTCCTATTTTTTAATTCCAGTAGATATATTAAGCTACCTGTTGCCCAAGATAAAAGGAATCCTTCCGGAAAGTTTTACTTCAGTGACTTGTACTGTTTTGAAGAAAGGATTAAGCCTTTTTAAATCCCTTCTGCACCTATTTACAACATGAAGATTTAGAACATAAGCTGCTTTATTATAGCTCTAAGATAAGCTTTAAATATGCAGTAATTTTCCATGCAGCATATAAATCAACTCCCCCACATGGAAAGTTGCTAAATTCTTAAGAGAAGTAGCCCCTAGAGAAATAGTCTGTCCTTCGTTTTAAGTATATCTCACTTTCTATAATTGTTTTTCCTAAAATTTTAATTCAAATATTTTTAAAATTATATTTTTCTTTTTCTATAAAATTTGAATAAGCCCCTTTTTGTGTAAGACATCATCACAGTCATTAAGATTAAAAAAAAAAAATTCTACCATAGATCAGGAAAGGCAGAACATTAAATAAATTAAGGCACCAAAGTAAAATGCAAATTTTAATAGGTGAAGTGCAGTTATTTCCAGAAACATCACAAGGGAACCTCATGCAGTTTGAAGTTGAGGAGGCATATTTAGGCTAATTCTTGTAAGGTCTCAAAAACTTTTAATGCTGAGCAAATGGGGTAGAAAATTCCAACTACAATTCACAGAATATACAAAGAACTTTTGAAGAACTGAAAGTGCAAAGTAGTTGAAATATGAACTATAAGGTCTATAACAGTGTGTATCACAGGGTAACCAATAGATATTTGTTGAATAAATGAAGCTGACAAAGAGAGAATATGTCAGGTTAAGGACTTTGTATTTCATCCTAAAGGCGATATGAGATATATGCTGTTGGACAATTGCTCTAGTTTCAGTGTAAAGGATGATATAAAGTGGTATAAGATGAAGGGCAAGAAGGCTTTAAGAGTTCCTGGTCGTGGTTCAGGGAAGAGATTAGGGATGTTGATAGTAGGATCAGAGAAAAGGGAATAGATCCAAGGGATATTTAAGAGATGAAATCAACAGAATTTGGTGATTTATTGAGTGAGGAGAGGAGGATTTATAAATGACATGTAGATGAAGGTGCCACTTACTGAGGCAAAGAACATTGAAAGCAAAGCAGGTCTGAGAGGGAAGATGACAAGTTCAGATTTGGAGACATTAAGTTTAAGGTGACAGACATCCAAAGATAACCAAATGAAGTTCTCTCTTTGGCAGCTGGATATACAGATTGTAACTCAAGAGACGAGCCTGGCCTAGAGAGAGAGATTTGACAGTTATCAGCACATAAACGATAATTAAAGTTAGAGTAGTAGGTGAGTTTGTACAGAATTTTAGATAGAATGAAGATAATGTAAAAATCATAACAGAAGAGAGATTAGGACTGGGTTCTAAGAATTAACATTTAACAGATGGATACAAATGCAAAAGAAACTTTGAAAGAAATTTCAAAAGAGCAGAAGAAAAACTAAGAATGTGGATGTCAAGAACATTAGAACAAATGAATGTTTCAAGGAGGAAGGAATAGACATCAGTATCAAATGCTGTTTCCATATCAAATAGAATAAGAATTTTAAATGTTGTATTGAATTTAGTGTCATATCGGTCATTATTGACCCTAGGGGGAACAGTTTTGGCGGAGTGGTGAAAAGAGAGGCAACACTCCAGTGGTCTGAAGTGTGACTGTCTGCCGAAGACATTGAAAAATTCTATAAAACTTTTCCTGAATTCATTTGGAAAGGGAAGAGAGATGATAGGCATTCAGGGTTTAGGAAAGCATTTTTAAGCTGATAAAGAGGTGAACATATTGAATGCTACTGAAAAGAGTTAGAACATGAATAAGTAGAATTTATGTATAAAAAAAGATGTCAAGACATTAATACAGAGCATTCTTCAGTGGCAAGCTAGCAGGTAGAGATGGTGGCAGAGAATATTATTTTGTTATTGTTTAGAATTGTTGAAGCACAGTAAACATGAAAAGGAGACCAACTTTCAGTCCATTTTCTTACTGGTTTAAAATTTTCTACAAGAAGAGTATCATTTTATTTTCTAGGACAAGTTCCTCCCCATACCCTACTTTGTATTTCACCATATTGGTTATTTTATTTTTTATACAGATCTAGATTTTCATCCTCTTAACTGGGTTTGTTTTGCTTGAAGTCAGATATGAATGCATTATCCAAGACCCCATCCCTACCTTTACCAAATCAAGTGAAGAGAAATGTGTATATAATAGAAGCAAATTCTTAAGGTCAATTTAACATTTATTTCTTAATGAAAGCTATCGTTTTTAAATTCTGGGATTCTGACTGTATTAGTGCTGACTTACTCATTATAAAAGGCAGCTTCACTGAGTAAAAGCAGCTTTGCTCCAATTAGTAGATAAAATAGATGACTATTATAATGATACGAAACGGCAGTATTTCTAAATATACCTTTGGGAGGGTGGTCTGGACCATTCAGTGCTCCCTGAATGGCTGCCTGGGCAGCAGAATTCTGGGCCTTCAGCATCTCGATGGTTTCTCTTAGTTCTATAAGTTCAGACTCCTGTGAAGCAAATAGAATTTAGAAGCTTTAATAAAGCTTTAATACCTAGAGAGAAAAATAAAATGTCCCTGTTGTTCAAAATTTACCATCAAATGGGTTTGATTTTGTGCAGTGCTGGCGTCCTGGGAGACCTGGATGCCAGGCCAGCCGTGCCAAGTTGTATCTAACAACTTACTTTGCTAAATGTAAAACAGAATTTAAAAAAAATTCTTGGTTATTCTCTTATAAATATGATCTGAATAGTCCTTATTCTTTTCAAAGGGTGGCACCCAGTGCTCATCAGTACAATGTAAAAGCAAGAAACCACATTGCTCATTTTATACCAGATTTATTAATACTACCTATGTTTTCATTACCTAGTTAGATATCAGCATCACATTGGTGCATCATATTGCATTTAGTGTCAACTGGAAACCCTGAAGTTTTGTCAAATAAGCAATTTCAAATTTTGTCTCATTTCTTGTATACTTAGGAAATAAATTCTTTTTATTCGAGTATAAAACCTGGAACTTATCCATAACTTACTCCTATTCAATGTAATCTTATTCAATTCTGCTGGCATATCAAGGTCATTTTAGATCCTGATACTTTTTATCCAGTAAAATTCCTAGTATGTAGACCCAATTTCACCAAGCCAAAGCAATACAGGAATTTAAAAAAAAAATGAATAGAAATATATGTAATATAGTCCTTAAATAATAGTTAAATTACAAAAAAAAGCTTAGAAATCAAATTTTTATAAAATATCTATTTTCTTATTGAATTTAGGGTAATTTTAAGATATGTCCTCATATATATTTGATGAAAATCCTCATATATATTTGATCTTTCTCCATTATTTAAGTAAGTGATTTTACCAGAAATTACTTACCATGAGGAAGATACAACAACAACTACAAATAATAATAATAATATAAAGAATGAGAGTGCTTTTTCAGCATAGGCAATATTTCCATCAAGAGCTCAAAAACAAGTAACCTTCTTGGTAGTGGTAGCAATCCTAAAAATTAGAATCCTTGTCAGCCTCTTAGCGGAAGAATTCCTTGGTACTCTATTTGTCATTCATGATTTTCTCTAGCATCTTTGGCAGAAAGCCAAAGAATCATGCTTGGGCTCTTCATTCCACAGTACAGTTTATCCTTACTCTGTATCTTCCAGAATATACAAAAAACAGTAGGATTATGACAACTACCTTTGCAGGAAACTGTTTCATATATGAGAATGTCCAGTGACTAACCTTTCACTTTTTTTTTTTTAAAGATAGACAATGCTAATTGAAATGATATCCAAGTTTGGAATGATACTTGGCACATACTATAACTATTTTCATTAGATAGCTGACATATTCCTAACAGATGACCGATTTTTTTTTTTAAATGAACTCTTTTATAGACTTCTAATAGCTTAAAAGTCAAAGACTCTCATAAAGAAAAATCAGTACAATCTCCTAGATTCATAAGGGAATCTTCAAATTCTTGACTGTAATTTCATTTGCATTTATTTATCAAAAATAAAAAGATGATGTTTGTGGAAAGTTTCCAATGTCATAACGCCAAATTCAGATCCAATTCATAATTTCTCAGTCTCTCCATGTTCTATCTATGTTCTATCCTTACCAAACAGGTAATAGATATGTTTGCCAAAATTTAATTTACTCTCCATTTAAACTAAATCCTCCAAGAGATAAAATATTTACTAAAAATTCATTCTGCTTTTACCAGAAATTTATTCACAAAAGGATGTCTATGACGCCTTTATAAAAGATATCTATACTTAATAAATCACATAATTTAAGTACTAACTTACAACATATAGACTGGGATGTTAAATTTTACCAAAATTCAGATTTTCATTCTTGAATTTAAAATCAATAGTGTTTGTACTGTGAATTATAAATCTGCTAAAACATTGTCTTTCAGTTTAAAGAGGAAAAAAGGAAATGGGATCTCATGCAAATATCTAAAAAAATTCTTTTTAATTTTATGAGTTAGCTGACATTTCAGTGTTAAAATTTAATCTTGTCTAGAGAAATCTCTTCCAGAAACTTTTGAAAAAGATAAGAAGTGGAATGTTCAGGTAGTATTTCTTTTTCAGAAAATTGTGCTTAGTATGAGATAGAAGAATGATCACTTTCTCATATTAAGTATCTTTAGTATTAGTAGGTCAGTTGTTATACAGTTTGACACAATAAGCACGAATGAAGGATAACTAGATAAGAAATATATCATTATATAACTTGGGAAAATCATCCATGAAAATGTTTAGCCAAATTCATATTAGTAGTTTTTTAGGAGAGTATTATAAGTATAAACAAGCACCTATAAAATATTCCATGGTCTTTAATAAAAATATAGTTAAGTTCTAAATTGAAAATGTTTTCAAGCCTGAACTAGTTATCTCTCCGCTTATGCAAAAATTCCTTCTTTCTTATTTCATCTTCACCATCACTGAAATTAGAATCATCTCTTTCTCTGAATTTTCCATATGATTTTTCCCTTCGCTTTAAACATCTTCCTCACTCTTAAAGGCCAAGTGGTATTTTAAAACCTGGGAACTGAAAATAAAATTTCATTTACCTACAATGAGCCAGTCAAGATAATTATGCCCCAAACGCCTACTGACTATGTAAGATACCCATTTTCCATTAGATTTCTTATATAAAAGAAGCTAGATAGAGTCAGTACTTCTGCTTTGTACATATCTCTGAGGTTAAACAAGTTATCGAGGCCAGACTTGAAATGCTTCAAAATAAAATTATCAAAAATTATCAAAAACTACCCTTGCTTGATGTTCTTTCCAACCTAATTTCCTAACTATATCTGACCTCTTTCCAAATTTCTCCTGGACACAGAACTTGCTGAGAATCTCACAAACTTGCTAACTAATCTCATCATCAATTTGCCCTTCTAAGCTCTTAAAAATTTCCACTAAACCTGTCTTTTGCTTCCTCACATTGACACTGAGTTAATATTACATTAACTAGTTTCTTTGAATACATTGCAGCTCCACCCCTTTGTACATGCCTTGAAATATTATCAATTTTTCTACTAAAAAAATCTGGCTAGCCCTGGTTCTAACTAAATAAACTAAATTCACCAAATCCCAGTAGTGTAAGTGACTGAAATCCATAAGTAACTTATAGATTCAAATTATCCCATGCCCTAAAAGGCTAATCAATATATTTCTGACTCTACTAATACATTTTTTAAAAAACACTTCTAGATAAAAAGTATTTTAATTTGAACTGGGAGGAATTAACATAAAGATTCAGTTCAACTACTGAAATTTTAGTTTCTACTTTTTCTACTTCCAGAGACTTGGCTTTAATTTTCTCATTTTTAAGGTTTAAGTTTCTATTTATCTAGTTGACCAAAAAAAGAAAAAGTGGTTTGTTTCAGAGAGATAACAATGAGCAAATCCTAGACTTTGTAGTTAGCATAAGTGTCACTCTGACCTCCAGCTCTCATACAAAAAGATATTCCTCTGTCATGCTCCGACCTTCCAACAAGACTCACCTAGTCTACCTTAATATATGTTGCAATTATTTCTGGCACAACAGCTATAAGGAAACTGATATGAAAGTCTTTTAATTATCAATGACGACAGCTTTAGTACATCTGGAAAAAATTAGCAGTAGTTCTATAAAAATGCATATTTGTAAATCATAAAAATATAGATTTGAGGAATTCTTGCCATTGTTGTTGACTTGTATTTCCACCTTTCTCATACAGTATTCTATAGGAAAATAAAGCTCTAAACAATAATTTGAGTGACATGTTTTCAATTTTGACCAGGATGGTACATATCTAATACTCCTCTAGATACAAAGAAATGAAGTTATTTCATTACATATAATAGAAACCTCAGGGCATCAGGTCTTAATTCTCTCAAAGTATCTTGGTGGAGAAGTGCTGGTAAAGGGATAAGAACATGAAACTCAGGTAAAATTCTTGATCACTCTATGTCACTATCACAATCTGTCGAGGCTTACTTTAGATATAGGATGATTTCTAGAGGTAATTTCACCCTCTAGCTAGCATTAATGACAATTATCTTATTTATAGACTTACTAGTATATAACATGTGGACTTTTAGTGGCTATTGGGAATGCAGTTAAACTATTGGGAAATGTTCCTAGGTTGATCTTCATTAACTAACTTTTATCATGTTAGTCCAGGGTCAAAAACCTTTGAATGGTTCATTGTTTTCAAGGACCAGATTCTTTAGACATCTTTCTAGCCTTAGTTTCACATTTCTCTCCATATCCTTCTTTTTCTCTGTCTCCAATAATTTCACTCCTTGCTGCTCATTCCTCATGGTGCTCCTTCTTCTATGATGCACAGTCCTCTATTCCCCCTGAATTAATTTTCTTCATCTTCCCAGAGTCTGAGTCTTTTCTGTGCCACCTCTGCTCTGAAACCAGAGTGAAAATGCAATGGTCCCCTTTGGGAATGCTCAGAACATCATGCTGTTGTATAAAATGTTCTGCTTCCTGAGTTATTCGTACATGTATTTTGCTTTCTCACCAGGCTATAAGTGTATAAAAGCAGTGTTCTGGCACATAAATTTGGCAAGAGAATCAATGTGATTTGGCTTCTGGAATCAAGGAACAATTTTAGGACACTATCTTGCGGAATGATTTGGTCTATAAATGAAACTAGAGTTTTGATGTAGTTTTTAGACTATTAATGCCATATGATTGTTGAAAATTACATGTTGAAGCCAGAAGAAGCCAGAAAACTTGGATTTGAGTCCTAGTTTAGTTTTTCTATTAAGTATGTAACCAAGAATAGGTAACCACCTTTGCTTTTGGTTTGTTATGTCTTAGCATCCCACCTAGCTTTCCAATGTGCTTATTCTCAGCTTTAAATTTTTCAGTGGTGCTTATTGTCACCTGAAATCCTATGTTTTAGGATATATTTTTATCCTAATCTGTTACCTACTAGAATATAAACTCTATTTCATATTGTAACCAGTATACACACATATATATAAACACACATTGTTTATATCCTAGTGTGTATATATATACACACACACACTCATACATACATATATATATATATATGCACACATATATACACACAAATGTGTGTGTGTGTGTATACATATACTGAATTCTCAGTAGCTAGAACAGTATCTCAGAGTAGAAATTCAATATCACTTTGGTGAATGACTAAATGGACAAATGAGCCTTGCAACTCCAGGAACAGAGTTTCAAAACCTCTGCTCTGCAGTCTCTCTAATCTTTTCCCCAGGATTGTTGGATCACTAGAGAGCAATATACCCTTTTATCTCAGCTCTCCAAAGAAATGGCTTTACTGAAATATGATTAAATGTTATACTCTCAGCTTTTAGAGAAATATCTATTTGAACAGTGATTTTGTCTTTTGTTATTCCATGACCTCAATTTTAGAAACTTTACAATAAATTTGTTCTCGAATTCAGTACCAAAAAGCTTGTCTCTTCAATCTAAATTATGCTCTTCTGGTCAGAAAATGAGTACTAAACATTCCAAGCAGACCTCCTTTGTGCCTCAGCGTCCTTGACATTCAACTCAGTTCAGTGCTTTGTGGTAGTAATTACACAGGCTCAGATACATTCTTCTGGATTTCACTAGACTCTGTCATTGAATTGTGCTATAGCATATTGCAATTAATTTTATAAGAATTTCAAAACCACTTTAAAATAGGCAAGTTATAAATCTCAGATTAATTAAAAAAAACTAGTTACTAGTTTATTGTTGTGTGTGTACAGCTTGCAATTCGAAGAGCAATCAGTTAAAAAATGGCAAGGGCAATTTCAGACATTATGATTTCTTTTGAGAAAATTTAATAAATTTAGGAATGTTACTTTAAGAATAATGTGCACATAATGATGAAATTCCTTGTATTATGGAGATATATTTAAAATATTCAGGTATTATTCATAGGCACTATAAATTAATAAGCAAGCATATTTTTTTCCCAATTTCTATGAGCTTTTTACTCACAAATAAAAGAATTAAGGGAAATATGGAGAGGGGTTGCAAAAATACATTATTTTTGACTTCTTAAAGAGATTGAGACTTAAATACTAACCATGATTTCTAGCAATATGCCGGCCATATGGCATATGCCTGGCATATGGCATATGGCCAATGATGAATTTATCTTATATTTTTTAAGAAAAAAAAGTAGCAAAATGTAAACGAAGGTAACCTTTCTTGACTATCCACTGCACATGACATTATTATAGTATCTTACTTATTCCTCAAAATGATTCCACAAGGTAGTTGTTATAAATGATGATTTTAAAATGATGATTTCGAGAGTCAGAAAAGGAAAATTCCACAGCTCTGGAAAGACTCCTCTGAGATTCACATTCAAGCCTACTAGTCTCCTGTTTATATTCTTTCTTATTCGGCTGCACTAAAAGTCCTTGTCATTCTGTTTGCTGAGTTCTTATATTACCTAGTGAAGTGGGTAAACTGAACCCCTTGCCCGCCCCCAAAATATTAAGATTAAATTTATGCACTCAAAAGAAGTTGTTGTCTTCCTTTCCAGAAGAGGTTTGGCAAGGATGGATAGTGTTCTCTTTCATGGACAGGAGAAATCTATGAAATAAGAGACTAGATGATAAGGGCAAATAGAATACAGTTTGTTAAGTAGACCAGGCAATTATGGGACTGTTCGATTTTCTCTTTTCGTTTAATTGAGCTGTTTATTCAGTTTTGTTCAACTTAAAAAAAGAGTAAGCTAACAAAATTTGGTAATACAGACTAGTTCTTTAAAGCTAATGACATACTTTACAGAACTGAAGACAAAATCAAAGCCATCCCCATAGATGGATATAGGTAGTGATTCTGAAAATATCCAAAACCCTTTAGATTATGAATCTCTGAGAATTAGATGAAAACTGTAGCCATCTGCTTATATTATGCACATATGCAGTTTTTACAAATATTTCTATATAATTTTAGAGACTTATCCATCTCTGACAACAATCCAAGGACTCAAGTTAGAGCCACCAAACTAATGGCAGCGAGTAAGTTAGCAGTCATCATATGGAAAGTGTCCAGATTGTTTCTAGGCAGTGTTGACTTTTTTGATTACTTCTGCTTTTGTAAACTAAATTCTGTTTCTTTCTTTTTAATATTCCTTCTTCAACTTCATAAAACACTTCACATTTACTTTAAAGCTTTTGTTATAATTTAACCTTACTTCAAAGACGGCTCCTTCAGGTGCCAACTGGTCCTTTTTACTTCAAAATAACACAGGATTGTCCCTTGTCCCATAGTAGCTGTAACTGAAAGCCCTCACTTTGTAGAGTCCTAACATCTGTTCTAAGACTTCTTCATGGGTATCTCGGCCATTGGCTTTCTGCATGGCTTATAGATCATGTGTTTGTGATCACTTTTTGTCAGAGCGCAATTCTTGTCAACTGCATAACAAATTGTTTCTAGAACATTCTAATTCTTCTCCTATACAATTATTTCTTTGTTAACATCTGGTATTCTTTTAATCATTACAGTCAGAAGTAAAATAATAGATTGCCTAAAAAAACTGTATATTTGTGTATATATATTGTGTGTGTGTGTTCCAATATGGATTAATCTGAATAAGTCCTTAAATTAAAATCTGAAAAGGCATTATCTTATTGTTCCAACTTAGTATAGAATGAATGCTCTGTAATATTATTTTTAAGGAGCTGCATCTCAGGTAGTGTTTAAAACATCCTATTAGCTGTCTTATTTCAAGCCTCAGTGGCAATTCCTGAACATACCTTTTGTTCTGCTGTCATGGTTAGACTCTGCAGTCGGCCGGTCATATTCCCTAAACTCTTTTCAAAGGCTGCTACAAGGTGAGCCTGTGAACAAAATGGAAGGAACACTTTTTAAATGTTTGAACCTTATATGGAAGGATGAAAATGCTTCACTTTACAAAATGTTTAATTTCAGGTGTTCTAACTCTTTAAATACTATGACCATCATAGTCAGCTTTCAATGGTGAGTCTCCATTAACAAAAATCTTCATTTGTCATTGCTAAACTTCAGCTTAAAATTGGTGTTTCAGTCTCTTGACATTTAATGTGAATTCATTTTCTGAAAGGGGATGGTATTTTGCAAATAATAACACCTTCTAACTTGTACATCATAGAGAATTTGATACATAAAATACTGAATAAAGTTCTGAGTTGCCGAATTTTTAGACTCAAAGCCCAAGCAGAGGTCACTGCAATTGTCAATGGACAAATGTTCCTCATTTTTATACCTGCATGATGACCTTTGAAGATATTGTTAGTTCCTCTATTATAATGATACGCTCCTTCAGTGTCAGACATCTGCTGACAGTTATAACATTATCTTACCATTTTCTACTTACAAAGAATTGAATCGAAAGACTTGTCTTCACTTTCCAAACTCTTTCCAATAAAAGGGCTTTTATTTCTATTCTATTCCCTTCAACTAAGGAACTGTAGATAGGCCAGCTAGAAATAATAATCAGACGTATTTTATTTAACATTAATTTTTGTGGCTTTGTGGTTTTATTTTAAATCTCAGAGAATTATACATATTGCAGTACGTAACCATAAGTCTTATGATTAAGTACTTGACAATCTTATTATAACTCTAAAATAGGCCAGTTTTTATTAACATACCATTTTGCGACAGCTTGACCCACAAAATATTAAGCATGAAGAGGTGCTGTAATCTTATTCTACAGCTTGAGGTAGAACTACAGATATGATATCTCAAACTGATCAATTTTATCGTACCCTTAAAAGAATATAAGGATAGAATATTTTACAATCTATGTCTATAATAAACTATGTGTGGGAAAAAATTTGGCAATGCTTAGCCAAAGATTAATTTTTTGAGAAGGGAATGAGAAGAATCATTTAAAATACATCGCCTTATAAGTTGAAAGGCTGAGGTACCCATTATCAAATGGATCATAGGTTTCCTTGGAATTAGGGCACTAGAAGTTTTTTCCAGTATTAATAACAGCTAGAAGTTTATTCCATTATTGGTAAAGGCTAGAATGCACAAGTCTTTTCTCCTAGCATCATGATACAAAGGTGTCTTGTTCATAGCTCTAAATTTGTCCTGGGCTACCTTTCTTTTCCTGACACTGTAATATGGAGGAAGATAATTTGTACAGAATACATCTATTAATATTCAGTCCATTAGTAAAATTCTTTATTCTTTTTTTGGCTCCATCCTCCCTCTTTTCCCCCTCCCCTTCTCTTTCTCTCTCTCTTTTGCTCTCTCTCTCTCTCTCTCTTTCTCTCTCCCTCCCTCCCTCTCTCACATACATACACACACAAAAACTTGAGAATTATACTCAAAGATTTGTTAGCAGATTTAATGGGATAAATACCACCTTTAAAAAAGAAGAATAGTATGTTATAGTTTAAAATATTTTCAATGACAAAGAATGTCATTACATCGGACTTAGTACCCTCGAGAATTAGCATAAGGTTATGTCTACTTTCTTTTATACTTAATCTTTTTTAATTGTAAAAAACATATATATAGAAGTGAACAAAATTAAGATGTACAGCTCACTGGTTTAGCACACAGTGAATGTTCATGCACTAACCAGCCAAGTCAAGAAACAGGACATCCGAAGACCCTAGATGTCCTCCCTTTCCCCTCCCACATTACTGGCCCCTCTTGATTCCCCAAAGATAACCACTGTTATAAAATTTTAGTAATTCTTTTTTGCTACTCTTTATAGTTTTACCACCCGAGCTTACGCCCCTAAATACTACGTTTTAGCTTTGCCTAGATTGAAAACTATTAGAAAGGAATCATAATAGCTTGGTTTTTCCTACTGTTTTCTTTTGCTTAACATTGTGCTTTTGAGATTCACCCATATGGGATGTAGCAGGGATTAAATTTTGCTGTAAAGCATTGCTCTATGTGATTTATAATATATTTGCCTATGATAACCATTTGTGCTGATTCCAGTTTAGACTATTAGAAATAATCCCATTATGACCTTATAATGGGTTAATAAATCCCCAAACTAAAATCGTTTAATTTCTTTGAAAATAGTGAAAATGCTGGCCAAAAATCTTTGTCAAAACTTACTAAAGTAAATGCAAGATTCTACTCAATACTGCAAAGTTTTAATTCTCCCAAAGAACTGTAAGATTTAATTGTTAGACTGTGAAAATTTTTTCACTTTACCTCTGTGCTCATTTTATCAATTCAATAGCAGTTAAAAATATGACAAAAAAAAAGACTGTGAAGAATATGCTATATAAGCATATTGCTTACATTTTGAAGTTATGAGAAAATGTAAAATATTCATCATTAGAATGTCAGTTGTCAATCTTTGGAAAATTGGTCTCCATTAATTACTCACAAAAAAACTGGTTAGTAAAGAATATTTTGAGTCACATCGTTCTCAATGAAAAATATGTTAAAAGTATATTAGTGATATATTGCTTTAAATTTATGTTGCCATAACTCAGTTTACTTGGAAGGTAATAAAGGTTGAATTCCTTGCCAATTAGATTAATAGAAAAGAGTACAAAAAGCATATAAGGGAAAATATTTCTACCAGGGATGATCTTTGTCACCTTAATGGAGAGAAAACAAAAAGTAAAACTGATTAAACTATAGAACAATATATCTTGTCTAAAAACTTTATAAAATGATAACTTTTTAAAAAATTGTCGATTTTCTGAAAGGTTGTTCATCATAACTTACTTTGTTCTTGCTTTGCTTTTATCAGTTGCATAATTGTCATGCAAAAGTAAAATTTTACCAATATGATAATGAATATTCCCTAATGGGTTAGGTGAAGTCTGTCAAGGTATATGACAGACAAGACCGGATACAGGTTAATGGGAGGTGTTTTTAATACTTGTTATCTTTAGTTTTTGAATCACATAACATAATCTGAATAGAATGTAAAGAGAATTATTGTGCTACTAAACAATGAGATGAAATGTCATTATGCAAAATGCCTACATTGCATTTGTTCCTTTTGAATTTGGTGACAGCCTGTCAACCAAATAAAAAATACTCTATACATAAATATGGTGATGAATGGTTATATAGATAGACAATAATTTACATTTGAAAATCAATAGTTAGATGAACTGAAAATGACTCTGAAACTATCATAAGTAAGGTTTCACATTTCTTTTGTTGTATAAAATTGTCCTTTCAGTGTTTGCCATTGTTAATATGTGCAACATAGTTTTCTCTTAAAGGAGATTCAGAAAAGCAAGAGTAACTGCCAGATTACATAAAAATAGTAAATAGAGCAAAGAAATAGAATACAATCCCAAACAAAATAATATCCAAGACTTTTCTGGTTAAAAGACTTACATGTTGAAAGGCAAAAAAAAAAAAAAAGTACCTTTTATTTTGTTATATATTCATTTAGTGATGTTTTTGAAAAATGATAGTAATAAGTAGCTTTAATACCCATTTCCAAATTATCTAAGGGCTGAGATTTGTAAAGAAAATATATTAAAACACAAACAAATGCATCCCACCGGACTTGGCTGCATAAAGGTGCAGTTGAGAGGCAAGAGGGCACCTGGCTGACTGTATGATGTGACCATACATTTGCAGTTGTCTCTGCTTCTGGGGTTCCTGTTTTCCTTGTCCCTTGGTGGGTTATTGACTCAGGGAAGTCCTAGTGCTCACATACCCTCTCTGCTTTCCAAAGACATTCTAGTAGAAATAGCTTTACAAAGAGTCTTAGGGCTTTATGCAGCTCTGATCAGAGAACTTCACAAGTGGGTGGGAAGACTCAGTTCACATTCTACTAAATGCAGGTTAGACTATGCCAGTCAAATGAGAGGTGAGCTCATTGGATAGCTTTCTGATTTAACACTACCCCATTTAACAGAGGGGTAATAAAAGCATTTTAGCAGAGAAGCATGTAAGTTTCAAATTTAAATATTAAAACATGCATTATTGTGTGGACTCCATATAAATATAATCATTCCAGGTTCAAACACATGAAATATCAATTATAAAACACATCCCAAATTAAGGAAAATCATTTAAGTCCTCATAGAATTATTCATGTATTGAGTAAAAATGAATAGATGTATACTTAAAATTATTTCTAAATTAAAAAAATAAGTTAATATTTTCTGCAGGAGCAAACTCGTAATTCATCCTTATAAATCATGGTTATTATACTTCTATAAATAATGTGCATTGTAGTGATCCCATTTAACCAAAAGGTAAGAGTTTACTTGTGGTCTGAATAAACTAATAAATAAAAGGCTTATTTCTACCTCTAAATAGGAACTGTACAAGATTAAAAATTTTTTGACTTATACTGAAGACATTCTATACAGAAGCACTAAATGGTGAAATGAGGTTGAAATACCTAAGAAATTAAAAAGTAGACATCTCTTTCAAAAATTGTGGTAGATCTTTAGGTGTTTCCTTTTTTTTTAATTTGAAATAATTGTAGATTCACAAGAAGTTGCAAAGAAAGTATAGAGAGGACTCCTGTACTCCTTCATCTAGCTTCCCACAAAGGTTACATCTTACACAATTATTGTAGAATATCAAAACCAGGAATTCAGTATTGATAAAATATGTAAATTCACATATGAAATGATCACCTCAGTCAAGATACAAAACTATTTCTTCACCATAAAGCTCTCCCTATTGACATCATTTTATAGTTACACTAACCTCGCAGGGAGAAAGGTAACCAACATCCCTAATTCCTGTCAACCACTAAGCTGTTCTTCATTTTTATAATTTTGTCATTCTAGAATGTTATACAAATGAAATTATATAGTATGTGACCTTTTGAAATTGGCCTTTTCCACTCAGTTTAGAGTGAACTTGGAGATCCATCCACATTGTTGTGTGTACAAATAGTTCACATCCTTTCGCGGCCGAGTAGTAGTTTATAATATTAAGGAACATTTCCAATTTTTTTCATTATTAAAAAATAAAGCTTCTATCCAAAGGGTTTTGTGTAGATTTGAGATAATTTGAGAAAATTTCTAAAATGCATTATCAAGTAAAAAAAAAAAAATCATGCAAAATAGGATAAAGATTAAGTTCCCATCCATGCATAAAGCGTACTACTAATGATAACATAGATATACATTAGGGAAGCTGGAGATATTTGGACTTTTTTGCCAAGACTAGCACTTTTTAAACAATATCATCTATTTGGCACTACTTCCTCTAATTCTGTTTCTTACTTTTTTTTTTTTTAAATTATTGCCCCCTAGGGAGAGATTATAGATATTTTTTTCCTAATTGTCTCCTTCCTCCATGTCATTTTAATACCACAGGTATACTAGATACCTGTTTTTACACTCTCTGTATATCTGTGCTTTATACATAAAAAGAGTAAGTGTGTTTTCACCACAAGAACCAATGTTCACCTTTTGATGGTCATATCAATTCTCAGCTGAGAATACCTACTCCAAAGTCATGGAAACCCGGTGAAAATAATGTGGCATGTATAGCTGGAGAGAAGTGCTAGATAGCCAATGGCTGACATGTTTTTAAAATGTTTGCCCTTTTCAAACTATGGCACAAAGTAGACCCTAAGACAGCTCCCCTATGTTAGAATTAGGTTTCTCATGAGTGTGTGTGTGTGTGTGTGTGTGTGTATGTGTATAGCCTTCCAAATGGATATTGCATATATGTAATTATGGGTACATAAAAGAACAATGTTAAAAGGAGACACACGAAGTCAATATCCATAAGTGGGAATGGGAGTCTCAGATGGAAAAAAGCAAACAATATTTTTTTATTAAATACTTCTTTAGTTTCAATTTTTCTTTTTAATACGATATGCATGTATTACTTTTTAAATGGACATAGTTTAAAAATTACTTTGTAAAGGCCCAAATTCCATTATGGATAGCAGGTACTTATTATTCCAATATCTGAATATATAAATCCACATGAGAGTCATTTACAAAATAAAATAAAACCATAAGTAATCGCTTAAGTCATCTATAATATCTTGACTATTCAATGCATAAGGTCTGTCTTTGAGCCTTTTTCACTGCAGGTAAACGCAATCTCGTGTGTTTTTGGCATTTACATTGTAATGTGTCCTCTGAGTAAAAATTCAGGAACCTAGACATGAGTGTTTTATACTCCTATACCTCTAACCTATTGTATACAATTTACAGTTGATTTTCAACTATTTCTTTGAGAGTTATTCTTAGACACAAACTATAGATTATATAATACTGTTCTCTTCCAGGGTTGCCTAAACAAGTCTCTAAAACCTACTATTGTTTTTAAGAATACCCTAACAACATCTATAAAACATAAACATAGTCAATCCAAAATTAATGTGAGTCTCCCAAGTTGAAAAGATAAAATCAATCCGAATATAGTGCTAAAATGAATACATTGTGAGTGACATGATGTACTTATATACTGTGAAAGTTATATTACACCATAATTTTTAATCTTAAAATTTTTCTTATTCAAGGCATCCCCAGTGGGCCTATTCCTGCTCAATTTTGCTCTGTCAGGCTTTGTCTTGGAGATAGAAAAACTCAATGGAGAGCAGAGAGTGGTGAGGCAGACAACAGGCCCAAAGCTACGCAGTGGAACTAAGCAGATTAATGTTGAGTGAAGGTGGCAGGACATATGGTAAATTAGCAGGAGCTTCCTTACCCCTCACTGTTGCTTCTAACACTGTTGTTCCTTAGGACTAGGCACAATGCCACATATTCTCCTTTATTATTCTACATCTACTCTGAGAACTCCTTGGCACACTGAAAGATTTTCGATAAATGCTAATGTAATTGATGGTCTTCATCTTCATCATTTTTGCCATTCTCAGCTGCTTAAACTGCTACGAGATGGCTGCCAAGGTTGCTGAGAACTATATCTCATTTACAATATAGCCAAGTTTAGACCCAAATTTAGACCCTAAGTTAATACTTAACTAATTGTCTAATAAAATTATACTGAAGGAAGGGAGGCACATGAATTTTTTTTATCTTCCAAAGTTCATCACTATCAGTCCTCATAGTAAAGTACTGTGGCTTGAGAGAGTCTAAATGTATGGGGAGTGATAAAAACAAGAAAAGAAATAAATTTTGTAGCTGTTGCTAATATTTGTTGCCAACCTTATAAGAAACAAAAATCCATTTTAACCACATTATGATTCCTTATTAATTTGGGTTTACATTGTATTACCCAGTGTGCAGAAAAGTTTATATGAGTCTCACTATTTAATGCCTTAAGTCTGTATAATTTTGGACATTTAAAGTTTGTAATTCTCTTACTAAAATTATCCCATTTACTATATAAAAATCTGTTTTACTACAGAAAAAAATTTAAGAGCGACTTACATTTGCTGAAAGTTGAGATGTGAGGGTAGCAACTTTTTCTTGTGATGCAACCAGCTCTCTCCGCAGTTTATGGATTTGCTGAATGTAATTTAAAAAAATGAATTTAATATGCTAGTAGATTTTGACTTAAAACTATAATTCAATCCAAGAAAGAAGATATTGTAGTTAGCTCATTCTACCTCCACTGCATCAGCATCAATTCCTGAAATAAAGAAATGTGAATACTAGCTGCACTGTAACAATCAAATGCCACTTATAAGAAGAGGGGTGACTATGTTCAAATTGGGACTCAAATCTGCAAATTAAGAGATGCTTACTTTTTCCATTTGCCATCTTTGCCTCACTCAAGAATCAGTTTACTTTTTTTTTATTGATTCTTCTACCTCTAAAAATTTGTGGCAATAAAACTCAGGTGGTAAATTTTTTTCTTTTTAAAAGATAAATATACATACAAAAATTTTCCTGGCTCCTTTTTAGCAAAAAAATACGTTATTTTCTTATCCGCTTTTTGGTATATTTATTTTAATTTCTGTAATTTGGCAACTCAGAGCTGTAGAATATCCTGCAGTCACTGAAAATTGGCTCTAAATCAGCACTTAATGATTCCATATTTGAAAATAAGTTTATTGGCTGGACTATTCATGACTAA
The DNA here is from genome assembly GCF_902729225.1 of Pteropus medius. Taxonomy (NCBI): domain Eukaryota; kingdom Metazoa; phylum Chordata; class Mammalia; order Chiroptera; family Pteropodidae; genus Pteropus; species Pteropus medius. The sequence goes on along the minus strand of NW_024350319.1, from coordinate 26,001,331 downwards.
CACTCAGAGAGGCTTTCTAAAATATTTATTACAATATCCTTTATTCAGTGAGTAACTATTAGCTCAGTACAGACATGCTTTATAGATTATCAATAGTTTAAAAATAAGGAGAAAATCAGTAATACTGTGCAAATAACTAGATAAACCAACAAAATAAATATGCTAAAATGTTTCCCTTTTTAGTTAAGTTCACACTCAAAACCGAGCCATAGAAAGCTAAGAGTATATGATATCATAATTAAAATTTTAATTTAAGCACTTCCACAGTTTAATATGCATGTCTCATGTTGCTATGAAATATAAACAATGATTAGTAAGGGTAAAATATAAGTCGACAAGTATACTTCTGATTTCAAGGAATTTCAGTTACTTAGATGCCAAACATTCTACTCTGATGATTCTCATTTTTTCAAAACCAAATCTTCATTTGTTGTATTTGGACTTTTAGAATACTGTCTCAGTATGAAAGAGCATTCTTGATACAGTTCATCAATTGTCTCTTTATAATTTTCCTTCACATTCGATTTTTTGTGGAGAAGAAACAGTGGTCAATATTGAGAGACTCTAAAAAAGAAGTGAACTGTAAGCTGGAAACAGAGATAGAGGACATTTTTATAATTTCAGCAAATATGATTCCATTTCATATCTGTTTTTTAAAGAGATATATCCTAGCCCCAATTTAAGTTAAATTCATATGATGATGACCACAGTCTCAGAAGGCAGAGAATTCATTTTATTCTTAAACCAAATTCAAATAGGCCTTCTGAAATTAATAGTCTCCATAACATTATCCTATTACCTTTAAAATATAATCCAGGAAAATTTAAAGTACTATATACTATTTTTTAAAAACCATGACACATTATGGGGCATCAATGATAAAAGGGGGGTTGGATAACTGCTAGTAAAGCAAGTAAATGTTGCATTTCTATACCTCTGTAGCCTATATTATGAACAATGTTAGAAGCCTTGCCATTTGTACGTAATGCAAATAAAATAGGTTTTTAAAAAACCGCATTCACTTTTTATAAAGATCAAACTAGTATAATCAATACCTTTCTAATATTTTTAAACACAGCACAAATTTTACATTAAAGGCTAATAAAAATATCACTTCAAAGGAAAGTTTCTTTGCAGGGACTATTGCCAAGATATTTATTTTCTGTGGTCTGACTGCCTCAGTGTAAACCAATCAAAGAGTTATTAACTGCACCTTGAGTAAAGGTCTAATTAAAGTTCCCCTGCTCTCCTTGGCCAGGACAACTGTTATACAAAGGGAAAGGAAAAGAATATTCTCTCCAGGTTGCAATCTGATCTATATATACTTGCAAAGAAGTGTGTATTTGTGAAATGTGTGTCATTAGAACAATATATCACACTAGACAAGTGGTGATTAGAGGCAGCAAAGTCCTGCCACCAAACAGCTGGACTGGTATGCTGGTAGCTTGTGCTATGGAGGTCTGGGTGCTTAAAATTCGAGTTTCCTTAATCCCATGCAGTTAGTCTCACAGGCAGTGGGAAAAGAGACTCTAATAAAAAAGAAAGACCACACATTCATTTTTTGATCAAAAATTTAATGAGTGCTTGTTACTAGAGACAATTTATTAGTTGTTGAGCTAAGACTCCAATCTAGTATGCAAGAGGTGAGTTTGCTTCTAAGAACTACGTTTCATTTTCTTTTAAGAGAAAAGAAATATCCAAGACCTTCTATCAACTATTATTTCTACCCTCAGTGCAGTAGTCATGCTATTGTATCACAGAGCCCTCTAGTGGTAGAAACACTCATTTCATCATAAATGTTAAGAGTAGACAAATATAAAAATGCTACAAGGTTTTTACCTCTGAATGAGCCTTTTCTTCAGCCTGTAAAAGAGAAAATGCAAAATAATTTAACTATAAATAATTAATGCCAATTCATTTCACAAGTGTATATGAGTAAAATTATTATATTCTGTATTTAAAATGTTATAATCTAACCTAAGACTATAGTAAAATGCATAACATTATTAAATTAAAATAGCAAGAACAAAAACCTTTAGGATTGAAATAAATATTTCTTTATACATGAACCATACAGTATTTGAAAAATATAGGTTATTTGATTCATGGTTATATAATATGCCTTGAAAGCAAAGGATAGAATTAAAAGATAGTGTTACTCTAACATCCAGACCATAAGCAACAAAAAACAAAATAGTTTTAAAATTATACTCTAAAAAAGATGAGTACAGGAAAAAAAAATTGAATTTTAAAATTATAGGGATCTTCAGCCAATAGTCAGGAGTCAGAATTTTATTCTGTGATTGACAGATCATAAAGATTTCCAAAAAAAGTTTGAAGAAAAACATTGACCTTTACTGATAACTAGAAAACCATCAGGTTATTAGTTTCTATTTTCTATTACTTTTCCTAATGGTAGTTAATTAAATTTATTTGGCTGCAAGTAGCAAAACACTAAAACATCCAGCATGAAGCTGGTGATAAAAGTGGCTGACAAACATCTTCCTTTACACAGAATATGGAAATGAGGACTGCTTTAGGGACTTGTAGGATGTTTGGCCTCAACTGCAGAGAACTAGTTCTGTTTTTCTTCTTTGTGCTGGGCTGCAAATGCCAGAATATGAATTATGTGCACCATTACATTTGGGAAGCTCTCTCATTCTAGAAAAAGCTGGAGAATGTATAATATCACAAAGTAGCACAAGCTTGCTCCCTGCCTTGAGCAGATCCAAAAACAATCTAAAAAACAATCTCGTATTTCCTCTCTCATCTTTTGGAATATTTCCTGATTAATTGATGAAATACTTGTATCACTTTTTATGTCTCCTTTTCCTCCAGAAACATAATATAAAACAAAGTAAACATTGAATTATTATACTTAAGCATCTCTTGAGTTTTGTTTTTCCTATATTTTCTCGACTCTTAAAAATAATGTATAGTTAGTAATATAGTGGTTAAATAAAAGACTGTTAAGAAGTAGAATCCTAATAGGCTTTAGAAGAAAACTGTTTAGAAATAAATGCTAACATAAAGCTTGAATATTTTACATCTCAACTTTAGTTTCTAAGTGAAGATTTTATTTCTTTTAATTTTAATAATTTCAAGCATTCATATATAGCTTAGTTTTTGAACCATAAGTAGAGAAGAAATTTTAAAATACAAATTTCATAAAATCAAAAGAAAGCTAGAGGTTGTTTGTTTTAAGATATATGGCACAATTAACTATGACTATTCAGTTTTCCTAGTACTTTGCATATTTATTTCCAGTTTATTCCGCGCAAATCCTGCTTCAATGTTTGCTAAGACTATGAAACTGATCATAAATAATGAATACTTAAAATAATCAGTGTCTTCTATTTTCTAAATAGTCAAGAAATAGTCACATTTTTTTCATAAAAATGCCCTAGATAAATGACATATATTAGTTATAAGCACAATTATTCCATATTATTCCTATATATCCTATACACTGTATATAATATATAATATATATTGACTTTTTCATTACTGTATATAATGACTTTTTTCGTTACTGATTTTTCAGAACTACCTTTTTCTTTAATCTTGCCTTCTTTCATACTCTTGGTTATTAATGCTAGGTAGGTGTTACCATAAAGATGAAGCAATGAACGAGAATATTAGTATTTTTTTCAGTGGGTTAGGCATGGGATTAATGATATCATAAGGCAATGTGATTATGTGTCACTTTTAAATGATGGTTTTGAAGCAGGCCCAATGTCCTGAAGGATGGGAAACAATATAAAACACCTTTCCTGAATAAAATTATATCAGATGATTCTTTATTTTGTAAGCCATTAATTTGCCATTCATTCATCCATACGAACTTACTAATTAAAAAAATATTTACTTTAGTATTGGCTATGTGTTAGTAAATATACTAAAGGGATCCATGATGAACTAAACATGGTCCTTGCTCTTATAAAAACCAACACAAATTAGACTCCAAGTGCAAATCAGGTTCAATAAAGTTTTTAATATATAGCAAACCAAAGAACAACTATTGCAAGGATAAAAAATATAAATGCATAATAAGACCAGGCATATAAAGAATAAAAAGGGTTCTGGGTACTAAAAATAAAATTCCATTGCCTTCCCAGGCTATCTTTTATTTTCCAGCTTTTCATAAATATATGCATAAAGAGGGGTATTCATTTCCTATGAGAAATGCAATAACACAATAACCAACAACCCAAACTCAACTTCAGGAAGAAAAGAATAGGTGATGGAGGCTAGGACTTGCCTGAAATCACACATCAGTATCTAAAGGGAGGTAATGCCAGATGACTGTAAGCCTGGAAACATTTCATTTAAGCATTTTTAGACATTCTGGTTATTTTTTTAAAGAAAGTTTAAAAATTGTATTTTTAGGTAAATGCTCCAGATTTCACAATGTTGGTTTGGATTAAAACACACAAACCCTGAATTTGTCAGAGGTAACAATCTGGCAGATCTGGCCTGTGACTTCCCACCAAGTTGCAATCTCCCTGAAATCTTTCTGCTTAAGAATTCTAGAAGGTAATTTACATAACTTTATAACAAGATACATTTGAAAAATTTTACCAAATTACAATTTATAGAGACTCTAATAGAGCTACATGTGAAGAAAGAACCCTTCCAATGGGATTTGTTAGACTGGTGATTTTACGGGATTTGTTGTTCTTTGCAACAAGCCATCTTAGTTTGTTTTAATATTTTTAAGCAAAATATGCAATTCCATAAATTGTATAAGTGAGAGTGTTAGAGTCAATGTGATTTATACTCAGGCTTAATGTGAGCAGTGTGTTTCCTAATAAGAAGAGATAGTGCTTAATATTCTTGCAAAATAAGGAAACTTTTTGCCCCTGAACACTACTTACTTTACAAAGGAACCCCATGCACAGCTGTGTTAGTTGTGCACTGCATAACTTCAAAAGATGCAATTACATGTAGACTATGATATAAATGGTGCTTCCAAGAACCATGCAGTTTATAATTTTGTTGTATTTTATGATATGCAACGTCCCTGATCTTGTCTAATTATTGCAGAAAAACCATGGGATAGATCTGTCTGTTATTTTCCAATTTTATTTTATAGGTGTAGTCCAAAGAAATTTAGCAACTTGCTTGATAGCACACAATAATTACTGATAGAGTCAGTCAGGAATGCAAATTAATGGAATTTTTATCCAGAGTCCTTAAGAAGGCATGGAAAATAATGGTAAATTATCTTTTTACTTCATGGTTTGGAAAACACTTTCACAGATATTCTATCATTGCTAATTAAACCTCAGTGGATGATAAAGGGGTTTAAAGAGAATGACTCATCATCTTTAATTTTTCTTTCTTAATCTTCCAAAATATGTATTTTTGAATTGTTCTTATTATGTTATTTGTCAATTCAAGTATATGATGTCTATCATTTCTAATACTATTTAAGTTACTAATTTCCTAATAATATCACCTTCTCATATGGCTCAATCACCTAATCCATCCCTTTCACACTTAACACCAGGACCTAATTCACCTCTAAATGTTGACCTATAAGTATGTGTTTATAATCTCTTTATTTTAATCTGTTTCAATTTCATATTGTACTCTTAATACACTTCTCATTTCTGCTTCCTCCTTGTCTTTATTGTTTTGACATATATCCCATATGTCATATATATAATGTATGTATATATCCTATACATCTAGAAGTTTTAAAATGTATCCCTCTTTGTTCTCTATATACCTGCAATATCTGACATAGTAGCGGCTTGGCACATGCGCTTATTTAAACTAAAATTAATTAAAATAAAAAATTCAGTTCCTTTGTCACATCAGACACACTTTAAATAGCCACATGTGGTTACTGTATTAGATAGTGCTGATATAGAACATTTTTATTATCACAGAAAGGTCTATTGGCCTATGTACTAATTAGCCATCTGTTTTTCTTCAATCCACGCTTTTTATTCTAGAGTCTTTCTTAAGCTTCATCAAGGTGGTTTTATCCAAACGTTGCTTTTGTATATATTTGTATACATTTAAAATATGATTATAATAACATTGCATGTTTTGATGTTATATAGGGACTTCGGTTGCAATGGTTTGAGTCTGAACACATCTCCCTGATAAGCAGAGGCATTTGCCCAACTAGAGGGACATTAAATCTTTACATATTTCTCTTATGCATTTTTCCCAATACATTTTCACATTTCTCACATTTCATTATCTATTTGCTTAACCAGTAGATTTATCTAAACACTAATAGTGATTTCTTCATTTATAAAATCTGTTTGCAATTTTAATTATTAAAAGGAGAGGTAACAGAAAAATATCGTCTCTGCCAATGATTGTCTAATCTTGAGTGCTATATAAAGCAACAGATATGAAGATGAACTCATAAAAAGAGGGACATAACATTCGAACCTAATGAAAATGAGTGAAAAAAAATTAGTATTGCTCTTAATGCTTAATTGCTCAGTTAACAGCCAAGGCTGTGAACGTTTCATTAAACTTTGAATGCAGGAATCATAGTATTCAAGTTTCGGTGAGATTCAGTAAACTAAATATACTTCATTGTTACATAGGCATGAAGGAACTCTTGTAAAATATAAATTCCTCTAGAATATATTTTTTTAAAAAAATGAAATTATATTTAGACAGAAAATTCACCTTGGCAAACATGAAACATGATTTTACTTATTAAGAAAATAAGTTGATACACTGACATTTCTCTCTTAAGAAATAAAGTTTCAAAAAGCATATGCTACTTCAGAAGATTATTAAAAACTCTCTAAGCCTTTTAGGACTCATCCTTTGTCACAGTCTTCTCAAAAAGTAAACTTTAAAAAATAAAATAAAATGGATAAAATACCATAGAACAAGTGCCAGGGAATACCATGGCTCAGGGAACTGAACAAGGAAAACTAGTCAATATTATAAAAGTGTAGTAGAGCATAATGCATGATTTCAGGGATTCCAAATTACACCCCAACAGCTTTTATGAAAGTCAGTTCTCCTTCCACATATTGATTATAATGAGTATACAAAAGTCAAGTGGAAGCACATGTAAGTGGACCACAAAAGAGCTGGCATAGCACCTGCCAGCTTAGCGGGTGTGCAAGAGCTTAGAACATGCCCTTATTTCATTGTGCAACTTCTCTGTAAACATCAATCGATTTAATCACTGGTGTGCTTGGCAAAGGCAGGAACTTTTTCTTAACAGCCAATACTTACTGTAGAGTAAAGAGATGAAGTGCTGGAGACCAGTGATAATGAAGAGCCATGAACTAGAAAAAGCAAAAAAACAAGAGGTAAAATAATAAAGTCTGCTCAGGAATACGAGGCCTTTACTAAAGGGTGAAGAATAAGTGGTTAGAGAAATAAAACAATAACCGCTGGACGTGAGAATTTGAGAATAAATCTGCTGCCATTTCTTAGAGATCAATTGTTGAGAAATGAAAAGGTCTCATATCTACTCCCTAACATACCTTCTTTATCATGTTATAGAGAGGAGTTGACAAGTACAAGCCCTTTAAGCATGCTTTTGCACATAGTGAAAATTGTAGTAAACTCCAACATAATTAATAATCAGAAAATCATGAACCCTGAAATAAAGTTGCCATAAACTTTTAAACTTAAAAAAACTTTATGTATTTTATTTATTTGATTTTATTTTTATACAACAAAGAGCCATTTTCAATACTTTCTTCCATATACTTTCAGGGAAATAATAATTTTACCTAACTTGCCAGTTCAACATTATCTGTGATGAGTTTATTACACTTTTTAAAATGGATAATTATTGTTTCTTTTGTAGTTCTAGTAATAGAAAATACTTCTTATTTCATGGTGGTGTCACTGAAAATAAGAATGGAAATTGCATACTGTCTTTTATCTAGGTATATCAAAATACCATCTCAAACTATTAACAGATTGCTTTATATTTTTGCACATCCAAAGTATTGAGCCCCAAAATAGATAAAATCATGCTTAATTATATTTGTTTAAAAGTTCTTCCTCTTTTCATTGTGGGATAATATAAAGTTATTTCTGCTTATTTATCTATTAGACAAACATTAGTTAAACACACACAACCTGACAGTCCCTTGCTAGATCTTGAGACTATAAAAATGAATGACACTATCCTAGGAACTCAAAAAGTAGAAAGATAGAAAACTAAAAAGATAATTACAACAGAGCAATAAAAGTATTATCAAGAGCAATGTATTAGGTACTACAAGAGCACATAGTACCACAACTTGGTCTGAAGAAGACTGGAAAAACTGTGCATATACTAGCATTCTATGAGATGTAGATAATGCTAGTCATCTTTAAAAAAAAAAAAAACACACATTTTTTTCAACCTGTGAGATCACTGACATGAACTAGTGTGTTGTACCAGAAGGAAGGTAGACAATGAATCAGGACATGCCATTTTCAGTCTTTTCTTGCTCCTTACTATTTCTTACTATTTACTTATGATCACTTAATATTTATAGCTCTATGACTTATAGTTTATGGCTTAGTTTCCTCATCTTTCACTGTGAGCAGTGGGCCGGGGGTACCAATAAAGTCCCTTCCATCTTTCTAGTCTAGATAATTCCTTGATTCTAGACCTCAATTTAAGAATTATAATAGTTCACTATTCAATGCATGGCCATCAAAGAGCCATCTTGTCTATTTAAACTGGCATTCAGCAATTCAGATTATTTAATCCTCATACATGGAAGGCCAGAATTTCCTACCATTTGGCATATGAACAACATTCTATTTGTAGATAAGGCATTAGAGAAAGGCATCAGTACACTTAGAAAAATTTTACACTATCGTAAGAGGCCTGTCTTTGAAGGGAGTGGAAGAACCATTTCAGAAAAATGATGACTTAACATTTCAAGTTAGTTATATTTTTGTCTATCTACACTGCAGCAATCAGCATACTGTCAGAGTATAATTCACTCTCCATCACACTAAACTCAGTGGCTTGGTTAATATCCCAAAAAGTAGTGACAGTTGTAGTCTACTGATTTAGTGCTAGCAACGTTAAATGCACAGGGGTGACCTGAAAACCATGAGCAAATTGTAATAGCTGTCTATTCTTTTAGTTGGATGATAGTTTAGGAAGTATCTCAAATAAGAAGTTAGGAAAGGGAAACAGAAAGGAACAAAACTATTCTGTACTTGAATTTCATCCTCATGAGAAACCTGTGAAATTACAGATGAAGAAATTAGGGGTAATACAGTTAGGAAATTTGCTCAAGTTCATACTGCAAATAAATGGATGACCTGGTATGTTTCAAGATCTGGAGTCCTTTATTTTATACATAATTATTAAGGACTAAGATAGTAAGGCTAATTTCATGTTTGATTTTATTTTAATAAATTTGAACTTCTATATTTCTTTTTATTTTATCTTTAGCTGCTATGTTTGATGAGTGCCGCGAGTTTTCTTTATGAGTACATAAAAATTATTAATTAAATCAAAGAGGAAAATCTCTTAAATATTATTATCAAATTTGACATTTGAGGTTATATGGCTCAAAAATTATATACATTTAAACAACATCAATTAAGCCTCCTGTGTTTTTCATATAGAATTATTATATCCACACAGAACGTTACAACTACAAAGACATTTATTAGAACAGATGAGAATTTAATAGCATTGAATAAAGAAATGTAACTTATAAAGCAAGAAAAGGATAAAATATTAATTCAGAAATAACATAAAAACTCACAGAAGAGGGAATTTCTGAGAATAAATGTCAGCAGCTTATGATGGTTTCCTAAGATAATTTTTCTGCCTCACTTATCTTTATGGTTAACTGAGATGTCAAACAAAACATTCACTCTGATATTTGACACATCAAGGCAGACAGTCTCTAAAATTATGTGCATTTTTGTATGAGAACATTGAATTTATCCTTAACTATTCTATAGCCAAGTATTAATCTAAAGAACTTCTGGCATATTTCCAAAGGCATAAAGAAACAAAAGGTAACACAGACTAGGGCTTCTCAAATGAGAATTATACTTACTCAGTTATTTACTCTTCAGGAATCCTTGTGATGTGAGTGATGTGATAGTTTTCATCTCAGAATTAAATAAAGTAACCTCTATATTCCCCCCTCTCACCCCCCACTATGCCTACCTTCTTCCATGCTATCTCGAAATGAGCCTGAATGACTGATAGCACGTGGCCTTTCCTCCAAAGATGTGGCACTCCCACAAAGCTGGGAGTCATCGTAGAGATCGAAAGAAGAGTCTTGAGCTGGAATACTGTTTGAGCGCATCATGCTGGGACCAGGAAGGTTAAATTGAGACAGATTGGTTGGGCTTACTGCAAAACAAAGCACACATAGCCTATTATTTTGGGTATTAGATAATGAAAACAGTAGGTTGATAGAATTGAGAATTTGATCCCAATTCTTACAGAAATGAATTTATAGGGTATCCCTATTTAAGGTAAGCCAAGAGTCTGCTTCTGAAATGTTCGATAACAGTTACCATGGAGTCTCTCTTTTACTCTAGCATTTTCATGACAAGCTGTATGTCAACTTCAAAAGCAATAACAGACAAAACTAGCAAGCCACCTCTATTGTTTATGTAGAAATATAACATGGTGTTTTCTGTGGGCTAATATGAAGGGAAAAAATGTCTTTGTAGAGTCTGCAGGTTTCTTTTTAGAGAAGATTGCATTACTTTAAAGCAAAATCAAAAAGGAAAGAAAACACAAGAAATCTAAATTTCCCAAGAACCTTTTGAAGTTTCCACCTAGAGACTCTATCGTTTTGAGTTTTGTTGTAGATCTCTTCCAGACAGATTGTATGCTTCCATGAGTATAGGAGATAGGGGTTAATTCTGAATGGTTTGAAGGGTGAATATAGAGAAGGGATAGAAGGGCATTCAAGGTGGAGGATCCCTTGGAAGCAAAAACATGGAAACTTCCCATACAAAGGTATTTAAACTTCACTCTGTATGCACAAGTGTCCATCAAATACATAGGCAGTGTATTTGAGGTGACAGGAGGCATTAGTAATGCTTCTACATGGTAAGCCTTGTGGCAAGGGGAAAATTGATTCTGAGCAATGTGATTACTCATGGGAAGATGACAGTGATTCTCACCAGGTTTGAGATGCCTCACCAGGACTGTGATCAACAACAGTAAATGAAGTTTCATCTCAAAATTTGTTTTGTTTACATATGGTATTGCACACAAATCACAGTTTACTTTGGCAATGGCTCAGCTACCTACCCATAGTTTACTGATAGAGACATAATTGCAGAGATCTTAAATTTCCAAGGTTTGTTATATGTGATTTTTTTACAGAAATATTTCTAAAAACTTTGTTTATAAACATATTTTAATGAGTAGAAAGTAAAGAAAGCATGAATACTGCAGCTGTTAAATGTTAGTAATAGTCACTTATCTACTGCTCATTCAGAAAAGGTAATGACCAAATTTAAAACAAGTAATGACCAAAGAAAATTGTAGGACAATGCTATGCATATTCAAGCCAAATAGTTACACTTGATATATTTTTAAAATTTTAATAAAGTAACTTTTATTTCTGATTGTATTTTAATAGTACTCACTGTCTTGCCTAATAAATATAAGTTCAGGTGATCTAGAAATATAATAAAAACTCTTTAAAAATAAATATTATGTTTTTAAAATTAGTCATTTTTTTTTCCTTTGTAAAATAACACAGCATAGGGATCTCATAACACCTGATTTGAAGCTACATATACTTATGAAATCTGGGTAGGCACATGAGAGTGTGTTGATATATATGTGAAGGTCTTCCTTCATGTCTCAATGAGTGAAAATTCTGAGAGGTGTGAGAGTATAAGAAGATCAATTTGAAATCTGCAGTTGTGTCTGACAGTGTAAGAAATGCTTTCCCATAAAATAATGACGTAGCAGAGTCCATCAAATCTTACTGTCTCTTGTCTTCGTACGTATTAGATCAGTCACTCCTCCCAATGTGACCTGGTATTATGAATCCATTCAGCAGATGAGAAAATTGAGGTTAAACGACTTTGCCAAGGTCATGCATAGTAAGTAAGGTTTTTTTTTTTTTTTGTCAGAGAATAACTGAATAGATGAATTTAATTAAAATAATAACAATGGTAAAATAGTGGAGCAAAGTGTCAGCCATTCAAATTAATGCCAATTAATGAAAATACTGACAGGAGACATGAGACACCTAGTAAACTCATAACATTTTAGGTGAACTGGGTTTGTTTCAGATGTTGCATAATATTAGATTTTGTTTCATATTCTTATGATTTTATAAAACATTTTCAATTCATTTTTTGAAGCTAAAGTTTTAAGCTTCTTGCTGTGTTTTATCACTACAACTCAAAGTAAATAAAAGTTATATCATTTTTTGCCATTATGAGGCAAAAAAGCCTCCTCATTGTGTAGGTTTAAAAACAAAAACTTGATGCTTGATATGAATTCATTAGCTCATATGGAACCATGATAAAAATTATTATTTTTCATTTAGAAGTTTTATTCTACATAGCAAGAAGCATTATAACAGGAAAGAAACAGCCTTGACTGTTCCAAAGAGCAGAAAAATTAAAAGTCCAAATTATTGAAGAATTCAATCTGTGGGCCCATTATTAGAATTTTTTTTAAGTGAAAAGAGAAAAAAATAATGAGAACACTTTATATATTACTTTACAGAAGAGAAATTTACTTTTAATAGCACTGGATCTATTAAACAATAATGACATGTTTAGACTTCTTTCATTATTTTGTCACTCTTCCCTGTGTTTTCTATAACATTTATACAAATGATTTTATACTTCATACAAATGATACTAGGCCCAAAGTAACCCAATAGCTAAGCTAGTTAGGCATCTATTTTTCATTGCATTTATCTGAAAATGTTCACCAGGTATTATCATAACAAATTCTCATATGCATTCTAAGGAGAGTTTTAACTTTAAAATAGTAAAAGAAATGATCGTGGAATCATAAGATTACATTTTTTCTTCTTTATAATTATTTCTATTTTCTATTTTTCTACAAATAGATAATTAGCTTTATTAGAAGAAGTAAAAAAAACATTTTAAAGGAAAAATAGGAATACGTTTTAGTCATTTTTAAGAGGACTCTGGGAAAACCTCTATGCTTGGAGTCAGATTTTTGGAATCAATTGCTGCCTCTGCTCTTAAAAATGCTGAGATTTCTTTCTAAGTCACATGACCTTTGTGCTCCTCTGGATTGTAGAGTATAAAATAAAACCTATGTCAAGTGTCGTCATGAGCAATAAACTTCATAGTGTTGTCTACGGCCATGCTATCCTGATCAAGCCCGATCCCGTCTGATCTTGGAAGCTAAGCAGGGTCGGGCCTGCTTAGTTAGTGCTTGGAGGGGAGACCACCTAGGAAGACCAGGTGCTGTAGACATAAAAAATAAAAAAATAAGGGATTGTAAACTGACAAGGTCTTTGTGATCTGTGAGGTCAACCAAGGGTTAATTCGCCTTAAAAACACAAACCAACAAAAAAAACTGCATAGTGTTTGAAAATTATTTCATGAACATTATGCAATTACACAAATGAGACACTGTTAGGGTGTCTCTATTGCCTCATTTTCAAAATTAAATTTATTGGGGTGACATTGGTTAATAAAATTGTATAGGTTTCAAGTGTACAATTCAATAATATGTCATATGTATATTGCATAGTATGTTCACCTTCCAAAGTTAAATTTCCTTCTCTCACCATGTATATTTATCATCTCTTTAAATAAACAATTTTTATAGAGAACTACCAAGGCTCCCGTGACGGTGGGTCATGAAAGGAATGAGATGAAATTGACGTTTTAGAATATTTTACCCAAGTTTGAAAAGTGGTATTTTCCTGTTGCAGAAGATGACATGGCAGAAGGGGACACCAAAGGCGACTGGCTGCCAGTGTCCTGCAGACCCCCAGTTGAATGCGAACGCAGCCACTCTTTGCCTTCGTCTTGGCTGGCCTGCCGGGATGATGGAGTATATCTGCAAAACAGCAAGCTAGGGCACTTAAGCATATCTAAAGGGGCAAGGCAATATCAGGACAAGAAAACAATTGAGAGGAGCTTACTATTCAGACTGAACAACATTCTCAAACAGATTGAATCTAATTATAATTGCTTAATTCTTCCAGATGATATGACACCATCTGAATCTCACAGGAAAAAAATTTTTTTTGAAAAGAAAATTATGCTTTTGTGAAATATGTAGTTGAAAATCATAAGCAATTGAGCAGACAGCCAAGTTCATTGAGAAGGACTCAAAAGCACAGTGCTTGGAAGGATGTTAAAAGGGTGAAAACACAGACTAAAAATGGTGAACAGTAGTAGGCCAGAAGCCAAAGGAACTGGAGCGATGTTCACAAAAAAGCATAGGAAGTGGAACGTAAATTAACAGCTTTTTTTTAAAGGAAAAATATTTATTTGATTAAAATGCCACTTGACATCGTGTCTGGATTTTAAAATAAAAGAGGGAGAAATAGTCTTACTTTATTAGAATATACATTTCTGGAACAAAATCTTGAAATAGAATAATTGCAAGCCGTTTACTATTGCTAAGAACTAGAGAGAAAAGGAATAACATGAAAGATCTATTTGGCCAGTACTCAGTTTCAGCAGAGTAAGTAAATTCTTACCAAAAAAAGGTCAACCTCTTATGTTTGTATAGTGCTATAGCTTTATTAGCAGTTCATTCCATATCTTCTCCTCAGATAAAAGTGTGCAGTAAAGGATGGCCATGAATTAAATTTTTATTTTTTTATGAACCGAAAGTTATTTTGAGATTGTGTAATACTAGCCTAATTCATATTTAAATTAATCTGATACCAGCAATCTTGGAAAACAGAAATTAAAACTCTTTTAATTTTTTACCAAAAGGATTCATTAAAAATTCATACCTTAATTATAGTATTTATCCTCTGATGACAAAAATGTTTCCTTGATTCAAATTAGAGCATCTTTCAACATTAACTGGCCACATCTGTAGACTACATGAGTTTTGAGGTTTTTATAAGCATATGCCTCCAAGATGCAAAAGTTAGGGAAGTTAATTTTATTTTAATTTTAGAAATGATTTCTGCATTCTACCAAAATTTGTTGCTCACCTTCCTCCCCAATGTTATGTATGCTAGACTTAATTTATTGAGTCTTGGCCTCTATGGGTATCTCTACCTGAGGGCTATTTCACCTGCTCTTCAGATCTAAGAAAACATCAGGATTAAAAGTGATTTCATCCTCAATATCAGGTGCCTCATTGCAAACGAACAAGGAAAGAGGAAGAAAGACAGTACACAAAGTTTATATAACAACAGAGAAAGGCAGCAATTGTGCTGAGAGAAATATATACCTTAGTCCCTTTTTGGGTAGTGTATTTCTGTCAAGCTGCATGCTGTTAAAACAAAGAAAACCCCTAAGGACATAATGTAAACAAAACTTCCGAATTACACATCCAACAAAAATGGTTTTCTGTTTGAACTATGCAAAATAAACTTTTTGTAACACATATTTAATGCATAACTCTTTGGAAAAAAAGACAACCAAAAGTGACCAGATGTCTACTGCTGCAACATATGTGAGCTCCTTTCTAACTCAGTTCCATTCAATTATAATTTAGTGACTGGATTAATAGAAGATAGATTAAATCATATGTTAACATAATTCCTCTCTAGATTCTATTTACCTCATGTTACATAGGTTTTCTTTCCCTCTGCCACTGACTAGACTTCTGCTATGATTTCACATGCAGGAGAACCATAAAGGTGGAAATAAAATAGATCTGTTTTAGCTAAGCTAAATTGACAAGTTCCAATGAACAGAGAAGATGTAAACACTGTTTAATATTTATTTTTGTCTTCAAATTATTTTAATAAAAAGCAGATTTATTCCTATTTACATGAGAAAAAATAATATAATATCTGCTTGAAATGTAATTTTTCTACTATCATTTATTTAAATATTTTAATGAAATTAAACTATACCACTTTTGGACATTATAAATTAGGTATTTAAAAGGCTGTAAGTTGTATCAGTCTCCATATAAAGAATTTTCAACTGGCTGTGGAAAGAGATGAGAGAATGTGTCTGGAGAAAATGAGAAATGGCCTCTGTAAAATTAGCGGAAAAGGGTTTCAGCAACTAAGTGGGACAAGCCTAGGGATTTATGTCATAATCTCTCGCATGTGGATAACAAAGGAATAAAATTTGAACTTGCAGAATTATAGTTCTCTAAAACCTTAAATGATCAAAATTAAATACACAGTGTATGCGTAATGGGATGATATAACATGAATGCAAACACATGACTTGAAAGTTAATCACTCAGTATCAAAGCTAAAATGTTTTCTTCAGTGTGTATTCTATTATTTAGTACTGTAATAGAAAGCATCCAAAGAAGGCATTATACAACTTTAATTTTATTTATTGGGAATGTCCATATAAGGTAATTACTGTATTATATAGAAGCCAGTTCTAGTATATATCTTGACTATAGAAGTTTTTTTAGTACTGTAGATAAACAAACAAAAAGGAATCATACTGAACAAATATGAGAAACTGTTAAATATGAACTACGTTGTGCTAAAGCATTAATATGATTATAAGCCATTTTAAAGATTATCTCTTTCATGTGTGCAAATTTATTAAAGTTTAATGTTGCAGAGGAAATTAAAAATAGGCATTGTTTTCCCAATGTTATCAACTGAATAAAAATTATGTTTATATAAGGCAAATATTTAATGAAAGAAAAATCAGAAAAAAGTATATTTAAGTTTACCAATATAAGCTAAAACTTTTAAGTAGAAAAATCTGTTTGAATCTGGATGTTAATGATTTTATAATGTAAACACGTTCCACACATCCTGAAGCATTACAAACTCATCCCTGCAAGGGCCAGGCGGCCAGTGGAAATGAATGAAGTGGGGATTTTAGTCAACCGTCTGAAGAGCAGTCATTGTTTGTCTAGGGCCAATAGATGCTGTACATCATAGTGAAGGCAGGGTTACCAGATCTGACACTTAAAGACTAGCCAGAACCTTCTAAAGCTGGTTATTACTTTAAATTATAAAGTTGGGTTAGGTCACAAAAAACAAAGCAAACAAAACAAACGTGAACTGGTCATGGTGCAAGGACCACCAATGATCTAGAGCAGCTACAGGGAAAACTGTTAATGAATTTGTTTTATTATTATATTTGCTGATTCATTTATTTATTATTTTATTATATCATTTAATGAAGAGGAATTAAAAAAAATTATGAAAAACTATTGAGTTAATAGTACCAGAACATGAATATTAATAAAGTATTCTAAAATTATAAACAGTTAAGTCATGAACTTACGTACATCTCTATTACATCTTTTTAATTACTTTATGTTAAACATTTAAACTTGAGCATGCTTTCAGATATGGCTCTTTGGCTTCCTTAGCATTCCTAACATTCTGCTGACCGTTTAATTATAATTAAGTAAGGATGTGATAGGATCAGATTTTCTCTTCGGTGGATCAGAAACTTTCTTAAATGTACATTAGAGGATTAGACTAAACCACAGCTTTCAATTGTGTTCCCAAAGAAAAAAAATATACAACTTCTTATATCAAAAATTATTTCAATCCAGTAATTTAGTAGGAGAAACTATTAATACTTATATCACATATTATACCAGTGAATGTATTTCACTTTTCACAGATTAATATTCATCGATACATTTTACTAAGAACCAAGGGCAAAACATTCACTTATTCAAAATTAGGTTATTTAAAGTTTATTTTAGAAAAATTGTTTACCTGGCTATTTTTAATATTAGAACACTTCTCTTTGTAAAACTGGTCTATTTCAAAGACCGAACAACAATTAAAAAAAAAAAAAAGATTTGCTTAAAGAGATAAGTATAAGTAACTGGATATTTGCCAGTATATTTCTATAGTAAAATGTTTACTGACTTCTGCTAAAATATAAATCAAAGTAAAATAATAACATTGCATTTATATTATATCTATAAAATTATCAACTTATCATGTGGTTTAATTTGAGGGTTGCTTGGTTATAGTTACTTGAGTTTGTCTGAATGTCTGAATGCCAAAGAAATAGATTAACTTGTTGCAGTCATGTGTATGATTAAAAATTAATCAGTGTTTTGGAGGGTGATTGGTTAAGAATAATCTATTACCAATGTGCTTGGTTTGGTTATAAAACTGTTATTTGGATTCCTCATATATCAGTACACAATCTAAGATACAGTCATTCAAACCATAAGTTGTTAACATATTTTCAATATAATTTGATTTGTTAGTTTTGAAAATGACACACGAGGATACCCACTTGCCTTTAAAGTGATGAAACTCAAATCTAAGGTGTTGTAGAAAGCCTAACCTCTTAGATAAAAAATTAAATGAAACATATTTATATCTGTTTTTGTATATACAATTGGTATTTATATATGCTGTCTATAATAACAAAACTAGAAGGGAAACGGACGCAAATGCCTACATTTTGGTTTCTATCACTCAGCTGTTTGTCTTGTTTCTCCTAGAGTAGCTTTTCGTTTATGAGGAAAAATGTGTTTTGTAATTAGCGGTCCACCAGAAGTATCAAGCATCAGTGTTAGTTAGCTTTAAAATTCTTCTATCAAGAGGAAGTCTCATTTGCATGGCTGTCCCGGTGCCATTGTTAGGGGAGTGGGAAGTAAAGTGGGAAGGAAGCAATGTTTTGTTCTGGGTTTTGCATTTCACGAAGGGAAGAGAAACAGGGAAGAGCAGTGGAAAATCTTAGATTAAGGGACAGCTGGTACACTTTAGTGAGAGTCTAGGTAAGGGCTTTAGTTGATGTTTTAAAAAAATGATTCTAGGAGTAAGGCTGGAAGTCTGAAAAAAAGATGATATGTCAGCATCAACTATAGACTAAACAAAAATTTAGAAAAAGGTATCAAGCATTTTCAATGACTAATTGAGCTTTCACAAATAACACAATTAAGGTATGTAGCCAAGGCTGTTTTTGAAAGCTTTAGGTGTGTCAAGAAACAAACAGCATCGAGTTCATTAGGGAAAAAGTGGCAGTTTTAAGACAGTTACCTGAGGGAAAGAGTCAATACCAAAATATCTGAGAAAGGGATTTTGGGAGAAGAGACTGGAGCCATTTTGGTCAACAGTGATGCTTTCTGGTAAGTTTATTAGGAAAGGAATGCCTATTATGTTTTTCATTTTAAATAAATAAATAAATAAATAAATAAATAAATAAATAACCCAGTAACATTAAACCAATGGGAAACACCTTGTAGCGTGATATATTTCCAAGGGGCCTATTAAAAATATGCCACTGGTGTAATTATAATTTTCTCCAAGAATTCATATCTGACAATTGATTTTTTTATTCAACTAGGATTCCCAGTGATCTATCTGCTATTTTTCTATAAAAGTGCTAATAATGTAAATTTAACACATTGCTCAGAGCATAATTGTAGAATCCATTTAAATTTGGTCTTTAAAAGTGCTTAAATTATAAGAAGCTGTGTTGTCCTGGAGCTTAAGCCAAACCATTCAAATGACTTGAGAAGACATCATTGAATTCATAAATGTATGCTTTGAATTTTACTCAAATTGCCTAATGGGTAGATACGCATGCATTCGTATTGAGAAACTTAATTATACAATTATCCTATCCTTAATGATTTTTTCTTCTGCCAACTTGATAATAAGAGCAAATGAAAGGCCCGATCTCATCAATTGTACATCCCTTTGCAAAGTGTCATTCCCACAGAAATCAAGGGGATTTAATGGGGAAGGGGGGTAGGCACGGTGTGGGGAGGAGAGGGTGAGGGCTTCATTAACGCCTCCAGGAAAGCTCACCTTTCTGAGAGAGTAGATCTCACACTACCCGTTCTCATGAGCAGGCTCTGAACCTCGTGAGTGCCTGTGGTCAGTCCAGACAGGGAGCCATGATGGCTGAGGGGGAGGTCAATGGACTCAGAGCTCGTATGGAGGCTAGTCATGGACTGGTAGCTCGGAGTGTCCTTGCTGCCAGCAGAGGAACTGCTCAGATTGGCAGCCCACACGAGACCACCTGACGTGAAAGAGTGAACCGATGCTGGGCTGGAAGCCAACGAGTGACTTAAGCTTATAACATCTGTAGTTAAGTCTGAGGGTTTATTGAAGAGAGGGCTGCTGCTGCCACTTAGCCCACCAGCGCTGCCCATGCTGCCCGTACCAGACGACGGTGATTCCAGACTGCCTTGGCGCGCTAAGGTGGTACTAGGACTGGGCATTACTGAGGAGGATTTCACACCCTCAGTATTAGGTGCAGAGGCAGATTTGCCACCTGCCTTGGCACCAAACAACCTAAAAGAAAAACAAATAACAACTTCAGTTGTTCCAAGAAACTAATATCCACATTTAATATTTAGGGTTCAGTACACAGAGCCAAGTGTGCTTTGGTGTACCCAGCTACCAAGCACTTCCTGTCTCTATGTTAATGAACTTTATAAGCTTGAACTTTTTAATCTACAGCTAAAAATCTCTCATATCACCATAAGGGTAAATTGGTACTGGGCTGCCACTCAGGGAGTGGAGGAAGTGGGCAGAACAAAAGTAAATCAAGCATGAAAATCCCTGGCTTTCACAATTTAAGTGATCATGAGACTCTTCCATGAAAATTAAGTAGACTGTCCTTGCTGTTACCTATTTACAGAACCATTATAATGAAACAACTTCTACGCATTCGATATGTAACAAATATTTTTTTTTTTTCCTTTTAGCATTTCATTTAAAAGCTAATGCAAGGTTTGGGAGGATATATTGCATATCTGGTGGCCTGAGTGACTGTCAGAGAGTAGTTAGTTAGAAATGACATGGAAATTACCAGCAACATGTCGGTTTGTATTTTCCCCAAGAAAGGCCAGAGTGTTTTCTGTCAGTTGCCAGTACTACTCAAATACATATTTCTATTAGTGATTTAAAACATGGTGCTGCTAGGAGTTGAGCTTAGTTCAGAAAACATTTTAGTTTTGTAAATGAAGATGATATAATCAAATTTATGTAAATATGGAAATAAAGTGAATGAAGTAATGGCATCATGATTACTAATTAAGTTGCAATGAGATCCATATTTCCTATAGTGAGATTTTTATGACGAATATGAGAAATTGTTTCATAGGTAATGGGCCACTGGAGGGCACTATTGACTTTTACTTAAGCAACAGAAACTCTCACTACAAGTCGTAGTTTATTCCTTCCAATGAGAATCAAGTTTCGAAAAGCCAGTTCTTTAGGATTAATAGTTTTACTGAGGAATATACCCTCCAGGTTTTTCAAACAATCATGTATCTGAGATTACTTGAAATGTAAAAGTAAATGTTTTAAGACCCTTTATTTCCCAGAAATCAATGTTCTTGGTTTAGTCTGTATAAGAAAAACAAACTTTAAAAATACTTAACATGTAATGGACTATAAGTCACACACTACCATTGCATAGATGAAATGACCTAGAGAGGTTTAACTATTTGTCCCAAGTCTTTAACTATATCTATTTTCCTGTCACTTAAAACATATTTGTATTTAAAAAAAAAACAGTGATATTTTGGAGCAGAACTCCACATATTCAATACTAAAGACAGTCCCAAAGCAGAAACCAAGTCATGCTTCTTACCAGAATCATGTGAAAGAAAGCTGATAAAGAGTTAGAAAACCTAGCCCATTCCTTAGTTGTTTTCAAATTCTGTCAATCATATCGTACCTTGATTTTTATTAATAGGGTCACGATTACGGTACTGAATAAATCTGTGCAGTGTAATCTGTTACAAGGAACACAACTTCATCTACATTCATGATCATCAACTCATTAAGAGTCAGCAAGATAATAAACATTGGAAATGAATACCAATAGTCATAAAGATCCATTTTGTTTGGTTTTATTTTTAAATGTAGGAAGAAGAGATGGAAATTTATGGAAATTTACAAGCTACTACTTTATTTTTTCACTATCCCTAGGTATTGCTATCTGCTTTTAAGTCTCTTATAAATACTGTTTGCATTGCTAATATCACAACAATAGTTAAACTGGAAAGTTTGAGCATTTCCAAATACGAGCACCATTTTTTTTTGCTAGCTATTTATACGATCTGCTATTTTTTTGCTAGCTATTTATAAAACTCACTGTACTCAGAAAGTGAATAACAGATTCTATGATATATGTATCTTAGAATGTATATGTATCCTAAGACATACCATTTTGTATTTTCCCAGCATCATTTTACATATTCTTACCTTCTAAATGTAGGTGAGGCAATGTCAGGGTACTTGGATCCTGGCTGCCTGAGCCCTTGTGTTCCACAGGCACTGGCAGAGGTGGGGCTGGATTTGGGGGAACCTGACAAAGAAACACTCTCTGAATCTGAGACTGCTACTTTTTCCTTTTCTTTGTCTGTTTGGTTGACAGTGACGGGACTCGAGCGCCCTGACCCAATCTTAGTGGGCTCTCTCAGTTTCGAGGTGGTGGCACCAGCTGACTTGCTGCTGACATTGGAATCAATACTGCTGGTACTGGATCTGTGGCCACCTCGGCCAGGAATGCCACTGGTACTGGATTTTGAAGGGCGGGGCAAGCTGCGGTACTGTAGGGAGGTCTTTGAACTAACATGGAGCACGTCGTCCTGATTCTGTGAACCATCCAAACTGGTTTTTCTCCCAGCATTTGACTTCCCACCAATGGCAGCAGATTTGGGAATTTTACCCAGCGTTGCTGATCCACTTGTTATGGTTGCTCCACTGCTTGTGATCATAGTAGATGACCCTACTCCACTTGGTTTCTTAAATCCAAAGGAGCTGGTGGCAGTTGATCTTCCAATGCCTGAGGGGGGCTTTTTCCCCTCATCTCCGCTGCTTTTCCCTGCATCTGAAGGAGACCTCTGCAGAGACGATCCTTTCAGGGGAGTTTTCCCTTTCTCCGAAGCTTTGGCATCATCTGTTTTCCCTAATTAATGAGAAATGCACAAATTTATTTGCCTGTTCATTTTTAATTCCTAATAATATTTCTTTAAACAATGTGTCAAATGTGAATACATTTTTATATTACTTTAGTATCTAAATATTTATTGTTTTAGATCTAAATAGGCATGCACTCTAATATATTGAGTAAAAGGTACGAAAATATGACTGTTAGAGATATGTGATGAGAGATCAAGGAGGTAAATGAAAACATAATTTTGCTATTTATTATTATTTTATATCTTATAACTTTCTTCCTTTATAAGGATAGCACTTGATCTTATCTAGTACTTATTTCTAAGTACTAGAAAAAGAATTCATTTGAATATTGTGAGATGATTATTTTTGAATACCCTGTTACATTGCTCCTTCAGGTGGCACTATTTAAAATTAGGCACTATTTAAAAAATGGGGAGAGAGTCTCAAGAAAAATAATGATGGTGCAATTTGGTAGAATTCTCTCACAAATTCTAATTCAAAAATGATGTTTCAAATCTATAGCATTCTAACTGATTAGATTAGTGTAACTGATCTCATCTCTCAGAGTTGGAAGTGAAACTTAATGTAAATATTCCAAACTTTTGTAAGGAAGTCAGAACGAAAGCAATCTTATTTTCATTAAGCAGGCTTATTTTATTTCCACATTACCAGAAATGACTATGGCAAAATAAAGACACTCAATAGCCCCCGAATTCTGCCAGTGCTTTCTAGAGAATGCCTAGATTATTATATTCATGTGGACTTATACGGTAAAGTGTGTGAAATTTACATATAAAAAGTATTTAACTATATGAAGAAGAATAGGATTTAATGAAAAGAGAAAGCTATTATTAAAGAGAATAATAGCTTTTATTAAAGAGAATAAAGATTATATGGAAACAATAAATGAAAATACTTTTGAGTAGCAACTGCCAATAGACGAGCCTACCGGGGGTCTTGAGTGTACTTGTTCCAGCTTTCTGCCTAGGTGGTGCCCCTCCCTGGGCAGTCATGCCTCTTCTCCAAGAACCTGTCTGTGAAACTGACAGGGAGGCCTTCTGCCCCGCCTTCTCAGGGTCTTCGGGAAGTCCCGAGGTAACACCTTTCCACCTGCCACCACCATCCCCATGGCTGTCAAAGTCCTCTTCTGTTTTTTTCAGCTCCTCAGTACTATCCCACGTGTCATCTGTTGTAGAACGTTTCTCTGAATCTGTCTTCAGCTATGAAGAAAATGTTACAGAAAAACTTTGTGTAGAAAAAATCTATGAAGTATGAATAAGGCACTGAGATGTATTTTCAGTTAAACGGTAAAAAGAAAAGAGCACTAATTTATATTTCAAAAGAATTCCAAAGACTTCCATTTTTACCTATGTCCTCATTTAAGTTTCATTAATTTTAGCCATGTAATTCTCACTTGTACATATTAGAGAATGTCAGAATAAATATGTGCAGAAAACTCCAATTAAACACTTCAGAGAGGAAGGAATTTTCTGTCAAATCTAACAAGGAAAAGTGAGACAAGATAAAACTTAATTATCTGATATCTACTCTTGATTTACCATCCTCAAGAGATCCAGTAATTTATTTCAAAGATAAATATAAACTTAACCAAGAACGATCCAAAATTAGACTAATAAAATAATTTTTAGATTTTAAACAAATATATCAATATTATAAAAAGAGATATGCAATGTAAGTCTTTCTGGGTTAGATTGTAATTAATAGAAAAAATATATATACACAAGGCTGCTTCAGTGTATGCAATTATTTCAGATTAAGAGCTTGTGCTACATTTAAATCTAAAATAAAATAATTTGGGGAGAAAACTGGCAGAAGCACTGGAAAAAGAGAGAAGGCAATTCTCACCTGAGTGCTCTTCCTGGAAGGGACGGTGATGTTGGAGTAAGAGCTGACTGAGGATGTGGTGTTCAAGTCGTCAGTGCTGATGTTATCGAGGGTGTCGCTGAGACCACTGCTCACTGAACTGCTGTCATCCCAGCTAGAGGCAAGACATGCAGCAGCAGTGAACTCCACATAAGATGCACAAATGCAAGTCATCTCATTTCCATGAAATATTTGTCATGTTTTGAGAAGACAATCTTTTAATCTCATGAAAAATTACTCACTTTCCATTTTTGGAAAATTATAGTAATAAGAAATGAATGCAGACCTGAGAATAACCTTTTCTGACATTTGCAAAGAACTAGCATCTGGATCAGATCAAAGTTCTAAGGAATGTTTATAAAATGAATAAAAACACTGTTACAATACTGCATGGTATCAGGAAAGAAAACATTACTGATGCCTTTTTTTCCCCTGAAAAGTAAGTAGGAGTCACATGGCATCTAAAGTTTCATCCTTTTTCCTAAATATATTTTAAAAAATCACCAAAACAAAAACAAAACAAACAAAAAACCGTGCCTTAGTGAGGAACCAGAAAGTCATCCTTCATTCTCTCTCCTACCTTAATAACTACTTCTATTCATTTACCAAATCTTGAACATTAAGATCCATTCTGTCATATTATCCCTCCTGTCATACCTCACGATTTCTGGTGAGGACAATAAATAATAACCACCTATCTGATCTTCCTGCCTTTGGTCTTTCTTAATACAACGTTATCTGCAAAACTTGGGTCAATGATCGAAAATTCACATCTGGCCATGTCACTCCCCTCCTTAACACTCTTCTAAGATTTCTCTTTATCAAAGCAGTAGATTCCAAACTAGAATGCACCTGCCCCACAGGAGCACACAGCAAATCCACTGGGGTATAAAAAAAATCTGAAATTCTAAAGATATTTGCTTTTGATCTAAAGAAGAAGAAATAAAATATGCCAAAATATTAATATTCATGCATAAGCTAACATGGGCCCTCCCACTTGGTCAATGTGTCAGATGATGCAGAAGTAAAGTAGGATGAGCAGGGTAGCCTGAAGGAGAATGAGAATGGGAGCTCCACAGTGCAAAGTGGTTACCAGTCTACTGTGATGTACTGCTGCTTACCTATGCTCTATTAAACGAATTCATGAACACTGGACACAGATATTAGATACTGACAAAGGGCTAAGTCTCAAGAAAATGGATAAGTAGCTTAAAAAACCTTCTGCAAATAATCCTTGGGTTGATGAGAATATCCATAATGAAAGCATAAGCAAACCATAAAGGAATGGTGAACTGATACTTTTCCCACTCTGGTATATATAGTTTATGAGTCACTTCATAAATTCAAAATAATAGTGATGTATTGAGATCACATATGAAACCAACTAGAAAAGTAATTATCAAGCAGAATATTTGAAATTTGAATTTATATTGAATATTGTTAATGTGATCCCTTTCTATGTGTGTATTTTGATTGAGATATTAGGTACTGATAAAATGAAGTATCATGATTAGCAATAATTTCATTTCAATAATTTCCCACATTATGATTTCTTCCTTCCCATGGCAGACTACAAAAAACTCACTTTTCCATTCTGCTTTATAGATAGATATAGCATGTAACAAAGGGCTGGTCTATCATATGTACACACAGACTCACACATGAGAAAAACACTCTTCTGGCAAAGACAGAAGCAGAGTCATTCAATTCTTCTCTATTAGCTCTGGAAGTTATTTGGTCTTCAGGTCTAAGTGTCAGAGGTGCCCAGTGGAGGAAGCAGTGATGTCCTGTGGCTATGGTTAGTTAAGACCCTGCAAAAGCCTTCCTCTCTAATCATACCAAAAAATTCAGAAAGCCTTCTGATATCCTCTAATTCCTTAAATTAGCCAATGTAGATTCTATAGTTTGCAAATAAGAATCTCAATTTATACATTCATAATTTAAAAATTATTATTCCTTCTTTACCATATCTTTAAATTTTTTCATATTTATACATGCTGTATAATGCATATACTAACTTCTCACAGGAATGCACATATATTAATTTTATAAATATATATCTATATATACACATTTTAGTGACTACTAGTTTAAAGCAAAGTTCAGGCTCCTTAAAAAGACATCACTTTCCATTATGTGGCCCTAAACTACCTCTCCAGCTTAAACTCTTTACATGCCCTGCCTCACATTCTGCACTTGGACTTAGAGCTGCTTTCAGTTCTCATCATCATGTTGTTTCCAACCTCTGCCTTTGATCAAGCTACCCCTCTGCCTATCTGATTCACCAATACTTACCTTTATAATGCACCTTTTAAGAAGCCTCTTTCGCTCTCTGCTGTCAGGATGAATTAGGTGGCTCTCCTTTGCACTGCCATAGTTCTACGTACAGACTTACAAGACTAGATTTAGCATTGTTTAATAAATCTATAAATATAGGTCTAAATTGGCCATTAGTCTGTGATTTTTCTGAGGACAGAGAGTGTGGTTTTTATTTGAATTTCTACTATTTAGGACAATGGCTAACACAAATGTTGAAAAAAAGTCTGTTATTAAGAGAAAGGCAGTTATGGAGGTTAATATCTCACACTTACATAAAATAAATTTTAAAGAAATACCTAGCATAATATATTCTATATTCAAAGAATAAAATTAAATAAAAAGGTAAAATTTCAAATGAGTATTTTAAAAGTGACTCTTCCCCTGGCAAGGAGATAGACATCAATATTTCTAATAACAGCTCCTATCATTGTAAATCCTAGCATCAATAACTAAAGTTAAATGCAACAACCCTTATTGGAATCATAACAACCACTTATGTACCGCTTTAAAAGCACTTAAAGGCTTGAGTAAACACAATACCTTTGTGGTTAAATGATAAAAAGGATTCCAAAATAAGTTATAATGTTTCAGTCTCTCAAATAGAAAAATAATTATAATATATCTAAAAAATCTAATGATATAGACATAAAGAACAAACTGCCAAATTTAGCTTAGTGTAATGGAAAGAACTATGAATTCATAAAATGAAAGTATTCCATTGGAGCCTTTTTCAGAGGTGCACAGTTAGTATGTTCACTTAAACTTGCCATTCTGACTTTCCTGTCTCACAGGTTTGTGTGGAAAGCAAATGAATCACTTACATGAGTAATTTTATAATACCTTACATTTTCTCATCTTCTCCAACTGCTTTACCTCTAAGATCTAAAATTCTTCAATCTCACTTTTTGGTCACAGTCTTCTATACTTTCAGTACTCTAAAGTCATATCTAGTTTATAGTTACTTTTAATTATTTATTTTAAGTCTTGTGTGTTTTATTGCACTGAACTTTTTAGCAAATAATCCAGGATCCAAAGATATTGAAGGAAAAGAATCGCTAAAATGATAGTCTAACAGGTATTATATTCTAGTTCTTCCTACTCTAATCGTCTTCCATATCTGTCATGATTTTATAGTAAAAAAATATATTTTTTCTCCATTCTCATTTTGGAAAATGAGAAGAAAGTCAACTAATTATAATGACTAATATAATATTATATATCTTATTATATATTAAAACTAATTATAATGACTGAATGCATATAGGCTTAAGTTTTCTAACCTAAGGTGATTTCTCAGGGCTACTTAGAAATTTTGTTTTATCTAAAAGCAATTTTCTTCAAATTCCAAAGGTGTAGTGTTATTTCTCTCCTCTTTTTCTGGATTCCAGGAGCTTCCTTTTAATACTTCACTGAAATCGCTTTCACAAAACTCAGTGACATTCATGAATTGAATCCTTACTATGTGTCCTACTTTTCTAATATTATCTAATCCTCAAACAAATCTAGACAAGCATTATGAAGATAAAGAGGTTCCAGGATGCTAAATGACATACCAAAGATCCCATGATGAACCTAGAATTTGAATACAGGAATTATGTCCCAAAGCTTGATTAGTACTATATTCGCCTGCCTCCCATCTTTTCACCCCTTCTCTCTTGAAATACACCAATGATGAGCTTTTACAGGCTCTTTGCAAACTTCACTGGAGTCCTCAGAATCCTTTACTTTTTCTTTTTCTTTGTGATTCCTTTGAATTACTCGATGTTCAGGACTTAATCTTAACTCCCCTTAGACATTCCTCCTTGGCAATTTCCTAGTCCTCCACAATTTCAATACTACCTCTACGATCATGCCACTGAAATTCACATCTCTAAGCCAGATTTCTTTCCTGACCACAATATCAGCATTTCCAGCTTTCTACTGGACAGTTTCTCAAGGATGTCCTATCAGCTTCTCAAATTCACTCTGCCTAGAGTATATCATTTCTTTTTAAAAATTCTTCTCCCTTTCAGCTATGTACATTACCTGTTAATTCTTTTGCCATAAAATACTAATGTTATTACTCTTCTTCTCTTTCTTAGCTTCATTCTTAGATAAGTTTTCTCTAGTCTTTGAATCTCCATATCAGCTATAGGTAACATGACCACCCCTTTATTCTACATCTGGACGATACATACATGTCCCTCCTTCTGTAAAAGCTGTTAGTAAGTATCTGATCTTATTTATTAAGTGACAAATAAATTATAGTTCCTTTCCTTGAAGAACTCAGTCTTTACTGAGGACAAAAATTTAAACAATTATTATAATATAAAATGATACATGTTGTAATAGAGCTGAGTCTTAAATATATGGCAGAATGGAACTACTATAACTTATTTGAAGAGTTAAAAAAAATTCTTCATGATAGGGACATTGTGGAGTAATCAATCACATGAAGTCTATATTAATCACTGTATTGTAGCATATCTCACCTGTTACAATCATTTTTATGTGTACTTTTCTATCTCTTGGTCATAATCTGAATTACCTGAAGTCGGGGACTGTGTTTTAGTGTTTTATTTATCTTTATATACCTAAGATATAACATGGTGTCTTCAGTTGAATAAATGACTATTAGATGTTTATAAATGAATGAATCAATTTTATTTTAGAAAATACTGCAACTTTCCAGTAATGTTAACTTGGATTTTAGCTAATAAATGTAGATTTTGAGAAAAAATTGTTCAACATATTTCTTTACTAAGTAATCTTAATGGAATAAATTTTGATTAATGACATTATTTTCCTAAAGTCCTGTGATTTTGATATTCATCTGTGATTTCTCAGATACCATAATTCTCCCTAGCCAGGAAGCAATTAATCTTGTTTATTATGACATATTTAATTAAGCTTCATAGAACATAGGTTTTTACTGAAAAGAAAAAGATAATTTACTCACATAATTAGCTCTGAGTAGTAGGTCTCAAACCTCATCAATATATTTCTGCCATCCTTTTATTTTTAATGCTGTTAAGATGTGCTGAGAATACTTCACTATATTCTTTATAAAAGGGCAACTCTTCTCCAAGTTACAGATCTATGACTCTACTAATTTTTTTCCTCAACAATCTAGGACAGCCCAATAAATTACAAAGCTGTGTATCTTATCCACATAGCTTGCATTTACACATTGGGTTGTTTCCAGTTTTGAAATACTATGAAAAAAGCTGTTAAGGACATTTACATATATCTATTTACATGACATTTTAGAAAAGGTAAAGCTATAGATATGTAGAACAGATCAGTAATTGCTAATAGTTAGGAGTGTGGGAAGATTTGTGGTGGCTATTGCGTCACCAGAGTACATAAAAACTCAGATCTGTAGAAAAGTTAAAAAAAATACTGTATGTAAAGTTTAAAAAACAGCCAATTAACCTGTTGGAAATTTACAATTTGGGTATACATTAGATTAGCAACTCTTCTAAGAAGAAAATGATAGCTTTGGCATGCCTTTTACTATTTACATTTTTAATGCTCAATAACTCAGTGGGGTCAGAGATTTATTTCATTTATCTGAGAGTGAATTTATAGCTCTGATGCCTATGTCCACCTCTAGATCCACACTTAAAAGAAACCTGCCTGAAAACAAATGTGTAATATATTCAAGGTCTTTTTTTCTTTCTGCTTTTTATGATGAGAAATCCTGAAATATTAACTAATTTAAAATAATTTTGCAGATTAAAAACTAATTGCAAACAGGAAAATGCTAGTCCTGTTTGTAGGTGATTTTTCAACAAACCCCTGGGTTTTTTTTTTGGTGTAGTAGCACTTCTCACAGCAGATATTCAATCAAGCTCTTCGGTTGACAGTTTATATTGCCAGGTCAACTGACCTATTTATACATGTACATTTAAAATATAGAGATTTTCTTTCAATCAATAACTAATTCCTATACTTCAGACATAATTTCTGATTTCTATAAAACACCTTTAGTCCTAACCTTTTAACAATCTACTTTTTTTGTTAGCTTGTTTTAATAAAAGTTAAAACAAGAAATAGCCATATAAAAAAGGCTTGTGTATCTTTCTGAACACTTTGATTATATATTGTATGGTTACTTAGAAAACATAACTGTGGATATTATAATATCTGTCAGTGTTCTTAGGCCATTGCTGTTAGGACACTGTGGAACAAGTTCCTGAGATATTCCTAGTGGTCCAATAGCATAATGTCCTTCCTCAGGGAACCAGCATGTCTCATTCCCTCTCTCATTATGATCCTTGCAATACCCACTCAATTCTTAATGCCGGTAGTAGTTGCCTAGTTGAACTCTATATCACCAACCATGGACGGATTAGTGTACGCTGATTTAGATTCCTAGATGATACTTCCACTTTGTCTCAGTCCCCTAGACATCACTTTGATTTATTGGACAGGTCTGGAACCTAAATCCTTCCCACACCATGTTCTCCTTCTGTATTCTAAATTAAAACTCATATAGCCTTGATTCCATTTTCAAGAACTTCAAGAATACAAAAAGTTGAAAAATGCTGAGTAAATTCAACATTTTTTATACATGATTTAAATGCAAATTCTGGAGTCAAGTATGCCATTGGTAAGTAATGTAGATAATGGTAGATAATGTAACTAAAGTGTTCATTACAGCGCTGAGACCTGGGGACATTCAACAAATACATAGAATGATATACCAGATGTGTTTAGGTGCTCTCAGACACATAGACCAATGTGAAGATTTCCATTTATTATACAAGAGTCTATTACAAAATGGGTATTTTTTAGGTATAAGTGAGGTAGCAGAAACAAGAAAAATCTAGAGACTGGAAAAAGGGGTATAGTCTTCTAAAATTTCATTGCCATGCCAGAGCTCCAACGTCAAAAATTTTATGAGACAGACATACTGAGAAAAATAATCTTCCAATCTAAAAACTGAGAAACATAATAAATGATAAATTGTAAGTTCTAAGAATTTTACTAAATATTTTTACTATTATTAACAATTTTTTCATAAAAAGAAAAATAAATTAACCTTAGCTATCTATGAGATCATTTTGTAAAACTTCTGGATATGTTTCTTGTTTCTAAGGGAAAAGAAGATAACATTTGTATAACAAAATGAAGGCATCATTTAAAAAATAAAAACCCTATTGCATTCCAGCTTTGTATTCCATTTCTATTGTGTATAGCAATTAATAATAAACATAAAATACATGTATCATTTAAAACGTTATTTAGAAAAAAATGACTTTTGCAATAATAAAAAAATACTGTGAATCAACAGTCTAGGCTTTGTGCTTTGGTAACAATATGTTAAATCAATGATTTTCTCCTCAAAACTAAATGAGCACAAAACAATTTAGACCCACACTGTAGCCTTTTTTTTTTTTAATGAGCAAATACAATATACCACTTGTCGAGTTTAAGCATTGCAACTACTGAAGTGTAAATTATGTATTACTTCAGGGTCATTGATAGAAACAATATAGATTTATTCAACAAAGATTTATTCAGCATTTCCCTCAAAAAAATCCTTTCACTAAGAAAAAAACCAAAACATTAAAAGAGACTTTTGAATTGGAAGAAACTAAGTATATAAAACATCAATATGCTAAAAAATATTATGTTAAAATATTCCTTTCAATTTATAAAATGTGTATGATTTTTATTGCAGTTAAAAAGTTTTTTTTCTTCTACCTTCAAATATGTTTTTTCCTGTCACTGCTCATTAATTGTACAATCTAGTGGAGTTTAAACTGGTTTAGAATCCAGTTGAAATATCATTTCCTCTACAAATCTTTACATGATTTTCAAGGAAACTTTAATTCTTCCACGTCTGTGTTTACTGTTAGTGTGCCTCCATTATACTGTATTGTATCTGCTTGCAAAACTGTTTAGGTTGCAGGATTGTAGTTGGGGGTAAGGAGAGTGGCTTCTTTTTCATAGTCTCAATGCCCAGGCTGGCATCCAGTCCATGACAATTTCTTAATGTTTGTGGAATAGCTGAATAAATGACAAATTAATGGAATGAACTGAGAGGAAAACCAATGAGAGGAACCTATGTTTGGGCGAACAAAAAACAGCCCCTTTCAGGAGATAATTTTAAATAGGCATTAAGTATTAAGGGTGTGGTTCTGGACAAAGATATGCTAACGGAAAACTTCTGCTTCTGTAATCTGCTTGCTTGTTTGATGTTAACTAGGGTGTGGTTAATCTGCTTGCTTGTTTGATGTTAAACAAGGGTGTGGTTCTAGGTTTTATGAGCTGCCTTTTTTGGAAGCTCAGGGCTGATCTCCTCTAACCCTGCATGGTAGAGAGTCAGTCGCCCGCCGGATAATAAAGGCTCATAATTCATCTCAATTGGCTCCCTGGGTCTTAGAATAGATCGTGCCACGACATTAAGTAGCAACTGAAAGGTGAAGAGAAGCCATTTGTGAAGGGGGTGGGGCAATCCAGGAAACGGAGATAGCAAGTGTAAAAAGACCCTAGTGGGACCAGCGCAGTAGGCAAAGGGAAAGTATAAATTCTGAGATTGGAAAGGAAGGGAGGACAACCCTTGAAGAATCTTATAGACAATGTTAAGAAATGAAAGTTCCTTAGAAGTACAATAGAAATTCATCAAATAGTTTAAAGTAATGAAATGAAATAAACAGACATATGTTTTAAAATTTTTTTAGTATTATGAACATAGTAGAGGTAAGGAAGAGTGGAAGCGGGAAACTCAATAAAGTGGCTATTGAAACATTCTTCAGTTTTTGATGAGATTACAAGTAAATTAAAGAAAGCAGTTTCAAGATATATTTGGAGATAGAAATATTAATCTTGATAAACTGGCAATTCATGCAAACATAAGGTTAAAGTCTTTCCATTTCATTACATTTAGTGTGTACAGAATGCTATATATTTATCCATAAAATATTTATAGAGGCTACTATTAATACCATGTGGGTTTTGAGTTAAAAGAATAATCGATAAACTCTATGCAGTGACCTTTTCATTCCCTTTTCTCTACTCTAGAAAACAAATAATGAAGCTTTACATTTCCTGTTCTCCTGTGGCATCAGATAGGGTGAGATAAAAAATGGAATGCTCTTGTTCTTTATAAAGAAAACCCAGATAGATTTGGTTAAGTGTGATGAATAATGTTAGCTTGAAATGAATTAAGGCAGATTTTTAAGTTTTAATGATATCCGAAGCAGATGAGAAACATCTATTTTTGTTTTTTCATGATTATATAGGTTAAAATCACAAGCAAAATAATCTTATTAAAATTATTTTACTGGAACACATTATTGAAACAATGCTTATGGTTTTGCTAGTTTGTTTTAATGTTCATTTTCCTGACGCTGTTATATAGTTAAAATATGTACAAGTTTATTTAAAAATTTTCTTAGTGATAAGCTGAGGATATAACATATGGTACATGAAAGTTAACTTAGAATTTATTTGGTATCTTTATATCTTCTATTGATGTGAAAACTAATATGTGCTTATTATTGAAAACTAGGCAGTCCAGATATAGAGACAAAGTAAATCACCTGTAATCCCACTGAAAAGTAGCCACCATTAACATTTTAATGATTTCCATTTAATCATTTTCTGGATGTATTATACACACATATGCAAATTTACCTGGTTGAAATTTTGCTGATTAAAATATCTGTACCTTATTTCACTCCTCATATTACAGTATAATGATTTTTATTATCCTTAAAATTTCTTTGACATAATTATATCATATGAACTACTACTATATATTTAATCATTTCTGTTTTAGGAGATATGGAATATTTTACAATTTTCTTACTATTTTAAATAATGCTGCAATGAATACCTTTGTATATACACATTATATTTATGATTGTTCTCTTAGGATAAATTCCTAGAAAGAGAATTAGTGATTCACAGGATATAAACATTTGAAACACTGCAGATACTGTATAACAATTGAAGAACACATCAGTTTATACTCCTACCAGCAGAGTGTTAATCATACAAAGCCCTGGATTCTTTTAGGTGATATGTTTCCCTTCAGTAAATAAAAAATTTTGAAATGTAAAATAGTTGCTCATTGTAGTTTTAATATACATCTATCAAATTATGTGAGATTAAATTTGATATAGATTTATTCGCTATTTTTATATCTATATAAATTGTCTATGTCATTTGTGTATTTTCCAGTGGAATTTAAATAATTTATTTATATTAGATTTTTACATGTTAAAAATTGTTTCATATATTTTCCCACTCTATTTCTTGACCTTTACTTTTTATTCACAATATTTTTATGTATAGGGTTCAAAAATGTTTTTGCTAATTCTATTAATCTTTGATCCTTTCTTCTATATTATCTTCTGCTAGAAAATTCTGATATATAATTTGATTTCTCTTTTTTCCTTCTTCTTTTATATTCCATTTTTATGGTAAAGTGAGAAACTTTTTTCCAAACAGCTAGTGAATTCCTTAGGTATTTAATGATAACGATTCCTTTTTATTTAATATTATGGTTCAGTTCTTATGGTTTTTTAAATTATTATTTTATATTAGTTCCAGGTATACAGTACAATAGTTAGACATTTAATATAACTTATGAAGTGTTCCTCCCAATTACTCTAGCACTCATCTGGCCCTACACACAGCCATTACAATAATATTGACTATATTCCCAATGCTGTACTCTACATCCTTGTGACCATTTTGTAACTACAAATTTGTACCTCTTCATCCCTTCACCTTTTTTATCCAGCCCCCCACCAACCTCCCCTCTGGCAATCACTAGATTGTCCTCTGTATTTGAATCTGTTTTTGTTTAATTTGTTTCTTTTGTTCCTTAGATTTCTCATATAAGTGAAATCATGTGGTATTTATCTTTCTCTGTTTGACTTATTTCACTCAGCTTAACACCCTCTATGTCCATCCATGTCACTGCACATGGTAAGATTTCATTTTTTATGGCTGAGCAATATTCCACTGTATGTATGTACCACTTATTCTTTATCTGATTGTCTATCAATGGGCATTTAGGTTGCTTCCATGTCTTGGCTATTGTAAATAGCGCTGCTGTGAACACAGGGGTACATAGATCTTTATGAACTAGTGTTTTGGTTGTCTTTGGATAAATACCCAGAAGTGCAATTACTGAATCAAAAGGTAGTTCTATTTTTAATTTTTTGAGGAACTTCCAAACTGTTTTCCACAGTGACTGTCCCAATTTGCAATCCCACCAACAGTGTCCAAGGGTTCCCTTTTCTCCACATCCTCACCAACACTTGTTTTTTGATTTGTTGATAATAGCCAATATGTTAGGTGTGAGGTAATATCTCATTGTGGTTTTAATTTGCATTTCTCTGATGATTAGTGACTATGAGCATCTTTTCATGTCTATTGGCAATCTGTATTTTCTTTTTAGAGATATACGTATTCAGGTCTTCTGCTCATTTTTTTAATTGGATTGTTTTTTGTTGTTGAGTTGTATGAGTTCTTTATAAATTTTGGCAATTAACCTCTTGTCATATGTATTACAGGCAAGTATCTTTTCCCATTCAATAAGTTGGGGTTTTTTTTTTTTCATTTTATTTATGGTTTCCTTTGTTGTGTGAAAACTTCTTAGTTTGATGTAGTCTCATTGTTTATTTTTCCTTTTGTTTCCCTTGCCCAAGGAGATATATCAGAAAAAAAAAATTACTAACAGCAATATCAGAGAGTTTACTGCCTATGTTTTCTTCTAGAAGTTTTATGGTTTCAGGTCTTACATTTAAATCTTTAATTCATTTTAGAGTTGATCCTTGCATATGGTGTAAGAGGTGGTCCAGTTTCAATTTTTGCATGTATCTTTCCAATTTTCCCAACGCCATTTGTTAAAGAGACTGTCTTTACCCCATTGTATATTCTCGCCTCCTTTGTCATAAATTAAATGACCATATAGGCATGGATTTATTTCTAGGCTCTCTACTCTGTTCCATTGATCTATGTGTCTAGTTTTATGCCAGTGCCACCAACTTTGTTCTTTCTCAAGATAGCCATGGCTATTTGGAATTTTATATGGTTCCATATCAGTTTTTGGATTATTTGTTCTAGTTCTGTGAAAAATGCCGTTGATATTTTGATAGGGATCGCGTTGAACCTATTGATTGCTTTGGGTAGTATGGCTATTTTAACTATGTTTATTATTCCTACCCATGAGCATGGTATATCCTTCTATTTATTTGTATCTTCATTAATTTCTTTTTTCTAATTATAATTTTCGAAGAATGGGTCTTCTACCTCCTTGGTTAATTTCTATTTTTATTGTTTTTGATGAAATTGTAAATGGGATTGTTTTTGTAATTTCTCTTTCTGATAGTTCATCATTTGGAATATAAAAATGTTATCAGTCTCAATATGATACTATACTAATCATATTCATATTTTTTAATGATTATCAAATTTGTTCCTCTTACCTACATGTTAATTTTTGCAGTAACACCATGCTGTTCTCACTATTGTAGTGGTGTTTAGAAGGTGTTTTAAAAATAAAGACTACAACTTTAAAAATATATATTTAACTAAGAATTAAAGCCTTTTAAAAATCTCAAAATTATAGAAATTAGCTATTCCTCTAAAAAAATTACTGTGCATAGTTTTATTCACTTATTAGTGCGTGAAACATTTATTGAATTAGGTATCATCATGGCATATTCTGAGAATACAGAAATCAGTAAGATATTAGACACAACTTTTACTTTAATGTGAAAAATATGTAATTCTTACTTTTGAGAATTCACACATCTTTTTCACCATCTGAACATTTAGTTATAGGCATTTAACTTAATAAATAGCAATCACAAGTATTAATCGTCAAATAACTTATCTCCTGTCTCAAAAACCCACCTATATCACTTGGAATATTTTTGTCATTAGCTATTAATTTCAGAAGATTAGAAGTGCCCAGATCACTATAGTTTCAAGGTTTAGTGAAAAGAGAAACATGCAGAAATAAAAGCTTAGATAAAGCTCAATGCTTAGCTACAGATCTAACTGCAAATAACATTGAAAACAGAAATCTGTTCCAAGTTATCTTGCTTGAAATAGCATAAAATTCAATAAAATATTTTTATTTTTATGAGAAAACATTAACAATGAAGAAATATTTTTGCCCAGAGATATATAAAACATGTTATATAAAAACATTCCAGATTCTTTCATTTTAAAACATTTGGAACACTGCTTTGGTAAAAAAAAAAAAAAAAAAAAAAAAGAAAGAAAAGAAAGAAAAACATGTTTCTTAAAAAGCCATTCCAGCAAGTGAATATCTCTAGAAGGGAGTGAAAGGGAAAGACAGCTCAGAATTAGCGAAATGTTTGCCAAGAAATTCACATCCCAGCACTGAAGAACAACAGATGGCAGCAGTAACAATGAAAATTTGTAGCAGATCCTGTCTGGCGCACTTTCAAAATGGCCATTTATATTTCCTATCACAAACAGCTAACTTCTGTCTCCTTGTATCGTATGCATGGATATAGAAGAGGAAAAACTGTAAGAATAACAGAGACAGGATTAAACCTGAAAAGCAAGGTTAAGAGGTATACAACACTAGCCATGTCTTAGTTTCCTGCTATTTCCCAGGCAGTCTTATTGCTTTTGTTCTGCCTAAACTATTTCTAAGTCTAAAATGTTGCCAGCTGCTCCCAGTCTACTGCCTTACTTCCCACACCCGACCTCTATGTTCCTGAGCCCTGCTTCCATTTGATTTCTGTTTCCTTCCAGATGAAAATTTCAGTCCATAGATTTTTGTTGCTAAGTCCTGGATCAAAATATTTAACCAAATTTATCCTGCGTCCCACCCAGGAAGCGAGGCTTCAGAAAAATTGACGCTTCAAAGATGAGAAAGTTGTTGGTAAACAGACCATCTCTCACCTCAGGCAGAAAAAGTGGAGTCAAGGCACTCCCACCACCCTCCACCCTCACCCCTGCAAAAAATAATAAATAAATAAACAAAAAATAAAAAAATAAAAAAGGAAAGAACAGAAGCAAGCAAGAGCGGTCACCGAGTCCTTATGCTGCGAAGAATTAGGGGATTCACAAGAGTTTAAAAGTTTCAGAACATAAACAAGAGAAAAGATGCGATATCCAAAAAAGATGCTGACAAATGGGGTAGTCTTTCATCTCAAAAAGAGAGCATTTATATCACTAGAGCAGAAATCAATTCTTCAGGATTTGGTGAGAGCAAACAAAAGGGCCTGACAAAAAGAATGATGTAAAGATGTGGAGAAGAGAAATTCCTTTCTAGGTAATTTGGGACGCAGGTTATGATGTTATTTCTTGTTTCTCTGAAGAGAGGAGAACTGGGTTTTATTTTATAAGCTTGGGTGAAGTCAAATAATTGGTTGGGGCATGTCCTATGTGGTACTGATTCACAACATTGACCTTGAGAATTATATCTGTTTCCAAGTAGTGAATTTAATACCACCCAGTCTTAGCTTCAGGAATAAGATATGTGGAATAATCTTCTAGGGCTGAAATGAGTTAAAATGTTAGGATCAGAAAATGAATTTTATCAGTAGGGTTTATACCAAATCTACTCCATATCCTATATTCCACATGGGTTACTTCTAGGGCTATCGATGGCCTGTTTAGCAAGTGTCTTTATATATAGTTCCATGACAACATTGCTTTGAAAGCAGAGTGTTGTCTGGAAATCCACTACACAGTCATTTGGCTGTGTCTACTAGAGTAGTATACAACCTTGCAATCACACATGCCCATCCTGAGTACTACCATGGAAGTACCTGCCTATGACAAAAACCTAGACTTCTCCATTTTGCATAACCTCAACCTATATCTAGTTGGTCACCAAGCTCAGTCTGATATATCCCCTCCATTTGCAAATCTTCATCCCCAATGCCGATGTCTTAACTAATGATCTCACCACTTCCCAGTACACTATTGCTGTCTCCTTACTGTTGTCTTTGCCTCTGGTCTGGGTTTCTAATGCATTCTTCAAGGAGCCAGAATAAAATACCAAAAACTTAGCATGGCACAAGACTCTTTAAAGTCTGCTATTTGTGTTTTAGCCTAGTTTCCCATTGCTCCTCTACATATAATTATGTTGAGTATTTTGTACATTTTCAACATTCTCTCAGTTTCATGAATTCATACATTCCTTACTGTATTTCTTTATATATGCATTCTTCCCAGATGATTGCATGTCCTCAATTAAATTGTCTCCCTTCTCAAAAACCTTCAAATACCTGAAGCTCTTGAAGAACCTTCTTCTATATTCTGTGAGTATCCAATTCAAATATTTGTAATCCTCATTGTACTTCTCTCACAAAATTGATATTGTTTATTTTATTTATATATGTTTTTCATTAAAATGTAATCTGCTAGAAAGTAGTTATGGACAGATTTCTGATTACATGTATAATAAATTTTGTAAACATGTACAAATATCATAGGTTATATTAATAGTAGGTTTATACAAGATTGGAGGATTTAATTCTCAGAAAGCTAAGAATTATAAACCTCCTAATATCTCTTTGTCTTTTAGATAAAAATCTTGGAAAAATAAAATGCAGCAATTTGATATTTTTTCATCTTCAAATGTTAACACATAAAAAACTGATTTGTGTCGAGAGAATTCAAATGAAGCCAGAGATGCATATTTTGCCATTCTTAAACCAAATTCTTTCCATTGATCTTCCTCTCTTTGTCAATAATTACTCCCTAGGTGATCTTATTGAGTCTCATTATAATGAATTGCAGCATCTTCAGTTCAGCCCTATGCGAAGTAGTTAGGTTTTATTGAGGGGCCAAAATACATGAAAGAAACATATCTCCAATACTAGAATCATTGCTCGTCTCACTCTACAAAAGACAAATGGAAAATAAGACTAAAAGAATCGCAAATATAACTCTCTCATCTGTGCTCATTCTGGGCCATGGCTCTTTGAGTAGAGTAGTGAAATGAATACCAAGAATGCATCAATTGTGTTGATGAATATATTCATTCATATTCTTTCTATGTCCTTTTCTCTCTCTTAGCCTTACTCTTCCTTTGAGATTTGAGTTTGAATTGATTGAGGAAGTTTATAGATGCCTGAAGAACTCACTTCCAGCAACTGGAATATCTTCTTATAGAACCTACCTCACTTGCAAGGCTCTCTGAAACTGTGATCTCATATACTGCGCTGTGCTCTTGATAAAGTAAATGCATAGTATGAAACACATCAATTATGCTCACTATCACATAATGTTCTTGAGG
Source organism: Pteropus medius (assembly GCF_902729225.1). Lineage (NCBI taxonomy): Eukaryota > Metazoa > Chordata > Mammalia > Chiroptera > Pteropodidae > Pteropus > Pteropus medius. Next base: position 25,959,928 of record NW_024350319.1, on the reverse strand, counting down.
TTTTTTTTTTAAAGAATAAAAAATAGTATACATTTATAACAGTATATTCACCTGTTGGAATGTTGGAATTACAACATTCCAAATGTTGTAATTATAGCCTCAAAAGATTAAATACTTTAGGATGTTCATAATGATATGACAGGGTTAATGTCATTCTAAGTTTAAATATACAATTTTCGATCATCTCAGTAATTGTTTGTATCTTATCAAACATAATTTTTTTTTTTGGTTTAGGGAATTATTTTCTCATTAAAATGTTACACTATTACATCTATCAAATCATTTTAATTAAAAATAAACAACCCATTACTTAACAATCTGGACATAATGTTAAACCTCAGGCATTTGAAATAATATTTTCCAGATTGCTTTTGGGATACAGGACAGATTTCCTAGCTGCATGTTAGATGGAAATTCTCACCTGACCTAACAAACAATTATCTATACAGTGTTTTGAGATGAACTCTTAAATGAAAGGGACCAGCATAAACACCTAATGCTCTGATTGTATTCACAATTAGTACTTAATAATTTATACTTAAATAAAATGGGAATAATATAAAATTATTATTATTTTTAAGACTCATCTCAATAAACAACAGACTTTTGAATATGCTTTGGAATTAATACATCTCCTAATGTAAAAGCAAAGATGATTTTGGGTAGGAAATAATGTTTACTGGAAAAGAACGAGCTTGTCTATTTTTCTCCTTAATGCTTTCTTGTTTTGTTTTTGTTAATCACTAGAGTCTCTTCGTTTTGCCAAACTAAATCAGAGTGTTTATATTCTCTAGTCCCTATAGTTTTCCCAGTGCTCTGAAAATTTCATACCACAGTCATGTGTATTTTATTTCCAAATATGATATTTGGATTTGTTGTATTTCTTCCATCACAACTTCACATACTATGAGATTTAAGATACTTTAAATTTCCTAATCAAATCTTAAAATGCCCCCACTGTTCTTTTATTCCATTCTTGATTAATGAGCACCTTCTATATTCCAGGCTCTGTAGTAATTGCTGATTACAAAAGAGTAAATAAAAATTAGATTTTTGTCCTCAATAAGCAAATAGAAAGCAGGAAAAGAGAGACGGGTAAACACTGGTAACTGAAAACCTGAATTTTAGCTAATTTTCAGTCAAATGACAGAAAAATAAGAATGCATTATGTAAAACCTATGTCCGAATTTGCTTGTTCCCACAAAAGGCAGTCACAGATTTAGGCACAGAAACTGTAAATAAAATATTATTGATAAATCATATTTATTGTTTAATGTTAAATAATTTCTTCCTTGGAAGATGGAATAAATGAAAGAAGATGAACAGAATAAAGTCCAGCTACATAGGATATGACCAATGAAAATTGTGGCAGGAAGTAGACATGACTTGGCAAGTTTCTCTGGGGGATTTGACCAACCAACCAGCTAATGTTTAATCAATATTTGAAAGCCAAACACATACTTTACTCTGTGCTATGTAACAGGGAGAAACAAAATGTCTGCATCTCCTTAGAATGAAATAGCCTTAGAATTTGGTTTAAGGTACAAGTGAATATGAACAAAACAGCTTGGAAAATAACGAATACTTTCAAAAGATGAAATAAGTTTTTTCTGGTATTAGAAAAATATTACAATACCAAGAGTGAACATATGTTTAAAGATGTATTTATTTTATACACTACAATGCTTCATCAGTATAAGCCAACAATTTCACATGAGGATGACCTCTCCCTATCTCCGAGATGCCCAGTTCACACAGGTACCAATTTACAATGTTACTTAAAATAGCCCTGAACTCGATTGTGAACTTTCCGCCAATTCAAAAAATGCTGCAAAAATCTAGGCCATGGGAATCTATGTCCTGGTTTATCTTGTGCATTATTGTATTCCCTGTACTATGTATACAGCAGGTTTGGATATTGGCTTGAAGAATAATGAATGAATGCTGCAGAAAAATATTAGGAAGACTGAATTACCATTTTCTTTCTTACAGTTATGATTGTTCCTTAACTTAGAGTGAATGAGTACTATTTTGAGAATGAACTAAATCGCAACAGTGAATCACAACAGTGATTCTTTATATTATATCTAAGTTTAAAAATAAAAACTCAAAAAGAAAGAAAAGGAGAAACTGAATAAGAAATGTAACCTATCAACAGATGAATTAATTGCTGGATCCTGATTAATACATTGTTTTCACTTAGCATTTGTTTGAATTAAGTTTTTGGTCAATTGAACATGCTGAGTAATGGAGATTCATCACAGGGTCAGTTCCTGAACTACTAATTTCAACAATTTAAAAACTGTCAACATTAATCAAAGAACAATGTACTTTAGCAAGAAAGGGCCAATAATGCACCTTCAAAGAATACATTATAATCCTGTTCTGAAGCTAAATTTAGGTTTACAAAACTAAGATCACTAAATATTATATTTTCAAATGAGCTTTTAAATGTCAAAACATCAATATGAATCAGTAATTATTATTTATATGATATTTAACACTATAAGCACATATCTTAAGCTGAGTTTTCTTAATTAACCAGGTTAGTAAGCAGTTGTATTTCAGAAGGCATTTTAAAATGGAAACTATACACTTTTCGAATATATTAAGCCATTTCCCATTATAATAGTTATGTGAGTAAAAAAAAATGTATCTCTTTGGATATGTTCACACACACATACACACACACACACACATAAGCAGAGTGCAGAAATAGCTCTGACACTTTGCAAGATGCCATTCATCTTTCACTTTTAGAAGTGAAAGGATGGATCCCATGAAAAGACTTATGGAATTTTCACATCTTTTTAACTTTGATCTTTGATCTCTGAAATCAATGAATTTTAGAAATATGAAAGCAACTATTAAAGAATCTTCTTTATCGTTGTAAAGACAGGTCATAAAGACAGTTGTATGATATGTCAACCATCACAGTTTTTTTTTATTAGAGAAAATTTAAAAACTGATGCGGTGGTAATTTTAAGAAGAAACTCCAAAAGAAGTGGCCAGGGTTACTTTGTAATAAAGTTCACAATATACTAACAATGAAGCTTTATTTAATGTCAATTATACCGTGATCATTGGTAAAATATCCCCCAAGCTCACTCATCATATATTTCATATAAATCTGTTTGGAATCATTTAAGGCACAATTCTTATGGTGAGATCTATCAGTCATTTTCAGGCAATGTGGTTAATGTCAGCAGCAGAGGCTAAATCTAGACAATTTAAATTAGAATCTTGGATACATTTCTTAACACCTTTAAATTTTCCTATGCTTAGTATTATATCTTCACACTCATTTCAGTACTGGAACCAAAGAAGTATAATTATAGGAACAGTCGTAATGTAATTCAACTATCAAAATATTTTTTGGAGGGTCCTGTCTATAATGTACAGTAGCCATTGTTGAGTGCAGATATAAGAGAAGTAGAAACCTAGATAATAATTCTAATTTTGCAAAAAGGTAATAGAAGTGAATTGATAAAATAAACAAAATCACATAGACATCAAGTAGTCCAGAGTAGAAGCGAGAGAGCTTAAAGCAGAGTTAGAGAGATGAGTAATTTTGAATAGATGTAGAAGTGAGAGCAAATCATAGAAGGACTGAGGATACCAACTCAGCTGGAAATCAAGACTTAAGCTGAAAAAGAATGGAAGATGTGGTTGGATAAATACATTGGAACATTTGGGATCTGAGTTAGTTTTTATAAGATGAGTTAGATGTACTGGCTAAGGAAGTATTGTCAAGTAGGAGAGATATATACTGGTGATCACAGACATCGACCTACATATGATGAAAAGGGAGAAGGGAACCAATTTCTCATAAGCACCTAGTTTCTCATCATAATTTCAGAGTCCTAATTTCTACTTTTGACTGTCATTAACTGGTACCTTCAAATAGGAAAAAAATTTCAAAAATCATTAATAATGGTAAATCTAAAAACCATCAACCAAGCTAAAAAAAAGAACTGAAATGAAGTTTATTTCATCTCAAAAATAAAGGAAGAAAATTACAGAAAGGAAACCTTTGGAGAGCCAAATACAGCATATCTTTGAAAAGGCTATTCCAGAGATTTATAGATTATATTTTGACAAATCAGAAATAGTATGCCTGTTTAACCAAGGCAAAGTGCCTTGGTTCTTTTAATATGTTAAGATAGAGTTTGTTTAATATGTTAACATGTTTATCTGAATATTTTATTAATAATTATGGCCTCACCATATGGCTTAGCATTTATCTTTTTCTCATTTGTTTCACCTATTTTACTTTTATCTCTACTTGAATTAAAACCTCAGACAGAAGAAATCTGAGTTTATAAATGGTTTGAATTCTATAAAGTTTTTGAGGGAGTGAAGTGGTGGTGTGATGGAATAACAAGCTGGTTGACTAAATCACAAATATAAATTACCTGACCTGCGACATTTATAAAGAGAGTATAATGCACAAACATACTTAATATGATGATTTCAAAATGTATGGAGAATAGAGTCCATTCATAATTCCAGTGAGCAGTTACTAACAATGAACTGCATAGTTTCTTATGAAAAGTCAAAATCTAAAACTACTAATCCAAATGCCAGTAAAAGAAGATGGTTGGGGGTTGTAATGAGCATAAACGTTTTCTTGGATTCTACCTTTGCTAGGACAGCATGTCTGTCGATGGTACCCTCCTGCAATGATGAGACCCAGCTCACGCTCTCAGATTCTGGGTGAGCTGTACCCCTTTGAATTCTCTGGGGTCTTCTCTAAAATCATATAGTTGCTACCTAGGAGAAGCAAGACCTAGAAAGTTTGGTAGTTACCAGGGCAGTAGCATTTATGTTAAATTCTGGATAAGAGGCCTTATTTTAGTTGCTTCCTGAGTTTCCTGCTTCAGAGGAAGATAAAAAGCGAAAGAAGTGGGATGAAGAACTTTTGATTTTCTCTTCTAGAGGGACACTATTAGCATCACCTGTAAACTGATATGATAGTGCATTTCAACAGGCCACTAAAGTTATAAGGACAAGTTGCGAAATGAATTTGATCATCGGATCCTCCCTCTTTGTCTACTTAGTTCAGATAATTCTGTTTACAATGATAAGCCATTCTCACATTTTATAATACTAGTGTTTTATTTTTTTGTTGGAAAGATATTTGGAAAAAAAGATAATGATTGAATGAATTTTATATTTTAACCTGTTACATTTTGTTTATAATATGCTATATAAACATTTATTCTTGTTCACATGCATTTCAGAACCATTAATCAATTGATTATAATGTATTTCATATTGTATGTGTTATATATCTATAATAATAAAGATTATTGCTGTTGTCATAAATAGCTTTACATATTAAGTAAACAAGGGGTACAGAAAACTGAATGAGCCTCACACATCATATAGGTAAAAACAAATATGCACATGAAGAAAGACTGGGAAAAAAAAGTAGTAACACTAATTGTGCACTCATAAGAGAGGTAGGAATTTTTTCTACTTAGCAAAAGCTTTCTTTGATGTTATATTGCTTTGGAAATACAAAATAATAGTTCATATTAATCATGTTAATCTATAAGTAAATATTCAAATTAATCTATTAGGAGTTCATCTGTAAAACTAGGGTAAATAAATATATCCTTACTTAATACCAGGAATCTATAGGACTATAAAAAATAATTACTTGACTATTTTCATTCTAAAACATTTCTTGTATAATATACAGGGAAAAAATTAAAAGAGGACGATTCACTTTAGTGGTTGCATTTTATAAACTATTATTTCTAGAAACAGACAATAAACAAGACCTTCCACTTTATGATAATCTACTTGAACACTGCTAGATTACTTTACCACCCACTAACACTGCTGCCATCCATTTTAAAAATGGCAAACAACAATAAAACTGCATGTTAAATCCCACCCAGGTCACCAACTACCTCCTGAACACCCATTTCTTGGCTTTCCTCTTGGGGGAGGTTATATTGGTAATGTATAGAGCTTTTGGGGTTCCTTATGAATATATCAGATCACTTTCAAATTCATCTTTGCAGTACAGGACAGAATATACATGTGGATGCCAGTACAACTTTCAATTCTCTCTGAGGCTGTTGATTTTCCCCTAAAAGTCTGATTCCTAGAAGTAGATCATACATGTCAAGGTCTGTTACAAAATCAACTCTCAGAAGATTTATGTATTTTGGTAGCTTAGCAAAGAAATTCACGATTTCAATGAGATCAACAGAACCTTTTTAAGAAAATCACTGCCAGACCTGAAGCTAATTTCCTTTAATTCTACAACATCTGTACGCCTCATATGGGAGTCTGGGAGTTTAAAACAGCCCTGCAGTCTAAAAAATGGCTACTGATGCTTACAGAAAATAAACACGGAAAACCATTTTACAGGAAAATCACAAGATAGCATAAAAGAGCTACATGGGCTACTGGCTTTAGAATGCATAGTTTCACTGACAACTGTTAAGATTTCAAAGACAATTTAATTTCATAATAGAAAAAACTGTTGGAGTCATAAAGAAAATCTTCTTCACTAAAGATTATTTAATTTTTTTACCAGTATGAAAGATGGACAATGAAACCAATATAACCCCAACATACAGATATATCGCAATGGAAATAAGTGCTAGTGGAAAAAAAAAATGCAAAGTGAATCTAGGTCACAAGTGGGCCGCAGAAATACTGATGGTGAAATAGATATGTCTTTCTAGCCAGTTTTCAAGGGTTGCCTTCATTTATTACTTCAAGATAAATGGAATAGTCTCTCAGCAATGTTTAACCCATTTAAAATTTTCTCATTACCATATGACTTCTCATTAAGCATAAAAGCTTAAGAAGTTAAAGGTAAATAGTATCAACATTGTCCAAATAGCCTTTCATAACTTCATTGTGATAAAAATATTGGTAGCAATAAATAAAAAAGTAACAGCCATATTCTTGCAAGTAACAAGAAGTAAGCATTTGGGCATAATGAATCTAGATAAATACATTATTACTCAGAGTGCTGCATAAATTTTATGATTGAATTTAATCTTATTTGCATTTTTCACATAATTGGCTAATAATACACATCCCAAGCATTCTTATTAAGTTGTCAAAAGAATTTTTAACACTAGTAAATATGAAACATATGCTTCAAAAAAAGACTTCAAGAAAAGCAAAGGTAAACAAAGCCAGAGTTAATCTTCTCTTTTGGTAAATCTGTTAACAATACTAACGCCAACACAATATTTAAAACAAGCCAGAAGCTTTCTGAACATTTTATAGGCATAATCTCATTTAGCCTCTCAACAATCCTAAAGTAAATGTTATTGCTACTATCTTGAAGAGAAGGGAACAGAGAAGTGAAGTAATTTGCTCAATATCAAATATTTACAAAATGGCTGACTGGAAGTTACACTCATATCTTGGATTTCTGAGCTTGTGTTTTTAATTTCTATGCCATATTGTCTCTCTGATGAATTCACAGAGCTCAGAACCTACTGCTGTGTGAGTGCGGGAGATTTAATAGTGGATCACCAATCTATATTTTTAACAGGATTTATTTAACTAAAAATTTGAGCTTGGATTGTTGTAATTTGTGAATTCTGTAATTCTGTCTCATATAGCTATATCCTTCATCCTCCTTTGTCAGAATGTAGGTGTTCCCAAATGATCTGTTCTTGGCTCTAATCAAAATCTCCAGCCTCAACCTTTTTCCTAAGTGACAGTTTTCCATTTCAAACTGCTTGGCTGACATCTCCTCCTGGGTGTTCAGCCCACACACAATATGTTTCTTACTGAATTAATCTTCTTCATTCCTAAATCCATCCTTTCTACCAGATTTTCTGTCTCTGCCCATTATTTTCACAATCACTTAGGAGGACAGAAACTAGTTTGAATCACCATTATAATAAGTGGCATCATTATTCACAAATATTTTATCCCCCTTCCATTTCTGTGGCTTACACGTGTCTACATCACTGACTTTGACATTGGCCATGCAATGTGCATGGCCCAATGGAATGTAAGCAGTTATGACATATGCCACATCCATTAAGGAGCATTGCAAGTTTCTGTCAGCTGTCTTGTTCTTCTGTCTCAAAAAAGAAAAGCTATTCCAAACAGTGCCTGCTCCTTGGGTCTGGGTCTAGGAATGAGAAAACACTAAGTGAAGTCACAGCAGCCAATCCGGTTGTGCATGTATTTTAAACAAGAAATAAATGATTGTTATTGTAAGTTGCTGATATTGGGTGGTTATTTCTTATGATAGCAAAGATAGATTTCATTTATTCTCACCTTGGCATTAAATCCATTGCAATTTGCATTTGGTCTACATTTTTATGTATCTTCTATCCTTTTCTTTATTTTTACACAACCACTACCCTAATTACTTTTAACATTATCCACCCCTCCAATGATTTCAGTTTCTTATGCCTGTCTTATTCTCTAGTTTCTGGTCTATCAGAGTGTCTCCTCCTCAAGTGAACTTTGACTATCTCACTCCCCTATTCAAATATCATAAATGATTCCCCAAGAGGCAGGGGGAGGGAAGATCTCACAGAAGACTAAGTAATCACTTTATCAAATAGTGTCACTAGGTCAAGTCAGAATGAGAAATGACCTTTGGGTTTAGCAACATGTATTTGACATCAGTGAAAATCATTGCTAACTTTAATAAGAAAGTCATTTATTAGCTTATTAAGAACAGATTTGGAAGAGTGGAGGGGATTCGAGACTACAGAAGAGAGAAATTGGAGATATCAAGAGAATTTTTAAAATAACTCTTCAAGAGTTTCGGTGTAAAGAACAGAGAGAGAGTAGAGGCTCAAGGACAATACAGAATTTGGGGAAGGGCTTTTGCTTTGTTTTGTTTTATTTTGTTTATCATGAGAGAGAAGCCTAAACATCTTGATGTGCTGATGGGAATAACCTAGTGGAAACAAGCAAACAATATGACACAGATAACTTACAGATAATAGGGCTATAAGTGAACAGAGAGAGGGGGTGGGATCCAATGGCTAATTGGAGTGTTCGACCTTGTATTATATCTAAGACAGTTCCTACAGAGTAACAGGTGGTAATATAGTGATCTGTAAGTAAGGAGGTACCCAGGGCAATGAGAATTATATTTTGACTGCTTCAGTTTCTTGAGGAAATAGTAAGGATACCAACTGAGAAACAGAATGAGAAGGAGAAACTAGAAGTTTGAGGAGAAAGAATAGGTTTATATTATTTGTTAAGAGAATGAAGCGTGATGGACCAAGAAAATGTGAAATTTCTGGGCACAATAGAAATCCACTTGAGATCACTAGTTAAGAACTCACTATGAAATAAGCCTGCTTGATTTTTGAAATTTTATTGTTACTATTAGTTGGTCAGGTGGATAGTAGATGAAACATTGGATTTAACTAAAGGTTGAAGTTTTGCTTTTTAAAGAAGCAAAGAGAGAAATGGAGTAGAGAGGACATCTATATCCAATAAAGAGATTTTATTTTATGGGACCATGGAATCTAAGCAGTACAAAGAAGAATACGAGGACTCAATGAAGGTATGAGATGCTGACAAGTTTGGAATCAATGGATTGAAGGTCCTGCTAGGATTACATTATTCTTGAAGATGGGATAACAAAAAGAGTAAACTGGAAAGTAGGAGTGGTCGTTAGAGACCATGATACTCAAAATTGTTTAAATGAAGAAAGTTTTTATTAAGAAGTTCTAGGATATGATAGTGGGCACATGTGGCTAAGGTAGGATGGAAGTCTAGATCATTGGAGAATGAAGTGTCAAAGGTCCTGAAAAGTTGGGCTACTCGGAAGTATATGTAGATATTGATATAATGAATTATGATAGGAGTAGTGTTAGAGAAAGTGACAAACAAACAAACAAACAAAAGAGTTAAAATGTTGAAAAACTGAGGGAGAGTGGCTTAAGGTTCTTGGAATGACAATACCAAGAAAGGATAGCAGGTAGTCTAGGTTGATGAGAGATGCTTCAAAATTGCATGTTTTTAGGAAAGAGGGGGGAGTGAAAATGAGTTAGAAGAAGATAATTTACCCTACATACAGGCTCAGTAGTAGGAGAGTTGTGGGCGGTGCACTCCGTGGGAATCAAAGGCCTGGAGGGAGAAGCAGTTTACAGGGAAAAGAAGGTTAAGGGTTAAAAAGCACAGTGAAAGGGTTCAAGTACCAAGGAGGAGTGGGAATGGAGTTTTAAAAAGAAGGATTTACTGAACTGTATGGGCGTGAGGGATAACCTTTTAATTATCACATTAAGTGTATGTCTTAAACTTTGACATACATAACAACATAGTTGGTATATCAAATAACTTTTGTAAAAATATTAACAGCGGGAGAACTATATCACACACTGCTTTTGTTTAATAATAAATGAACAGATCACACACAGCATGTCTAAAACAAAATATCAAAGTATTCTACGCATAATGTGTTATCCTCGAGTTAAAACTTACCAGAAAAAGAGTTAGCTGAAAGAACGTTTTTCTTAAAACTTATGCACAGATATTTTCAAAACAGGTCATTAATTTGACAAAACAATTAAGATAAAATAATTAATTAGCTCATACATTTATATTAGAAAATGTGCCTATACTAGAGAATGAGATAAATTAAATAGCCTCCAGGAAAATAGCTAATTAACATTCTTAGCTTTAGGAACTTTGGCATAAAAAGAAATTGTCTTTGTAGTGTGGTCAGAAGCAGAAATACAGAGTTTGGGTTTCAAAAAGAAAAAAGTGGGTGAACGTGGAGCCTCAGCACTGAGGATGCCCGACCCCAGGGAGGATAAATGGCTCCCTAGGCCTTTCTCTTGGGACAGGGACAAATATTATTATGTCCACACAGGAGGAACAGCAGAGCGCCTCAAGACAAGCCTCTCTCCAACTTCAAGATCTGTCCTTGTTAGGTTATCCGTATGTGAAATAGGTCTCAGCCAGGATTTAAAATAAGAAAGCAGCAAAGGATAAGGAGAGTAAATGATCCTTAACTGTGAGCAAGAGACTGTCAGCAAGATAGACAGCTGACGTAAGTTGAGAGGAACATCAACAACGGAGGATGCTTCCCTATTCATCTCTTGCCATTCACATTCCATAAAGGACTGCAATCACCACCTTGGGCCCTCAAGCTGTATCCATCACCAGGATCTGCATGTACACTAGGCTGGCCATGAGCCTTGCAGAATTGAACTAACAGGCTCATTAGTTGTATCTATCCATGCGGAATAACAAAAGACATAATAATGTCTGTTGACTGAGCAATAGGTATCCTTTCAAGATAGGATACTTTCCTGTGAGTCTGAAACATCAACCTCACATTCTCAACATTTTATAATATAGAGTTCATAACACATTAGAAATTGGTTATAACAATATAAATAACTGAATGTTTCATATATGCATTAATGAAGACTCATATAGCTTGCCAGGTATCTCTCCCAAGGGAAAAAATCAAATTCTGCTTCTCTTTTCCTTGCCTTATTGTCTTTCCTCTTCATACCTGCTAGCTTGTCACATGGATACAATCTCTAAAACACACCAGACTCCATTTACAATGATTAAATTGCCTGTGGTTGACAGGATTTTGAATTAGCCTATTTGTTATTATCGTGTGCATGTGCTCAGCTAAACGAAGTCATAAGACAAACAAGTTTGAGATAATTAGATGGTGCTGATTGTACCTTCAGTATGCGCTTGACTTTCATGATTAATTCTACATTGAAGACTATACACACTATTGTATTCTGAGAAACAGAGCATTTCAGTAGGAGAAAAAAGGCTAGGTTCCCTAGTGGCCACCAGTGTCAATTTGAATGCTATTATTTCACCATAAATCCATATCTTGGAAAAACTCCAAGGCGGATTATGATCTATTTTAGGTAGAAATTAAACTATAATGGGAAAAAGTAAAATCTAAAAGTCACAATCAATACTGACACCCACTGAGTTAATGAGTTGCTGTCATTACAGTAACAATGGAATCAGAAGGTTAAGAAAAGTATCTCTTCGAAGTGTGATGATTAAGTCTTTAATCCAAAGAACATTTATGCAGGTGAAAATTTATTTCAAAAGCATGTTTCAAGATAGAAAATGTTGAAAAGTTAATTTAAGGCTTACTCTATTTTTCACACAGACTACTTAATTTTACAAAAGGATACCTACTGACCTTTAGAAAATGAGAGAGGGAAGCCTGCTCTGCTCCTGCTGCCTGCTTGCCAAGGGGATGAGACACCCTCCTTCTTCACCTTCTACTGGCCTTTTTGCACTCTTATACCTCACCTTACATTCTGTGAGTAACTACTACGCTAGGGGTACTTTTAAATTAGAAAAATATGAACTATACCCGACCCCTAAACGATTCTAGTCTGAAATATTGGTCAAGAAAGCCATGTGGATACAGTTTGAGATTCTGTTGGGGATGTGGGGGCAGAAACATGTTCATAAGGTATTAAAATATAAAAAAAACACTTAGTATGATAACTACGTTCACTCTCCATGCTTCAATTGGTTCGTTTGCAAAATGCAGTATTTTTGGTTATGAATATAAAGCACTCGGCACAGCATCTTTCGAACAATTAAGCAAATGGAAGTCCCTTTGCTTTTCCCTACTGTCATATGTAGAAAAGGGAGTAACCATCACTCATCCTGCATGAAATTGATGAAAAGTCCACTTGGTGGACAAGCCTAATCTCTTCCCTAGCATTCCCTTTGCTGATGGTTCCATTCTATGGTCGGTGCACCAGGGTGTCGAGCCATTCTATAACCAATTAAAGAAGTTTTGTGTTTGTTTTCTTATTTGGAAAGAAGCATTTTTAAAAATTAACTAAACACTGTCTTCTGTGGAAAGAAGGGAAAAGAGGATTGCAGTTGGCACTGCACAGGAGAATTTTTGTATGTTATCATGCATTCTTTACAGTAGTCCTATTAAAGTAAGTTTGGAATGATGAAACAGATATCAAATGCCAAATATCAAGCAACAAATATCAAAACATACTGCCTCATTTTGCTGATAAAAATGTCTTCAGTCACAAAAATAATGTGTGGATCAATGGCAGGCTAATAAGATTTCAAAGAAATAGAATACTGTGCTCTATTTTAAAGCACATATCTTTCAAAATTGATGACTATGGACTAATTTTTCCAAAGACACTTTCAGGCTCATAAGGTTCAAATCTAAGTCTTTATATCTAAGAACCTCACACAGTCTTTTCATTTAAAAATAAATTTTAAAAAAGTCTTCTTTAGAATTCCTGGGCTAACCCATTCTTGACCTGGCTGTACGACTCAATGGCACCTTGGCTCTGCATGCTGTGACAGTTCTAGCTATAAAAAGTAAAACATGCCTAACAGCAAGGCACATTCACAGCTAGGGATTTCAAATGACAGGTTTATTTTAGAGTCAATTCTGTCTGCTGCTTGGACACAGGAGGGTATGACTTGTGTGAGTCTTATTTTTTATACATTTAAGAAATTACAAAGTTAAGGATCTTAACCAGCAGAATATGTTAGGAATACAATTAAAAGTAATAATTTTTCTTAGAATTTGTCTATTTATCACTACACTTTTGCTAAAATGGTTAAATATTCAGATGATTCACACTATTCCACATTTTCTTTTGCATGTTTTATAGGGTTGAGGTGGCAAGTCTTATAGGGTCATCTTTCTCACTTCAATTCTATTTGTCTATTATCATGCTGCAGGGCTGTTGAGGGAGAAGCTATGGCTTAAAATTTAGGACAGAAAGAGTAAGATACAACTCTCATACTTGTTACTTTATCTACTAATAGCCGTTGAGTTTGATGTAGCACAAAGAGGATAAGAGTGTTATGGCTAAATTCTATGCCACTCCCCCACCTCACCCCAAATTTGTATGTCAGAGTCCTAACCCCCAGCACTCCATTGTGACCTTACTTAGAGATCGGATCTTTGCAGAGGTAATCAAGTTAAAGTGAACTCATTAGGGTATGCACTAATCCAATATGACTGGTCTCTCTATAAAATGGGGAAATTTGGACACAGACACACACAGAGAAAGAATGTGAAGACAGAGAAAAAACAGCCATCTATAAGCCAAAGAGAGAGGCGTAGAACAGGTGGGTCCTTCACTTATGGCTCTTGGAGAGTCAAACTGCCTATACCTGGATTGCCTATTTCTATTCTCCAGGACTGTAAGGCAATACATTTCTATTGTATCATGCACCCAATTTGTGGTAGTTTCTTATAGAAGCTCTAGCAAATTAATACAGAGAATAAATGCCAGGTCAAAGAATGGCCTAGAACAGGAGTCAATAAACTATGGCTGTGAGGCAAATCCAAACTGTAGAACCCATAAACTATAAATGTTCTTTACATTTGTATTTGGTTGAAAAAAATCTGTAGTATTTTTTTCTCGTTATCTAAGCATGTACACAATTTCTTGATTTTTGTCTTTTACCCTGCAAAGCCTAAAATATTTACTGTCTAACCCATTCTAGAAAACGTGTGCTTACCCCTGGCAAAAGTTTTTTGAATCAAGCTGAGTTCAGACCCAACTTTGCTATTTCATTATTGGAAGTTCAGTTAACTCCATTGAGCTTTTGTATTTTGATATGTCAAATAAGGCTTTTTAAAAACTTTCTCTATTTCATGGAATTAGTATGAAGGAGGATACAAAAAATGAATAATAAGAAAAACAAATTTAAGAAATGTAGAAAGGTCTATACAATATAATTATAGTTTTTTTCAGAAATATTAATATAAATTATACATACTACACCAAATATAAATTATATATACTACATCAAATTTTAGAAGTCCATAGTGTCACACTATAAAATTTTCTACACTCAGAGATGAGTTCTGTGTTGTTTTAGATTCAAGCAAACATACACAAAGCAGAATTTCTGGAGAAAATTGCCACTCAATATTTTAGTATTATTCTTTGCTATTTAAATTTCCGGTTTGAGTGTCTTGGTCAAAATATTTTTTAAAAGATCACCAACTAGAATTAAATTAACACATTGTAAATCTGTCACAATGCTACATGTCAATTATATCTCAATTAAAAAAAGCAAATAGCATTATTCTGGATGGTATGGTTTTGAAAGACAGTGGAACATAGCACATTCTCTTCTTATAATGCCTTCAAATGTTAGCAACCTTATCCACTTGATTCTTTTTCTCTCCTAGTTTAAAAAAAAAATCTGTCCACAAAATAAAGCATTTTATTTATTCATTCATTCACTTATTGAAACAAACATTTATTAAATACTAACAGTGTATCAGGTTCTGTGCTAGATTCTAAGAATATAAAGTCAAATAAGATATGGAAAAATAATTTTGCTACAATGTGTAGAGCATTATATAATACAAGGATGCACATGATGAAATGGGATTTCAGGACATTTTGTGATAAGAACTACATTTAAAACTGGGGTTGCAGGGATGCATAGAACACAGTTCCTATTTTTGGATATATCATAGGCTTCTGGGAGAGAAAGACATACTTAAAAAGAGTCTTCAAAACGATATAGTAAATTATAAGACTAAAGTATATCTGGTGTACAGAGATGGAACACTGAGCTTACTAAGGTATTGAGGAAAGCTCACAGAGGATACAATGTCTGAAATGAGCCATAGAG
Organism: Pteropus medius; assembly: GCF_902729225.1. Classification (NCBI taxonomy): domain Eukaryota; kingdom Metazoa; phylum Chordata; class Mammalia; order Chiroptera; family Pteropodidae; genus Pteropus; species Pteropus medius. Next base: position 25,944,319 of record NW_024350319.1, on the reverse strand, counting down.
AATGACTAAGAAATTTGAAGGAAAACAGAATGGGTATTCCAGGTTGGGTATGGGACTCCAGGTCTAAGCGAAGGCATGAAACAGCAGATTGGGGGGTAGGGGTGAGGCAATAAATAATACAATATTTTCAAAGCATAAACTGTGAGGTCAGTTAAGGCGAGATATGAGATAAAGCTGTGAGCCAGAAGTCAGCATGTTCAGGTTTGGAACAGAAGAAGGGAGTGATTAGAAAAAGTTGCATTGATAATTGTATAGATTAACTATGTTAATCTTAGGCAGTTAAGATGCTTTTTTGGATGTGGTGATTGGTTCAAGAATGTGCATATGATAACCTGTCCAATACTAGTACTCTCAGGAACTTCAAAGAAGCCTGCTTCTCCCACAATTGACTCAAATCTTGAATTACGTAGAACTAAGAGTGAGTTGCGGTAATGAGAAGAGTATCAATCAAGCCTACCGATACAAAATACCACAGCCAAGCCAAGAGATAAAGGGAACCTGACACAGTTACACTCCGTCACATCCAAATTCAGAGTTACCTGTGGACTTCTCAGTTATATGAACAGAGAAGGTTTTTTCTAAAGCCAGTTTTAATATGATTTTCTGACATTTACAATCAAAAGAGGCCTAATAGTGTAACTAGTTATTACTGAGTTCATTCATTTTTGTAAGAATAAAAATGAGGCTAAGTGGGACACAAATCTTAAAAGCAACAAACAAATATGACAAACAAACAGAGACTCATGGACATGGATAGAGGATTAGTGGTTACCAGAGGAAAGTGGGGGAGGGAGGTAAACACAATGCAATATATATACGACATACTGTTGAATTGTATACTTGAAACTTATTGAATTTTGTCGATCAATGTCACTCCAATAATTTTTAATTAAAAAAATTTTAAGTTAAAAAAAAAAAAATGAGGCTAGGAGAGTTATACAACTTTCCAGAGCTTAGCTGTGGTCAGAAGCTAGGAATCCAAACTCGAAATCTTTTTAATAACCAATTACGCTAAATTCTGTCTTAAGATATTATATTTTTTCTAAATGTGTACTGCCCATAGTGATTTAAGGACTTATATTCAACAAGCACATACCAGAAATATGTGGAAATTAGAGGGAAAATGATGATTCTGATTAGACAGACTCACACCTGAGAATCTAAATAGGGAGAAAAGCTAGTCATCTCCATGTTTATTATGTAAACTTCACTTAATTACACTATGGTCAGTCCTCAACTATATCCTGTATCCCATACAGATTCCGTTTCTTTTTTCTCCCTAGATAATCACCTCCAGTCCTTTGCCAAGATGAAAAAGGGACAGTTGCCCAGCTATTCATGGGTTGGATTGAGTTGGGAAATATCGGGGTACTGACTGCTTTTTAAAAACCTTTGACCCAGTTCCCCTATTTTTACTTCACATTCATCCCTACATCCCAAGGTAACCAATCCTAAAATTCCCAAGCTTTTAGGGGATTTCTGTGGTGTAAACTGCACTGCTTCTCGACTTAGCCTGAAGTGTGCTCAGTGCTTTTATGGGGTTGCTAAGTGGGTCACCTTCCTCCCTCTGTTTTGCCCAAAGCTTTCTTGCTATTGTTGTTTTCTGAAATCTGATCCTTGTGGCTTTATACATTAAAAAACTCTCTTCACTACTATGTTTTGAGAGTTCCAGTAGCAGTGGAGTTGGTATAATATTTGAATATTAACATATTTCTGCTAAATATCATTGCACCAACATATTCTAAAAATTTAGTAGTCAATTGAAATTTGAACAGCATTTTTATTGGTTTTTACTATGATCAACACATTCTAGTCCCTAGCCAATCTGGTTTAGAAAAGATCAGGGGACAATCAAATTACTTACTTAGTCATAGTTGAAACTGGAGATTTCAGAAAAAAATTACTGCTAGTCTAAAAATCCACTTATTTGTTTTACTTCACCTGAGTTTAAATCCAGCTCTGACACTTACTAATGGTATAAATTGGAGCAAACAATTCAAACTCTTCATGTTCTAGATGCCTCATTTGCAAATACAGAAGGTTGTTATGAGGATTAAATTAGTTAATGCATATAAAATACTTAGAAACCATTTAATTAGTTTCTGCTTTTATATACATAATTTCTTCTTGTTACTTTGGGTTTAATTTGCTCTTCTTTCTCCAATGTCTTGAGTTGGAGAATTCCTAACCTCAGCTCACTGATTTTCAGTCTTTCTTATAATTTTTAGTTATTGTTTTATAATACATGTATTTAAGGCTATATATTTTCCTCTAAGCATGATTTTTAGCTGCATCCCACAAATTTTAATGTGTAGTGAGTTCAAAATATTTTATAATTGCCATTGTGATTTATTCTTTTACCCAAATGTTATTTGGAAAGGTATTTCCTAATTTCTAAACATAGAGCGATTGTCTTTTTTGTTGTTGTTGTTGTTAATTAATATTTTCTAGTTTAATTCCACAGTGAACACAGAATACACTTTGTAGGATTTCAGTTCTTTGAAATGTGTTGGCAGTTACTTCATGGCCCAACATGTAGTCTTTTGGTCAATGACCAGGGTGTACTTGAAAAAAATGTGGATTCTGCTATTTTTGGTTCTGGTGTTCTATATATGTCCATTAGGTCAAGTTTCTTACTCTGGTTTAAATCTTCTACACCATTACTGTTTTTCTTTTTTCTTCTTGTTCTATTAGTGACTGAAATAAGTGTATTAACATCTTCCAAGATAAAAGAAAAAAATATGTCTGTCACTAACAAGACATTCAATAAGGAAACTATAATTATAATTACTTTTATTTTTAGGTAGGAAATATTAGTATTGCTAAGTGGACATGGTTTGTACAAACTGTCTGGGATCAGAGTAGAATACATTGTTAGAGAAATAAATAATAGAATTTTTTCTGTAAGAAATAGGGCACCTATGGATATTAATTGAAGAAGAAGCATAGTGTCAGTCTATAGTTTTTACCATCTATTGGTCAGTAAGAAAACCTGGCTGAAAAAATATTTTAGAGTTATAAGAAACTCATGAATTCTAACATATATTAAATATATACTTGAATTAAAAAAATTTAAATTAAAAATAAATTATAAGACCATCTTAGCAGTGAGATTTATATGGAACAATCAAATCTAGTTCTAAATGTACATATGTACATACATAGACATACGTACAAACATTCACATGTCTATATGTGAGGCATCTTCTCATAAGTTCAAAATTCATCTTTTTTTAGAAAAAAAAATCATAGATATAGACATACAACCAGATCAGGTAACAATTCTGGTAATGACTTTGCCAATAAAATCAGAAATTTGATGACTTTTTAAAATTTAATAGTTGATTACACAAACTCCTTATATATAATATATTCCATATGACAGAATAGCATACAGACAATCATTAAAAGTCATAATTTAAAATAATACTTCATACTATGTGGTAGCATTCATTATGTAAGTTAAGTGAAGAAGGCAAGATAATATATTGTATAGATAGTATAAACCAAATCGTGTAAATGGAGAGCATAAGCAAGGCTAGGAGGAAATACGTCAAAGCAATATTCTTGGTTGTTCGGGGGGATGAGAGAATTATGATTTATTTTTAAGAATTACTATATATTATTCTTTACACTTTTGTTTATTCTGTACATTTTCTTCAATAATCACAGAAAAGTTTTATAATAACAAAATAACTATTTAATTCAGAAAATAAGTACCCATTTACATCTTTCATTTGCAACTTATTTGAAAAAAACCATGGAAGCTATGTTAACGCTTAAAAAAATCCAGCTTATTTCATATAACTTTAACCATTTCAAATGCAAATAAGTCAAGTAAAAGAAAAAGAATATAAATGAAGCACATATTACTCTATTAAATAAATCTGTGATAGCCACTCTACAAAGCTGGAGTGAAGAAGCAGCAGAATTTATCAGCTGTTAGCTGAAAGCCCTCACTTTAATTATCTCAAGTTGAATGTCTCACCCCATTTGTATGCCTATTAAAAATGAATTCACCCCTGGTTTTTGCATTAAAAAAAACCAAGTGTTTCATGTATGGATGTAATTTTTTAAATCACGCTAAACAATTAAATTAGGTGACACAACCTCTCCTTTTTTACCACTTTTTAGAAAAAAATCACGTACTATAAAAGGCCCAAATTGCTTTTCTCTTCATATAAGTACTCTTTTACTACTTTTCTGTATATAAGTTGAACACATATTTTCTCTTTTACTTTTCTGTATTTTTTCTTGAGCTTGTTAAAAATAGATATTTCAAAAGACTTTTAGATTTTAAGACTATGCTAGATTTATATATATATATATATGAACAAAATACTGCTAAATTGCTTTACTGGTTATTAACAAACTAACAAGCCTTCAAGAGCTCTAACACATGTGAAAATATTGTTCTGTCAATTGTATTTTTAGATTTATTGACAATCTGCAGTAGAACTAGAATATGATTACATACTGAAAGAATTTACCAACACTTATGAAGTTGAATTAAAAAGATCTATTCATATTTCACAGGTGTGTTTAGACCAAAGTGGAAAAATAAAGTAATTTACAAAATCAGAAAATGTCATCCGAGCACAAAAAATTTTTATATAAATTAAGAATTTTATGACTAATAGAACACAAGAATTAAATTCAAATCTTGCCATTAACATTTATTAACAAAAAGTCTATGGGCAAGTTAATTGACCTAAGAAACTCTTTGTCCAACAATATAGCGGTGATAAAACCCACCTCACTGGGTTTACATCATATGTTTACATAATATGGGATATTGGATACACATACTAGGTTCTCAATACTGATAATAATTATACTGTTTTTATTATAATAACCTTGACTCATCATCATCATCATCATCATCATCACCATTTTCATAAGCTGCATTAGTAAATTGTTTTGGAAGGGGATATGGTTAAAAAAAAATCACTGCATAAATAAGAGGACTGGGAACCATATCTTCTATTAGGAGATTAATTCTATGATGGTAAAGTTTAGCTTTGGTCAATTTTCATGTCAGAAGCAGTCTTAAAAAGAGGAGATAAAGCTTAGAGCCACCAATATGCATGTTTTGAAAGATATTAAAAGGTATCTCAACCAAAAATATCTAAAAATTGAGCTAGTTGTATTATCCAAATATCTTTTGAATCAATGGCTTTTTAGGTTTTAATAATCCTTATTCTAATGTCCTTCTAATTAAAACCTTTGAGTACGGGGTCTATAGGATTGAACATAGTGCTCAGCAGAGAATAGGTTCTCAGTATATATGTATGGTGTGAATTAATTACATGAGGGATATTACTTAAACATATTGGAAGTTTATAAGATTATTTACAATGAAGTCAGTAAATTTGGAGAATTGGGACAAATTTCATCATCAATTCATAATCCTGTGATAGTAAGCAGGTGCCAAAGGGAAGGTGAGAGGGAAATAAAACTTTTCTACTTCCCCTTCCCCAGTGTTTGCATTGGCATTTCTCCACTTAAAGAAATCAGGGGTTGGGGGAGGGGGAAGGCAGGTCATTTGATTATGAAATGAAATAATTATATTTACTTTATCTATTTCTGTCTCAGCCTATTAATCCTTTCTGTGTTTGCTTTTAATTACTCTGGAAAGCCGTTAAGCTAATGAAGGAAATACTTGAGATATGGAAATATAGTGATTCTGTGATTATGCTAGAACAAATCAACACAGAATAGAATTAATTATTAGAATGTACACAGACTAGTGACAAGCATCACGAATCTGAACCCTGGAGATATTTACCTGGTGGCTTAAGAGAATCTCTGTTGCCTTCACTTCTCCTATTTGGTGAAGTTACAGAACTATGAAAGGCCGCTCTCCCTTAGAAATAACGTCCACTTGATTTTATGAGAATTCATCAGGCCCCTTTTGTAGAGGCAGCACAATTTTCTGCTCATCAATAACAACTATAGATATAGGGATCCAAAATATACCGCTGTGAAATGTGTTTTTTTTCCCCTGAATTCCCTTATTTGGCTAAAAGCAGAGCAACCCCTAAAATTCAACTGTCATAAACCCCCTCCTTAGGAGTTTTGCAACCAGAGAAGATTGTCTTCCATTACCAGAGACAAGAAGTAGGGAGAAGAAATCATCTAAACAGATATGCTCACAAAACTATCATGTCTTCCATCTCTTCTTCTCAGGGCTCAATTATCTTTCCAAGAAGTCATTCGTTTACCCATGAGTGCCCTTCTCCCACTCCCCTTAACCTATTAATTGAGATCCTAATTCTAACCACCTTTTTGAGTCACATTTTCTGTGAATTCCCACATATATTCATGAATAAAAATTTACGAATATATGTCTATCTCTTGATACTCTGTCTTTTGTCAGTATAATTTGCACATCCCCAAACACTAAACTTAAGAAGATAGAGAAAAGTTTCTCCCTCCCAACAATGGATTCAGTATGACTAGATGTTTGGACCTAGATTTCCCTAATATACTGAGTTGTAATGACTGATAAACTGAGGCATGTAAAATCATGACAATCCTTTAGGGTCTTTTGCAAACTCCTTCATCAACTGTGATTTCAGCATCTGGATTGCAGTATCACAAATCAAACCAATCTGTCAGTTAATACAATACAAAAACAATAATTTCTATGATGTATTATGCTTTTATATTTTCAAAAAGTCATGATTAAACATGCAAAAATCAATTTAAAATATGAATAGTTAAATTAATTAGTTTATACTTAAAATCAACAATCACAGGAATATAATTTAGATCTATGGTCCCCAACCTTTTTGGCACCAGGGACCAATGCTCCTATAAGAATCTAATGCCTGATGATCTGAGGTGGAGCGGAGGCAGTGATGCTAGTGCTGGGGAGTGGCTGCAAATACAGATGGAGCTTCGATTGCTCATTTGCCTGCTGCTCACCTCCTGCTGTATGGCCCAGTTCCTAACAGGCCACAGACCAGTACCAGTCTGTGGCCTGGGGTTTGGGGACCTCTGATTTAGTAACAACATAAAAGATGATCTAGAATGGACCTGGAAGAGTATCTTTGTTACTACATTTTATATAATTTTGTCCATATTTAATAAAAAATTTGGTACCTGGAGCTTTGTTTTCCTTTCCTATAAGACTCATTTTGTCATCATATTGACTTAGTGTTCACCTGGATAAATCATCTTCATAACCATATTTTGACTTCTCTGACCATTCTATTTTAATAACTCAGGCTGTGGCTTATACCTTTCTTAATTATCCAGGAGACCTTTATTTTTCAAATGTTAAACTTCATGTCACTCTTTAAAAAGTTTTTTTTGGCATAAACCTTCTCCACTTAACTTCACTTGTCCATGGAAATTGACACTGTTGCCTGTTCCCTCTTCTCTCCATCTCAAAGATATCAGTTAACTGTATTCCTCAATATCGTGTCACAGCTGATTCCTTTGTCTCTTCAATGGCTACTTTTCCCTTATTCACTTTTTAAATGTCAAGGGTTCATTCTCTGGGCTTGTTTTCTCGCTCTATATCGCAGATACAAACGCTTTCTTAGCCTGCACAGAGTCAATTCACACACGTTTAAACAAAATTAATTAGTCATTGCCACAAAAGGCCTCAGGCATGCCTGAGGCCAGCTCCACTGAGGGCTGCTGTGGCTGGAAAACTGATTTGAGATTTGTCCTGCCTTTCATTAAAAACTTGGAAATGTGCTCAGATACTTTTGCAATTGGTGGGCTGGCTTCTCATATCTGGTGCACTCTCATTATGCGCAAGTATCAGCATACCTCTATGGCAAACTTTATGGGACCTAGGAAGTTTACATGACCATATCTGAGAATATTCATTGTCTCTTGCCGATATAGGCTTCTCTGTGATTTTCTAGATTATCTGCCATTGAATAACATTTTTATCTTTAACTACTTATTAATCTCATAATTCTATTAAGACAGTCACCAATACTTAAAAATTATGAAATTTCTCACAAAAGCTCAGACTCATGACATCACTTGAAAAATCAAATGGTTTGGCAGTCCTTGGTCCTTTCCACATTTGTGCATTTCCACACAAAGCAACTTCTAGACTTCAGGGTAGCTGTCTCTTTTGGAGAGGTCAGATTTACCATGTCCCTTCTGCTTCATTCATTTATTTGATTTTCCTGATCTCTGTAGGATTTGAGCTTATAATGTACATACTACATATACTCACTACTTTAATCCAGTACTTATACTGTGACTGAATCTATATCTGCAAGAATAAAATCACCTGAGTTACAGAGTGATATGGAGTGAATTGTGTCAACCGCCCCAATTTATATGTTGAAGTCCTAACCTCCAATGTGTGTTTTGGAGATAAGTTTTTTTAATGAGACAATTAAGGTTAAATGAGGTCATAAGGGTGTGGCCTCATTCTAATACAACTGATGTCCTTACAAGATGAGGAATAGATAGGAATGATTTCTCTCTTTCACCCCTAAGAAGCACAAAAGAAAGGCCATGTGAGAACACAGTGAGAAGGAGGCCATCTACGAGCCAAGAAGAGAGCCTTCACCAGAAAATGAATTTACCATCACTGTACATGGATTTGTAGCCTCCAGAACTGTGAGAAAATAAATATCTATTGTTTCAGCCACCCAGTCTGGTATTTTGTTACGGCAGCCCGTGCGGAGTAACAAACATAGACCAAACCCAATTCCTCTAGAAATGGTGTCCCACATCCACTCATCATCTTTACGAAGACTTTTATAGTCATTTCCTAAGCGGTCTATCTGTCTTTGAATCACCCCTCTTCTCTATTTGCTGTGAGAGAATTCTCTTTGAAATGCAATGATTATAACATGTGCTCTTGCTTTGAAATTAAAAAAAAAATCTAGTTAAATTAGTAAAATAGTTCATCACCTATAGGTCCAAATACTCCAGAATGGCCCTGTGGATCCTTTGTCTCTTGTCATCCTGCTCATATTCCTAGTGCACTAGCAAAATCACATTATTAATGGCTCTGACAAAGGCTTTCTCCTTGACCAAACTTCAGTCAGGGTCCTCTGAGGTTTCTTCTCAACTAATCTTTGACCTTGGCTCCTTGCTGAGCCTGCATGACCGGTTTTAGTAATAGTCCTGTTAGGCCAGTTCAGAGAGAATCCCCTACCCTTGATATTACCTTCAATATCTGGTCAAATTTCTCATTCTGCACCCTCAGTACTTGACTAACCTGGCCTACCTTCAGCAAGAATCCCCCCACCTTGATATTTCCTCTTAGTAATTTTCCATCTACTGAACCCCACATTCTGTTTGTGGGCTATAAATCACTACTTTTTCTTGTTGTAATCAAAATTAAACCCAGTTCTTCACTGAGGTCCCTTTTTTTCTACTGCAATAGTTCCTTATGAAATCTGTTTTTATGGTTTTAACTACTGTCCACTTATTGTTTTCTGTAACATCTCCTTAAACTAAACTCTTTCTGCCTCTATGTACCCAATCCCACATTACTTCTGCTTTCTTCCAGCCTATATGTCAAGAAGGCTTTATTATGGGCCCATTTAAGTCATACTGCTTTTTGAAGTCTTCCAAGTAGAAATTATTATTTATGTCTCTTTGGTGCTTCTAAGGTACTTTGTATATACATCTATTGTGACTTGGTAAATTTTATCACTTTATTTTTTGTTTACATTATTCTCTTTGACCATTAAACTCAGGGGTTTTTTCGTCTTTATTATTTTGTTTTATTTTTACCCAAGGTGCTACTATGCTGTCAGGTACTTAGGAGGTAATTATATATTTATTAATCAAATATTTGTTAATGCTAGCATGGAAGTCAGTGTAAGGTCATTAATAGTCATAAAGGCCAAAGCAAAATCAAATCCTTGTTTCCCCTCAAAGTTGCCTTTAAAATACAGAACAATCCAATTGTAAATTTATGTGAATTAGGATTAACCTCATTATAAACAGAGCCAAATGAAGAAAGCCCACACAGTTTAACTGTCTAGGTGAATTTATTTATGAAGTTCCCAGAAAGTCTCCAAATGTCTACAAGGATTATCCCTATTCTGTAATCTTTTCTTAGTTAATAAGGAAATGGGGTTTGTGTTAGATTGATATGGAAAGTAATGGAACTGTAATGTCTTTAAGTAATAAAATATTTAAGATACACTACAGTTGGCTGTTGAAAGCCTTCCTCTTATCTTTGGGGCTCTTTCAGTCTGCTAGGAAGAGGAAATCAGCTGTTCTCTATTGCCCATTTTAACCAGAAGAGATCAAAGGGGAACCTATAACCTTCACTATAGTGACACAAACAATGCGGGGCCATTGCTATTCCAGGCAGCTGGCCACTTTGCTATTATGTAAGTGCATTTTCACAGATATAGCTTTTGCATCTAAGAAATATAAAAAATTAATAAAATTCTGTATATAAATATATATTGCTTCTAAACTTTCTTAGCAGTGAACTATCATAAGCCTTATCATTTACCAATTTATTAAAATGAATCCATCACTAATGTTTCATATTATTTAAAAGACTTTGACTCAGGGTAGCTGAGAAACTGGAGATATAGGAAGTAAAAGACCCAAGACCTTGTGCAATTATAGCCACCAAATGAGGGCATTAGGCTACATCAGTATTTCTTAAAATATTACAAGAACAAATTAATTATCATTATAATGAAAAAAGTAGGGGAATCAGTGATGAAAAAAGCTTAAGGAGCACTGAATTAAATAAAGTTAAGCAGGTTTTATTTTGAAGTGCAGGACTCCTCAGTATCTTTTTTGAGTAAAACTGAAGAGGGATTATACCTTATGGCTATTTATACCTTATAGCCATCCTTGCCTCTTCTATTTGGAATGGATATAAGAATTAAGAAAATTTTATGAAACATCCTGTATAAGGAGGTATTTTAAATTAACAGAAGGATTTACACAACTACAATATTTAAGACTATGCATTTTAAAATTATATACACTCAAAATCACTTCCTACATATAGGATTTTAAAAGAGCTTCAGACTTATCTATAATAAAAGAGAAACTCCTATCTCTGCTGATAGCAGGATTTTCACTGTAATCTTTTTGCTGTTTAAGATATACAAGTTACTAAAGTATTTTTTGTCTTCTTTAAATTACATAATTCCTTCTAAAATCTTTTACATAATTCTCCAAAGCCGAGTAACAGGCAATTTATTTCAGGTGCAGCACATTATTATTTGATCTAATGTAAAACTTAATGCCACTGTTATTTTGAGTCTCTTTCCCTTGACTGAATGCAGCTAATAAAGTAAATAAGAAACTTTAAAATGTATTTTTTAAGTTTAAATATTTATGTTAAGTGTTTTATACTTTCGAAGGACTGGCATCTGTTAAGATACCCTTTTGTGAATTTTAGAGTATACGAGAATCACCTGGAGGGCTGGTTAAAGCTCAGATTGCTGGGCCCTATCCCCAGAGTTTTTGATTCAGTACGTCTTGGATGGAGCTGATAGCCTGCATTTGTAACCAAGCGATGCTAATGCTGAAGGTCCAGGTAGCACACTTGGAGCCCCACTGCTTTCACAGATTCCTATCTATTTGGCGCATACCAGGGTTTTTTTGTTGGCAGAAGCTTCTCTGCCAGGCCCCAAGGTGGAACCACATAGGAACAAAGAGAGCTGGTTATTCCAATCATCTCCCACATAAGTCACCTTGTATTGACTCCTAGGTTCTGCCACCATAATCTCATCCCACCCCACCCCACCTCCACCAAAAAAAACCGACAAAATTTTTCCCTCCTTTAATGTTTACCACTGTCAGCTAATGATGAGTAGGTCATTAGATTAAAAATGAGATTTACACTTTGGATTTCTTCCCCTTAACCACTGGTTCTTATTTTCCTACATAACTCATTTTTCTCTCTTACATATCTTTGCAGAATCTTGATTCTTTCCTGGCCTCATTTGTCTCTACCTATTGAACCCTATTGCTAGCCTATATCAATATACAGTCCGTATTCATTCCTTTGTTCAATCGCTCCACAAGCATTTGTTAAAGGGACAATATAGAATGAATATGACAAAATTCTGCATTTGTGGGTTTCCAATGCAATGAAGAAATAAACATAAAAATAAGTATGATATATTTAAAAAGTGATGTGTAAATTTAAAAAAAATATGTAAGGTAATGGCCAAGAAAGTGACTAGAAATGAAATGTATCTTAGCTATTCTGGAAACACCTCTCTGAGAAAGTAACATTAATCTGAAACAGCAATATTGTGATGGAGGCAATAATGTAATGAATATAACAAAGGTATTCCAGGCAGAGGAAGCATCGATTCAAAAGCAGAAAGATCCAGGGTGGTTGAAGTTAGTGAAGGAGTCAGGCAGGGAAAATTGTTAAAGAGGAGTTAATGTGTGGGTGGCAAAATTTTTCATAAGTCATTTGTAACCACATGTTACACACACACACACACACACACACACACACACACACACACCTGGCATACAGACTAGAAGACTATGATGCATACAGGATGAGAAATAAAACCGTTCCACTGGCTGACAGAAGTTAAAATATCAGTAGCATCTGAGAGAAGAGAAACTGAAAACTAATATCATAATTCACTGTCTAGCCTTTGGAGTTGGCTGTACTAAAATGCACAAGGAATTGTGCACAGTTCTTATTTCAGAATGTGAATACAAAAAGTTTTAACCTTTTGTCCTCTTCATGAATGCTGAATTAAAGAACCACTCTAGGTATTGATAAATAGCACTCCTTACTCAATAAAGAGAAAATTCTGAGTGAAGAGGGGGCAAAATCAGGTCAGAAGTATATTTTACATTATTTTACAAAGACCATTCTGAAACAGAAGTGGTTCTGATAAAATTAACAAAGCAAATTCCAGCAAAATAATAACTAGTTTGTGAAACACACACACACACACTCCTTAAAACAATTATGAAACAGAAATTAGCCTAAAGCAAGAGTTGTATGCTTCTGACAAACCCCTCAAGAAAAGCATTAAGCTTACTACACCTGATAATTTGAATTACACTTCAATCTTTATATCATTAGCCTCCAGGTATATCTGAGGATATCAGAATTGAATTTATCAGCTAGGGTTCTTTTCAAGTAAAGAACGTAAGTCTGTGTTTATAATTTTGCTTTTACAAATATTAAAATTTGCCACCATGAGACCTGAAATTTAAGTATTCTCACTAGCAAGGCAATTTTTCTGGTGTACAGAGCTAAAAAGTCTTGTGAGTGAAACCACTTTAGTTTTTAAAATGTTTCAAAAATAATTATGTTAAAATAAAAGTCCTTTGGTTTATACTGTAAAACTCCTAGGATCTCATTTAGGAAATGACTTTATGCACGCCTCACAATCATTTATGCTGATTGCATTACCTGTCTGCATCCACTGTCACATCATGAACTCCCCTCTGGATGACATCCCTGGAAGTTGATGTGTCTGGTATTCGGTTCAAACTTCTAGTATACAGGTTGAGTCCTCCATCTGTCATGTACCTGAAAATAAATGTCTGATTAATCAACAGGAAATTAAATGACCTCATCTGTAAAATTTCACTTAATAAAAAACTGTTCATAAGTTTCAATAACTATGCAAATAGTCTTTATTATAGTTTTTTTCTATGTATACATTCTACTCACCAGAAAGAATTAGAATATCTTTTCAAATTTATTAAGAAATCAATCTTCCTTACTACAACAAGTAACTATCTTTCTCTTTTCCTCTTTTGTTATCAATATTTTGAACAGGCTTGTAGAAAATATGACACTTGGCAAAATAAAAGCAAGATCATTTCATTTTGTAAATACCATTTTTGAAGCATTGATGGTCATAGGAGTAATGAAACATTACTAAACTCAAAATTAATTTATTTGATAAGTAAAATATATGCCATAGGGGCCACTATCATAAAATGATATCAAGATGCATTAAATGTTTAAAATGTTGCCAGGAATGGTTCAAATAGTTTCCATGTAATAACATTATGATCCCCACATTAGCGGTATAAAAAAAATAAGTAGGCACAAAAAGATTAAAAACTTACACAAGGTCACTCAAGAAAGTCTTAGGATAATTTTAGCGTGTTCAAATTCTATAAGCTATGAATCACATAAAAAAAGAACCCAAGAGTCTTACAAAGCATTACTAATTCCTCCTCCCCTTCTACTGCCATCTTTCTTTTTCTTTCTGTGCAGACAAACTTTGCATACCTATGGCATAATTTCTTTAGGTGTCTGTTTTCCAAGTATTTCCAGGCCATAAGTCACGACCCTGCTCTCGAATAAGATATTAAACTGCTTCCTATAGAGAGATATGTGTATTTTCCATAAGCACATTAGATATAGCATAAACTGACCATGTATTATGTTCATCACAAAAGCTCATGCTTTTTTTGTATATGCCAGTACAGTTATAGGAAAATATACATACCATCCACCCAATCAACAATCTAGATATATAACTCTCTTGTCTTGTCACTCATCACCCCTAACTATTATAAGATAGAGTATTCAAATCTGCGAATTGCATCATTATGCTCTAATTATGTCTGGAATTCACTGAAATAGGAAAGAGTAAATATCTTATCTTTTAATGTTATTCAATTCTACTTTCTCAGTCAACATGAAGATATATAAATCTATGATCATAAGAATTCCATGCTATTTTTAAAACAGCTTTATAGTGAAACATATTTATGCAAGTGTATGAAGCATAAAAGTACATTTAAATAATAAAACTAGTATCAACTATCATATATATACCCATTACCTGGCATCAAAAATAGAACATTTCCAGTTTCTTCAATGTCCATACAGTCTCCTCCTTGTCATATCCCCAAACCTCTCTTCCAGAGATATCTACTGTCTTGAGTTTTCTGTTACATATGCCTTTACTTTTCCTTATGGCTCTACCTCATGGGTGTGTAGCTCTAAAATATATATTGTTTAGCATTTCATTGATTTGACCTTTACATAAATTGAATCATACTATATGTATTCTTTTGTGACTTCTTTCACTCAAAATTACATTTTTGCAAATCATCTATGTAGATGTGTATGTAATGTTCCATTATTCATTTTATGGTTGAATAGCTCAATTTTATAAGTACATTACAGGACATTTGGGCTGTTTTTAGTATGTTTTTGCTGTTACAAACAATACTGCTGTGTTCACAGTATGTAGTATTTGTGTACGTACATTTCTTTGTGCTTACAGGCAAGAGCTTATCTAAGGTCTATATCTAGGAAGAGAATCACTCGGTCATAAGAGACATAAGCATATATTCGACCTTATTAATCAATGTTAAATAGTTTCAGAATAAACTCCTACTTGCTTATGGATGAGAATTCTCTTTTTTGTCTTAACTTGCAAGTTCCAGATTACCAAGGAGCATGAACATATTTTTACTTTGTTATAGACCATTTTTCTTTTTTTTGTCTGTGAAATGTTTGTCTTTTTTGCTCATTTTTCTATTAAATTTTATGTTTTGTTGTTTTTTTTTTCTTTCCTCATTGATACCAATCCTTTATTAGTTATATGAGTTGCATATGTTTCTGGGCCCAATAATTTATCACTGTGACATATGCAGATAACTCAATTTCTACCCAATTAAAATATGTAACTTTCCCCCCAGTTTTCCAGGGTATGCCTTTTTTATTTCATAAATGGAGACTTTTTCAATGAGACTCATTTTAAGTAAGAGGCTTTCCTCTGACTAATTCCTAATTACTAGCAGATTCACATCCTCAAGGGTTTAAAGTAATTTTAAAAAGAGAAAGAAGAGATAAGACTACATGCTTCAAGAAATTTTGAATTCTCAGAATGCTGATTGATTTTCTGAGTTCTACTTAAAGTATACAAAAAATGAAACTCCATTCCCTTTTACTTCATGACATTCCTTGTGGTTACATAAGAAAAAAATCCTAAATAACTTCATTCATTACCTTGTCTTTTGAGCCTCTTGTCCTTTAATCTCTGATTAAAACTGGGAGAAGAAAGTTAACTTTGTGACTCAATTTCTTCATGAACAGTAGCACAGACATTTCTATGCCCTTTTTTTCTATTTAAGGAAAACACCATCAAATTAAAATTCACCTAGATGTTTCTAGCCCTCTCATCTTCACACCTTTTAATTCCAGGCTAAGGCATCGGGGTACATCCTACCAAGGCCAACAATGGCACACTATGTAAACTGATGAGCAGTAAAGTACAGCTCATCCTAGGTGTCCACACAATACTCACTAATTATGTTTGAACTGAAACCAGCCATATCACCTGTTGACCATGCCCAGTCACCTTCTACCCTGGGAACAGAACTCTGAGTCATTCCTTAAATTTCAGCATCCTGTACTCTACCAGGGCAAAAGGAAAATGTCTAAGGCCAAACAGGTAAACCTCACCAGAGGAAGTTTTCATACAGGATTTGTGTAATTTTTACTTAGTTAATTTAGATATTGAATATGAATGACTGTTGGTCAACATAGAACATGTAGACCACTGATGCATATTTAAATGGACTCATGTTTTGAACTCTCCAAGACTTCATTTGAAAGACTGATAAGGAACAAAAATGGAGAACAGAAGTCTGAATTGGGTTTCCATTGAGGCATGAAATAAGTAGAAAGGACAGTGGGTATAACAACATACTTTCCTCCGATTAGTGAATTTAGCAGACTAGCCTGTTCTCATCAAAACAATTGCCTCGTCCTCTTAGCGCACAGCTGAACCGTATTTCACGGCCTCTTTTACAGGTATATCTGGACACACAGCTGTTCTGGGTAGAAGTCATACGTACCACTTCTAGGCCCAGCACATACAAAATATTCTTATACCATGGTTCTTCCTCTCTTTGCCATCTGCCTATTGAATATCAGTGCCCAGGGTAATATAGGAAACCTAGTTGGATAAAAACATCCTCCTTTGTCTCAAATATGGTGCTCATCTCCCAACTGAAGGTCAGAAACACCGGTGAGGGTTTTATGCAAAAGAGAAATGAGCTTCTTTGTGTTGTTACTGAGATTTTGAGATTTCTCTGTTACAGTAGCGTTAACTAATAACAGATAGAATCCTGGAAAATACAAAATGCTTCTGAGTATAGATATGACTGTAATATATATTACTATATACAGAAATCAGTTGTTTTAAAAAAATTGCCTTAAAAAACTACTTACCTAAGAATTTATATACAAACACTTAAATACATATGTGTATTCATTTATTGAAAAAATGAGCACCTATAAAAATATAAAAACACTAGCATTTGAGTTACAAGTGGGCAGGCACTGTGTCTATATTATTCACACACAGTGCCTAGAATGTTGCTTGACACAGGATGAGCTCAAGAAATATTTTTTGAATACATACATAGCTACAAACATAAGCTCACGATCCCTCTTCTCTTTATATTCTTTTCCCAGGAGTCCTCATGTCTCCCATGAGGAGATAATTTTTACTATCTCCTATATGAGATCACACCCTATCTTATATCTCTACCCTGGGCACTACTTTTGCTTTACCCCACTGTCTCCACCTCAGCATTTTAAACTCCTCATCTTCTTTCTCTGCCATCTCACCAAAATTAAAAAAAAAAAAAAATCAACTTTCTTTGCACCAATTTTCTCTTATGGTACCATTTTCTATCTCTTTCACTTACAAAATGGGCATCCTGTCTGAATTCTCTGCTTCTCTTATACTCTCATGGGTAGCCTATCATTGTTTCTGTAAATTTTAACATTATAGTACTTCCCATATCATTTTTTTCCCTTTTTTCATCCCTATCAATATTACTCCCATATTTCTGATCTTGAGACCTTGGAACCAAATTCTTGCAATAGTGTCTGAAATCTATCCCCAGAGCTTCTTTCCTCAATCTGTTTTGCAGACTTCCCCTAAAATGGTCTTTCAAAAACTATCATTATCCTCATGTGGTGTTCTGTGACTATTAGATAATCTTTTCTAAGAAACAGTGTTTTCCATTGCTTATAGTACACAATTCAAACCTCTAAGCTTAATGTTATTGAGGCCTGTCACATAGTCCATATCTCTCAAATCTTATCTTTAAATGTTTAAGATTCCCTGAATCTCAGTTAAGGGAAAGATCCTGGAATGTCATCCAATCCAATTGTCCCTCTGCTTTGAAAATGATATATTAGTCAAGCTTGATGAATAATATATCTCCTACAAAACATACCTTTCTTACAAATTTTTCTCTTAATATATTTCCCTCCTCTATAGCTATTTAAATAAGGGAACAGAACTAACATATTTCCTTTTCTTCTTTCTATTTCATGCTAAGATTTAGCTCCTTCTCCTTAATTCTGAACTCTAAGCTAAAATTTTATCTGTATGAACCTTTTGAAATTACTCACACATTGCATTGTGGGTGTCCCTTGATTTCTGAGTTAAACTGCTCCCAAGAAATGCTTTTTTCTCTCCAGATAAGCATGTTATGCGTGTGTAAGTAAATACAGTTAATCCTCATGATTCACGAATTCCATAATTGTGAATTTGCCTATTCGCTAAAATTTGTAGGCTTAAAATCAATACTTGCAGCACTTCCGTGGTCATTCATGGACATACTCAGAGCAGTGAAAAATGTGAGTTGCCCATGTGGACATTCCCAGCTGAGGTCAAATAAGGTGACATTCTGCCTTCTTGTTTCAGCTCTCTTACTGTAAATAAGTGTCCTTTTCACAGTCTATTTAGAGCTAACTTTTTCACATTTTTGTGCTTCCTGTTGGAGATTTTGCTGTTTAAAATTGGCCCCAATTGTAGTGCTGAAGTGCTGTCTTGTGTTCCTAAGTGCAAGAAGACTGTGATGTGTCTTAGGGAAAAATACGAGTGTTAGATAAGCTTCATTCAGGCATGAATTACACTGTTGTTAATCATGAGTTCAACATTAACGAATCAACAAATTGAAATACACATAAAAAAGATTATATATTAATTCATTGATGAAATGTTATGACCAAAGGCTCGCAGGAATCTAGTCTGTATATCCCTTGGGAGTAATGCTTTAGTACTCACTAATTCAGTGTTCGTGGTGACTTTATAGAACATAACTACCACAAATAATGAGATTGCCTGCATATGTGTGTATGTATCTATATGCGCATATGTATATGTATATAAATATATGTGTATAGTTATATATATTATTAAATCTTCATCTAGTAGTGAATATAAAAATAAATAACATATATGCTCACATTTAAAGAGATAGAGAAAGAAAAGAAAGGAGAATACTGGAGAGAGAGAGGAAAGAATGAAGAAGAAAGAGGGGAGAGACAGAGGAGAAAAAGTTCATGCCTTACATATTCTTGTGTTGCCATCCCTGAACTGGGTATTCTCTCCCCGGTGGTATTAAATATTCACAATGATTATGACAATAACAATCACAAATTAGTACAATTATTATTGATATTAAGTATACTTATGAAGATGATGACAAACTTACTGAGCACAGGCTTTTTGCTACATACAATTTTGTGTTATTTCCCCCATTCCAAATAATTTTGTGGAGATTCTGCAACATTATCCTTATTACAGATAAAAAAAAAAAAAAAAAAGGGATAAATTAAGTTCCAAAGGAGCTCACAGATAGCAAATGGTATAAAGAGATTTAAATTAGGCACTGACTCTAGTGGCTACTCAATTACTTTCTACCCTAACTGACCATAATCTGCCCCCTTGATTCTAAATCCTTCGAAATTCAGATAAGATGGCTATCCTGGAATGGACTGCTGGATATCAGGATATCAGAGCAGAGCTATAAATCTGATCAAAAGCTCTTTTGTACTTTTAAAGTCTTGTCACCCTTCAAACAAGCTTTTCATGAATAAAGTCAGGAAAGGTTAGTCATGTAGAAGAATGATTTCTGACACTAGTCCTCTCAGATGTATAAGGACAAAGAACAGCTCGAAATGCAGACTGAAGTGCAAAATATAGATAAGGTTAATTGGAAAGCTTTTCCTTGCATTACAGAGCCTGGGGTTTGAAGTTAGACATACGTGAGCTCTAATGCAAGTCTAGCTTTTCCATATACAATTGAGACCAGTTACAATCAGTTTCCTTATCTAAAAAGCAAGTATAAAAATACTCACCTCATAAGGGCTGGTGGTGAAAAGTTAAACGAATCAACATCTTTAAAGCACTTAATAAGAGAATAGTAGTTAACAGGAAGTATTCAAAAGAGCAATTACAATTATTAATAAAAGTAGTTTTGATAGAAATATCCTATTGCCTCCACTGGGGCTCATCCCCAGATTGAACGAAATAGTCCAAATTTCCAAAACACTTTAAAAGCTTTATAATCTCAACATTTTTTAGAAGATAATAAGAAACAGAAGGAGAACAAGGACTAAGATAAAATAGCAAATCTGATACCATCACAAAAAATAAATAGATGGAAACTTTCAACTCTAAAACAATTTTCCTTCAAGTTAGAATGGAGATGTAGAATTTAAAAATGCTATAAAATATTTGTTTCTCAAAGCAGTTAAAGACAGTTTTGACAAGCGAAAAACAAAAACAAAAATGGCACCTCAGCAAAATTCCTCTTGTCTCCTTCCCACATCCTTCACTATAAAATATGTTATTTAAGAAGCATGAGAAAACCACTCTGAAAAACACAGGGCACATGTGTTTCTCTGAACTAACAATAGAGAAATTTAATGGCTTATAATGAAAAGGTTTTATAGAAATCTGAGATACTTTACTTTTCATGAATGAACAGAAGAGAGGATCTGAAATATCCTAAATACCTTAGATTTCTCGCATTGTCTAATGACTTTGTGAACTAACCTATATGCCCTCTTTATAACTAATGCATCTTAGTACAGCACTCCTCTTTACACAATTCTGTTAGAGACCAGGGCCCAGGCCACTTACCCACTGTTAATGTCATCAGTCCTGAGACTTTTCCCAAGGATATCACCATCACTCATATATCCACCAACATCAACTTCGGAGGACACGTCCAGGTCACTGCTTGCTTTCTCACTCATGTCAATTTGTGACATGTTTCCCAGCCGAGAGACAGCAGCTCGACGGAGAGGCGTTGTGTACATGAACCTTGAGGGGTCTGTGTGGATGAACCGACTGGTACCGCTGCGAGGGTAGCCAGCACCCAGGGAGGGAGCATCTCCAGCCTGAAGTCGAGGACATGCCTGGCCCAACCTCCAGGTCATGGGAGTGGGTCGGCTTGTCAAGTTGGGTATGGTCCTTCCATTCACTTCCGTTGTCACAGTGCTGTCAAATGTTGTCTCCAAGGTGCTGTCAAATAAAATGGAGAAGTAACTATAATCTGGTTCGCTTGGGGCCGCAGACCTAGAATGCATGAAGACAGGAAAGGCTGGGATTGAGAGTCATTTCTCAGAGAAATGTCATTTTCATGAAAGGTAAATTATACATTCATAATGAGATTTCTAAACATCTCTGCAGATATCAAAGTGTGGGAAGGGACACTCATTAGCAGGGTTTTGTTTTGTTTCTTTTCTTTTTGTTTTTTGTTTTGTTTTGTTTTGCTTTTTTGTTTTCAAAAGAAAGGCCATCATTACATTTTAGATAAAACAAAATATTGTTTCATAGTTTCAACAAATATTTAATTTACCCCACTGTAGCCTTCTCAGAACTTTTCTGGAAGCTAACTACAATTAAGTTTGAAAATCTCTCTACCACTCATCCCCAGATGCATTTCAACTACAACTTCAGTAACTGTTCTTTAGGGAAAGCATGAAAATCTTGCTTTTAGTAGAGATGGTGGTATAGTAGCTAATTCAGTTTGAATGGGAAATTATACAGAAGAAAATGCAGACGGGAGAAAAAAGTCCTTGGGTATGCTGAGAAGTAACCAGTTTTGTCATGTAAAATTTAAGTGAGAAAACAGGGAACATTAAAAATCTTTCTTTATCATTATAAAAAGTTAAGTGCTTGATTGTAATTTTTTTCTTTACTGGCCCCAAAATATGCAGAATTGAGAAAAACCTGTGGCTTATCTGCGTCCCACGAAGACTGGACATAGTCTCTTCTAAATTCTGCCTCAAATCTGCTATGTTTTTAACTGTTCTCATTCTTCTCGTTTCAGGGTCTTCACCTAGAAAAGTAACATAATAATATATTTGTTATTCATGTCATTTACAGTCCTGGGAATAATTATATACATATAAGTAATACAAATTCTTTTTCTTAAAAGTAAAATAATAGATAGGAAATTCTAAATGACTATTATTGTCTGGAAATTATAATTTTTATTTCAATAAAATATGAATAGAAACAAACATAATGTAACAAGTAACTTGAGGTAGTGATAACAATAATAATTTGTAGATCTATGACCTAATCACTGAAAAATGAGAGGGTCATTTGGAAATACACCGTATGTATATTACTCCATGTTATTGAGCTTAATTTAAAAATCTGAAATTTTATTTGGGTCCTAATTATTTCTATAATTACCTGTTTCTAAGCATACTCAGAATAGTTGAAAGAATCTTGCCTTATGTATCAAGTATACATTTGGACTCTGAGGTGAGATAATAGGATGGAGGTCGTTTTTACAGGAGCAATATCTTTTCACATCTTTTATTTTATTAGACTCATAGACCAAAACTCACAACATTGGGTGGTTTTATTTTTTAATTATATCTTCACTTTCTACAGAGAACCAAAACATCCACATGACACAAAAAAGTTCCAGTAATGTCTTAGGCATCTAAACTTAGAATGTGTTTAATGGGCATGAAACAAATAGCTCTGCCAGTGTGATAAATGCTGCAGCACCTTATATAACCACCACCTATCATTTGGGGGCAGAGTTGCCATTAAACTATTTGGTTTATGGCCATGTAATACTTACCAGGCCAGTGGCCATTTGAAGCTGATGTCTCTGGACAGATAATAATAATAACAGGCAAGAGAGTAAATGAAATAGTTTTTATTCCATTTAATTTAGGTTCAAGAAGATGTCCAGTGATGAGAAATTTTAATAAGAAGAAAAAAGGAAGGAAAGAATTGGATGGATTAAGGGTAGGCAAGGTAAAGGGAAGAAAAGGAAGGAAATGGAAAGAAAAGAAAAAGAAAAGGAAAAGTGAAAGTAGATAATAGCATATATTAAGTTCCAATATGAAAACTGTTCTATAGAAACTCAAGATGTCTCTCTCTAAACTATTTAAGAATGTAGGTAGCCATTCAACCTGTTAATTTTTTCCCTACTATTCATGCTTTTAAGAAATATACAACAAATGCATCATTTAACATTTATAATACAATCTCAGAGTTGGTGGGGACATCAGAAGTTGTCTTGCTTCACCTCTCAGCCAATGAGTTAACTCATCTCTACCTTATTTGGGAGATGGCCATGTGCCTCTGCCTGAAACCTCCAAGATTAGAAAGGTTTCTTCCTCTCCATTAAGAGATCTCTCTTTCCAATATTAGACAGATCTAATTGAGCAAACATTTCTTTAACTTCCACCCAGTGGCTCTGAAACCAAGTGAACAACATACTATCTTTACCACAAGAGTCATTCAAATACTGGAAACAATAACTAGTAATAATTCCTCTATTTTCTTCTTCAGCCAAACATTACTACATTGTTCATTATTCCTCATCCTGAATGGTTGCCAAGACAACATCATCCTGCTGCCAGTCTATAAATCTCTTCCTTTTAATTTACAAATTATTTAAATGATTAAAATATGCTTAATAATAGCATGATTATTTCAAACTTAGAAAGTACTAAAAACTTTCCAAAAGTAAATACATTTTAAAAAAATAGTGAAACTCACGTTGTGTCCTCATGCACATGGCATAAACTTTTCCTACACTAACTCATCATGCAATCTCTAACCTTATAGATTAACATTCTTTTAAAACTCAGAACTGTTATAACACTTAAGACTCTAACCATACTCTCCCTAGAAATTCTTTCCATCCTTCTCTTCATAAATATAACACAGTATATTTGAGAAAAGCCTAAAAAGAAGTCTACCTTTTACTTCCAAATAATCTGGTAGAACCCTAAGGAAAAAGGGAAGTTTTGTAAGGAAAATCTTAAAGGGCAGAAAAAGAGTATCATTACAGTCAAAGGAAAGGCAGAGTAAGTTTTACTCAAAGTAGACAAAAGAAATAATGGAGAATGAGACAAAATTGGAGAAGCACTGAAGTCAATATTCAGTTTATAAGATTTCATATAGTATAGAAGCATTAGATTCTAAGTGATGGGAAGTGATGAGAAGTCTTAAAGGAGGGAACTGTTGAGATGATCATTTTTTGTGGAGGGAGGAAGGAATGCAAATCCTTGACCGTACAGAGACACACCATCACATGTCCTCTATTCCTGAACCCCTTCCCTCTGGGAGAACTTTTACATTGTAATCAAGCTGTATCTCAATCACTTGTCAACTGGTATAATATTAATAATATTGATCTCTGAATTATTTCTAATACCTTTTTCTGTATAAACTTTAAAAACGTTGTATTTTCAGACATTCCATTTTACTAAATATTTTTTTGACATCTTCATCTCCTTTTAAATTTTCTTCTTCCAGTCCAACAGGCATTTTAGATCTCTGGATTCTTTTAATCAAATCCATTGTTTTTGCACAGCTTCCCTCATATTTTCAGAACCATAACCTCCCTCCCTCCTTTGGTTTTTCACGTGATGATATCCACTCATGACACTGCACCACTCATTACAAGATGACAAATGAAACTTTTCCTCCCAGCACTTATTGAGCAAAACATAACTGCAGCCTCACTCATGTCATGAAAGATAATGACCAAAATAAAGTTTATTGCAGTAAATAGTTCCAATGACCCACAAAAGGCAAGATACAATTATGTGCACATGCAAACCCCCTAAAGAGGGATTGCACAAGTCTGAAATATCCTGTAAATTTGTAACCAAATAATGTCTAGACGATTGGGTAGGGGAGGGGAGTGTAATTGAAAAGGGCAATTGTAAAAGCACAAATAAAATAAATATTTAGTTATGAAGGTTAGCAGAAAATTACACATGAGAAATTTAGTTACAAAAATGTTGTATCCCCTCTCACTTTCATAATTTCGAAGCCAACTATTGTTCCTCAACTATTAAGCCAATTGTATTATAATATATAATCACTGTATTATCATATACACCATAGTAAGGCCTTACGCATATTTCCCAGAATGGCATATTCTGCAATTCATTTTGAGTTTTTAACATTGGTGCAAACTGCTTTCTCATTGCTTGTAAGGTCTCCTCTATGAGTAGAACACAGAATAACAGGCTCAATTTGGTGCTTTTGCATTTTTACTTAGTGGCAGATGGACTATTTAATCTGTATGGTCCTGCTCTTATTTTTTAGGCTTTAATTATATACATTGTAGTTAACACTGCCAGCACTGTCGTCTTTTAATAGGAATCAAATTATATATGAATGAACCTAACTCAGAGAGAATTATATCCTCGACACCGTCCATATCACAAATGTGATTATTTAGAGGACAGCTCCCTGATTTATTTTGAGAAATAACCCTAATTTTGTGGATGACTCCAACGTTGATTTAGATGGAAATCATCTGGTTAAGCCAAATATTTGTGAGAGAAATAGCAAAGCATGGCTAACAGCTTTACAGTTACCTTTTAAATATTCTCTTATATAGTTATAGTACAGATCCTAGTCCATCTGATTTATTAGGATATCCCAGAGTAAAAAGTGGAACTCAAGAAACCTTGCCTAAAAACTAACTTGGAAGTGGCCATTTTGAGCCAGAAGCAGATCCTAGTCAGGCATGTGGCAGGAATTTTGAAATTCCTGAGTGCTGTGGGCTAGGACAAACTCACCAACTTAACATGGATCATTATTTAGGGAATTGCTTTAGAGTGCTTCATTATCCTGATATGATTATTCCTATGAGAGCTATTTGAATAGACTCTTCTTATTTTCTCACATGAATTTTTGAATACTGGCATAAATGGTGAAAAAATGGCTTAAAGAGAATAATCCTATAAACACAATAAACAGATGTTCAGTTTAAAAACCATGGAATATACAGACTTCTATTGAGAGATTACCTGTGATAGTAATGCTTCAAGTTATTTATGCACAAAAAAAGCATGTGTCATATAGACATCCACCCACAGCATGCTGTACTTTAACAGAGCAACCAACAAATACTGTCAGGAGAGGCACTCTGTTCATATCTTTGAAAA
This sequence comes from Pteropus medius, assembly GCF_902729225.1. NCBI lineage: Eukaryota > Metazoa > Chordata > Mammalia > Chiroptera > Pteropodidae > Pteropus > Pteropus medius. The sequence continues at coordinate 25,918,134 of NW_024350319.1, read as the reverse complement.
TATTCCATAAGAGGTACTTAGAACAAGATAAATGCTATCATTTTAAAGGCAAAAGATGAATATTATTTGATTTTACAATTCCAGAGGATCAAAGAAAAAGAGTCTTAAGGATTGAGACTCCCTCTCTTGCCTTTGTACTGCATACAGGTCTTTTACGAGAAGCAGTTAATCACAGAAATCACACACAATGGTGAAGAAGTAAATCTTCGGTGTCTGAGCACCTGGTGTACTCAGATTCAGAAAGCACTCTTCCCACAACTGTGGAAACATTACTCTTTTAAAGCCAAACTAACATTAAAAAATGAGTAATATTTGCCTCTGGCGTCTTTCTAAGTTTTCTTCTTCTAAAGCTGGCTTGCTAAAATTCCAGAAAACCTTATAAAACATCTTGTAACAGTAGAGTCTATATAGAGAATAAAAATACCCTATGTTTAGCATCAGTTGTATGAATCAGGAACAAAGAGATCACTGATCAGGTTTAATTCTTTCAAATTTAAGAAGTCCTATATGAAGTCATTTGTGGAAATATACATTGACATAAAATATGATGTGGTCAATAGTTTAACACTTGTGAATTTTTGAATAAGGGACTGTATGATGTAAATATACTTCAGTAGATATAATTTACTGAATTTATATATAAGAGTTAAAATGTATACAGCTTAGATATTTAGGCAAGTGGCAAAGCTGAGAGTTAGAGTTTAATTAAAAAACTGAAGAATTATTTCTGCCATCTTCATATCTAGTTAATTAAAGATTATGTCAGAAGTTACTACTGAGACATGTCATCAAAAAGGCCTAGTTTGTAAAATATAAAAACAGTTCATAGCTATCTACATAGTTGTTTAAGTAGTCAAAATATTCACACTCAGGAGCATTTTTTTTTTTTTTTTTGCCAAGCACCAAAAACCAACAAAAACAGAAAACAAACAAACAAAAATATGTGAGTAAAGCTGTCAGGAGAGGCCTCTGCATTTACAAAAATGTTACTAGAATTCATGGTGCTTGTTACTTAGGTAAAAACAAGGGCCGTTTATTCAGGTACCACTGAGGCAGCAAAGGAAACTTGACCTATTGAGAAAATTTACCTATGAGGCCCTTCGCTCTTCATTACCTGCCTGTGGTGAGGTTACCTGGAGCAAAGTTGAATTAAAAGGCCCCATTAATGACTAAGTAAAAAATATGTTTCGAGTTTTAAAATACTAACACGTATTTATGGATATCTAGAATGTACTGGACACCAGGCCAACAGCATCTAGGGCAGATTGCTGCTATTTACTTTCTCCAAATAGACTTCACAACTTATTATCTCATAGCTCAGCTTTCCATAGAAAATAATTTAAAGAAACAAAGAATTATAAAAATTTTTTTGAGTAACTGCCGTTTTGAAAAATCAATTAAAAGAATGGAAGATATTTGACTAATGCTAAGGTGCAGCTCCTTAAAATTCCATCCTCATTTTAAGAGCAAGCCCAACTTACCTAATAAGTCGGTGTAAAGTGCCTGTTCCAGGTCGCCCAGCATTGTAAGGATCACGTCCTCATCCAGATGAGCTGTGCCTTCCCGCAGGCAGCTTTCTCCCTCCTCTTCCGCCCAGCTCCTGCTGATGCTGCTTGGTCTGGAGGATATGTTTTCATCTTCAGACCTGCTCTCTTCATCACTCTCACCTTCTAAGGCTTTTCTGGAAGACCAGTCTTCTAAGTCCTCACTGCCCGACTGGCTGGGAGGCAGGAGGCTCCAGACCCCTGAGCCGCTGGTGTGGTACAGGGACTGCACCGACCGTGAGAGGAACCTGGACAGAGAGCGCCTCTCTGCATAGTGGGATTCTCTCTGGCTGGCCTTCGCAGCATTTCCAAACCAGTTGGAAATGCGCACAGTGGGTCTCCTGTCCCCCTCACTAGTAAGGGGAAGATTGGTCAGAGACTTCTGTTTCTGAAGGCGAGCTCCCTTTCTCCTTACTTCTTTGCTCGGAAACACAGAGAGTGCTGCCGGCCGCTGCATGGCTCCTCTAGTGGTTTCTTCTTTTTCAGTTGGACTTCATATTGTCTTTTTTGAGCTGAGATGGCTACTGGCCCTTTTGGTTTTAATTAACACACGCACTTCAATAAAAGCCCAGGCAGGCTCAAACATTCACATAAGATTCTAGAGCTGCAGTACAATTAATTAGCTGACCACGGTTTAGCTTGCCGGCTCATTTCCCTAATCAGCAATACTTACAAACACATTTCTTGAACATATCTGAAGCAGAAAAGAGTTCACCAAAGCTGCTGCTCCAGCTGAAAAGTAGCGCAGGAATCCAACTACGTTTTCCCATCTTCCTCCAATCGCATGTCTCAGCAGGGTGATGGGTCCACATTTCCCTCTATTGCTTCTGTCTTCCCAAACACGAGGTAGTGAAGCACCAGCGATGTCTCTCTCTCTCTCTCTCTCTCTTTTTTTTTCCCCGTCTACCTCTCACCGGCCCTTGACTCTAGATGAGCTGACACAGAGCAGCATGTATAGTCTCTGCATCGGAGCCCCTTAAGAGCAGAGATCAAGCACTGAAGCCCAGCACCAGTGTCTTGCATTTTAGTATTCCACCTGCATTCTCAGATCTATGGCTCTTCCTTGCTGCTGCAGTGGAAGCTGCTGGCTGCCATGGCAGCAAACATACTGCTAAATTAAAACAGAGGCACGGAAGCGGCTGTCCAGCCTAGAATGCCACAGGTTTCAAAGCCAAGGCTGAATGAGATTCTGCACTATTAACCCCATGCACATTTAAATCACCCTTGGCCACCCAGTCTCAAATATGTATACACACACACACACACACACACACACACACCACACACACAACACTCACATACAAAACACACACTCCCCTACACTGAGAATGACAGACTAATTCTCTATAGCTCCAGGCAGCTGAAGCAGGCAGATCTGCCTTCTGAATGTTGAGATTTGTGCTGTAAAAGCAGAGATCAAATTCAAGAGTGTAAAGAATCTGAAACATGAAGCATGACACTCTCCACTGGCTGACAGATAATGCTTTAAATGACAAATAATGCTTCACCTCATCTTTTAAAGAACAAATTCAAGGGCTTTTTATTCTGAGCTATTTAGAAAAATCCTAACGTGACAATAACAATCATGATTTCTTTCTGTAAAAAAATTCCACACACACACACATGGATTTCCCCCAATATTTTCACCCAAAGCATATAATTCAAAGTTTATGGTCAAGTATGTAGAACATAATGATGTGACAAACAACATAAAATGCACATTATATCTTTTAATGCTGAGCATTTTTCCTAGTCTATTCCATAAACCTACTGCAGCATAACCGGTTCTTTGTTTTTAATATTTTGATAAAAACAAAAAATTAACAATATAAATATCTTGCATTTATCTTGTACTGTTTGTATATTATGCCACCACCATGAAATTCTGATCTTATGAAAACTTTTAAAACATCTATCAGGTATAGTAGAGACTGTGTGCACTGAGAGCTAAGGAAAGAGTATTTAAAGAAAAACTTTTAAGGTTTTTCTGTCCATAAATATTCCTTATTAAAAGGAAGAAAGTGGAGAAATATATAGAAATATTCACGTCACTGTAATTGATAATGAATCCCTATCGTTTTCTGAACTAATATGATTAAATTAATTCTGATATCTCACCTCAGAAAAATCAACTAGGGGAAATGCCCAATTTCTTAATTACATAAATTAGCATATATGCGTTGCCTATATCTTTACATATGATAACAACCTACTTTGCAAAGTTAATTATTCCTTAGGCCCAGCCTCTGGGTCCATCACACTGAGATACTTTTTACATAAAAGGAATTAAATAGAACAGCAAGTATTTGTGATAAAAATTTTGTAGTTAAACTTATGAATTGGGAATACTGATTCTCAATTCTTGCTCTTTAAAAAATAGTGTTTTTATAAAGTGTAATTAAATAAAATGAGGACAGAAGTGTCAAATCACAAAAATGGACAATTATCCTTCTAAAAACATAATTTTGAAAGTATTTTTTTAAAAATCAAAATGCCATGCCCCTTTAGATTCTTAATCAGAACATTCTTTTGTCTTCACTTTAACTTACTGTGACCCGGTGAATCGCCAAGTTATGAGACCACAGTAAATTTGTTGAAGTTACAAAACTTCGATTTGTCTGACAGGTATTACGCTAGTATATTGTAGTGTACTCTAAAGTCTTACAGATGCACAACCAGGGAATCCTCATGCTTTAAAAATTGAAAAAGTAAACTTTATGCATCTATAAGTGAAAGCAATAATTATACCCTCTCCTTATATAATGGTACTTGTGTACCATTCAGCTTAGGCCAGTGGTTCTCAAACTTTAATATTCAGAACCTCTTGGAGTGCTTATTACAATACAGATTGCTGGACCCTGGCCCCACTGCTATTCATTCGTTGAGACTTTGCATTTCCAATATACTCCCAGGTGATACAAATAGTGCTGGCTTTGTGGTCCCATTTTGAAAAACGTTAGGCTGAAACTGGGGGTGATTTTTAACTGCCTGCCCTCCCTCCCGAACCTTAATCAATATCAGAAGATATTTTTAAATATCACATTTGGGAGTTGTGATACTTCTGACATCTAATGGCAGAGGCCAATGATGCTGTAAAATATCCTACAATAACAGGACACCCTTCACAAAACGAATTATGCAGACTACAATGTCAATAGTGCCAAAATTAAGAAATTCTGGCTTAGATTAATTATTTTGCATTTACGAACAACTTACAAATTTCAGTAGCTTACAAACACAAAGATACACATTAATGTCCATTCTGTGTTGGCTGCAGCTCTGATTCAGGCACCCTTTATACTAAGACCCAGGCTGAAAAATCATCTCTAATCTGAGACATGTTGATCTCATGACAAGGGGAAGAGATGAGAGATCCAAGCAGTGGCTCTTAAAGCTTCAGCTCAGGAATGGCTCATGTCATATTTCCACTCATATTTCACTGATCAAATCAAATCGAATGGTCCACCCTGACTCAACTGGGCAGGAAATATATAATCTTTCCATAGTGTTGAACCCAGTGAGGGCTAAGTCCAATGGAGCTGGTGAGGAGGGCCTGGTTATTTTGAAGAAAAATCCTAACATCAAAAAGATATTCTTGCTTGGTTCTTTGTTTAAAGATATTGTAGTTATAGAAATTTTTCCCCTTAAAACTACATTGGTCAATAGATTTACTCCGAACAATCACAACCAACTTATTGCTTCTCTGCTTGCTTTGGGCGTGCATTCATACATTCATACATGTATTTATATTTCTTTGTATTCACACATACAAGTGTATGTTACACAAGGTAGGAGAGAAAGCCTCAATACCAAGGAGACAAATAAGCCCATTCAGTACTAAAAATATGAATCATTCTAATTTTGCTAAGAAAGACCTGAAACAAAGTATAGCTGCTATGCTGTTCTGAAAAGGAATGTTTTTCAGCTCTTTAGAAAACATAATTATAAAGTAGCTATTTAAGTAAAAGATCTAAACTGATTTAAATTACCCAACCTCGATCTTTTATTTTTGTCAATACTAATACTCAGAGAAATATGTGCTTTTCCGTATGCTTTGAACTAGTTTTTTTTTTTTTGAACTAGTTTTTTTTTTTTTACGCTAGTTTTTTTTTTTTTTAAATATACATTTCTACAAATATTAATTTGGCTATCTCCATAGGAATTTTTTCAGACTTTTTATATTTTGCTATCTTCTGTGTACAGATTTTTACTATAATATTTCCCAAGCTTAATCTTAATTATTATAAACATTTAAGAAAGGCAACTTAAGTGATCATTTTACAAGGGTCTTAAATTCTAGACATTTCCCATTATTCAATAGATAGTCTGATAAGTTAGAAAAAAAAAAGGTAACCATTAGCTTATCCCTCTGTTTAAATTCTCACTTCTAAAATGACTTTCTGAATTCATCCAATTATTTTATTACTCTTTTACAAAAGACAAGCCAGCTTTGCTGATACTGAGTCAGTCTGGCATCTATTAATGTTTTGCAGTTGAATATAAATTCTAGATAAAGGTTAAAAACTGTATTAAACAAATGTCATACATGTTGGTAGACAGTCTTATACAAAAAAGGGCAGGTATGAACCTACATAGAAAAAAAAATCTAAAAACATTCTTGAATGATTCCAGTGGAATGAAAAATAAAGCTCACTTTACATTTGGCAGGATCTCTTGGCACTTGATGAAAAGGATGATCTCTGAGGCCAAATTCTTTCCGTCAATGAATATGAGAATTAAACCCAAGCCAAAGCTGTAAAATCTGAATTGTCAATTCAGCTAGACTTGTAATATTGAGGTCATGGCATAAACATGGTAGGCTAGAAGCAAGAAGCTCACTCACTCACTGCCATAAATTACGTAATAAATTCTACCTGTGTGTAACAATTAATGGACCCACCATCTCCAAGTCAAGTAAATATCACTAAATATCACTTAGGTTTCCTCCCTAAGAACATGACAAACAATAAAAAAATGTGAATGACATATACATGTGTATGCATGTAAGGACTTTGTAGAGATATAAGGTCTCCTAATTGTGAAAGTCTTGAGTTTTCTCCAACAGGCCATCTTATTGACTGTCACTCATTTCTGATGCTTATTTTCACACCATAATTTAACCACATTTTTAACTTCCACTACCATTTCATCACAAAGGTGATGTTTTTATAACTTCATTTGAGTTACTGCAGAGATGAAAATGTAACCAGCAAAGCTTTCCAGCTAATTCAGTGAATCCTTCAACCAAATCTGCTTTGCAAGGTGAGCTATTCAAGTTTGCTCCTTAACAGGATAGCAAATTGTCAACATACCATGCCTCTTGCAGGTTATGTAATAGATGTGCTTTTCACATTTGTTTAAGCACACACAAAAAAGATTTTCCCTGGGTACCATGACAGAAAATTGAAGGGAAGGTGGGAGGGGTAGTTTCAGACATGGTTCATTCAGGGGCTCAGACATTTTCCGCAACAACTTTTAGCTCATTGTCTCCTGCTTTAGGTTCTGTTTCCTCTATGCGTGTTTCATTTGAGGGTGAAAGTAACTGCCAGCAGCTCCAAGCTTTCTTTTGATTAACTTCAGGTCTAGTGAAAAACAAAAAACAAAAAACCTGTCTCTTTTTTAAGTCTCAGGAAAAGTCCTGAGATTGATTCTCATTGGTTTTGAGTGAACTGAGTTGAGTCACATGTCCGTTCCTGAAAGAGTCACTGTGGTCAAAGAAATGGGTTGTTCTGAATTGGTCTGTTTGGGTCAATTTCACTGGACCCACATGATCAGAGAATGATGGAGCTAGGGTTAACCCCCGCCACACACACAAAAGGTAAATCAAGGTGCTGTGATTAGCAGATTAGCAACGGATGCTGACCGAGCAACACTGCACCAGGACTCCAAGGGGTGCTCACGGTGAAGCCAACGGTGCTTAAGATACAGAACTCTTCATTTGTTTCAGTCCCTTTCCTAAACACTGTGTATAATTTTTATTTATATTTTTCTTCTTGTTTTATTTTTAGACTCTCCAAAGTTGTATAGGCCTCAAAAATTCACAAAACCTGCATCTTATCCTGTCAACACTCATTTCATCAGAGTTCTATATCATTAAGGCTATCTCACTTGGAGAGTGAGAAAGAATTAATCCCCGCACTAACCATTAACAATAAGAGTTCAACAATAGCAATAGCATTGAAACTTTGGGTTATAGAAAACCTGTGAGCTACCAAGATTCCAATGAATTTAGGAAAAAATTCTAATTTTATGATAAGAAACAAATGAAAATAAGGTAAGTGGAATTTTTCCAAGTTATTTTCACTGAAATTGTTTCTTCGAGAAATATTCAATGATTTCTTTGCCATTTAGAATTCCACAAATATATATGTGTGACTGTCTTTTAAACCTTGTATAACTCTTCACAGCTAAATGAGTTGTTCATGTTTAGTAACTCAATTATTTGTAGTTTTATTTTTATTATTATTTTTTTAATTTTTAAGAGTTTATTTGAGCCAAAGTGACAATTGCTGGAAGCAAAATCTCAATAGATTGAGAAAATGCTCCTATTTATAGTTTTAAAGTTGACTTTTCTCTTATTCTTCCACGGGACTCAAGACTTAGTCATGTTTGTTTTCCCAACGCTTGGCATATCTGGCATATATAAAGTATCAGATGATGATTACTGAAAAGACAGATGAAAGAATGAAACCATATCTCACAATAACCCTGTGAATTTATTAAGCACCATGATAGTCGTTTTTGCAAAAACAGGAAGCAAAGAACAATTCAAACAGCTAAATAATGGTAGTGCCAGAATTAAGTTTTCTACTTCCTAGAACATTTCTCTTCCCATATCTCATATTATCTTTGAAGGAATACTCTCTGGGCTAGTCTAAGGTAGGGCCACATTCAAATGCTTATGTGGTTTGTGGTTTCTCTAGTAGCTAGACTGTAGTATCTGTACTAGCAACAAAATAAATCAGAAAGAAGGAAAGCTGTGAAAGGGGTCAAGAAAACTTTTTTAAAAAATTAATATTGGAGAGATGGTAGCATCCTATGGGATATAGAGAATGATTTGGTGGAGAGAGAAATATTAAAGAGGTAGGAGAGAATGTAATCCAAGGAAAGGCAGAGAAAATGGGCTTAAGTGCTGCACTTAGATAAGTAGATGTCATGGCAGGTTTGCAAATTTCTTTTCTTTCTGCTTTAATTTTTTCAGTGAAGTCAACCTCAAGGTCATTGGTTAAGAGAAAGAACAGGAGAGGTTGTATTGTAGGACTGAGAAGAAAATAAAAGGTACAAAGAAAAGTAAATGGACCAGAGAAATAGAGAATGATTTCCGGGTAGCTTTAAATATTCACTTGAGATTGATAGTCATGAAGGTGAAGTGAGGCACAGCAATAAGTGATGTATTTTTCTCCAGGTTGATTCATTGCAGGTATGGACTAGGTGGAGAGTTGAATGTAACCAGGTCTGTGATTTCATCAAATGAGTACAATGAAGTGAAAGAGAAGCAAGGGAGTTAAGGGTATATGCAAAAATAAAATCACAAATCAGTTACCACAGGAATTCAGCTGAGTAATAAGGGCAGAAAGAATATGTAGAGTTTGGTGAGGGTCAGTAAAAGGTGGTGGGATCAATGAATTGGAAATCCTAGTAGAATCACTGGTGGAGTCCGGGAATAAAAGGAAGAACACTGAAAAGACAGGAGGTTGTAATCAGCAAAACTGGAGTATATAAAAGAGAAGTTGCAGATTCTGAGGATGCCTAGATCTAGGTTATGACCATGAGAGTAAGTAGCTCAGGAGGGATGAAAAGACAAGATCATTAAAAAAAGGCTAGGGTATGCTAGTCATCCTCTCATCCCTGGTCACCGGTGTACCCTCATCCAGATTTCTCAGATTATGGTACTCAAATTATAGCATACTAATAATAAATAAAAACCATGTTTCTCTCACAAAACCTCAAGTTTTCATTGAGAGTAATTTTTACTACCCCACTACGGGCTAATTTTAAACAAACGATAGTAGAAATGACAAAATCAGATAAGCCTCATTTCAGCATATATTTGCTATTTTCTTTCTTTTACTATATTTCTATCTAAATCATGGACTCAAATCTATGATTCCACATAAATTATTGCTAAAATATTATATCTCTAATAAAAATTCAAATATTATATTATGTTAAAGTCTAACTTATATTTCATTTTTAAGTAGTATTAAAACATCAGAACATTAAATGAAAATATTAACCTGAAATATAAAAAAAGATCAAGTGGCAGACAAAATAAAAACTGTAGAATCAAATATAAATCATTTATCTAATCAGATACTAAAAGATACATTCATTTCAGAAAAAAAATGTTCCTTTGTGAAATTCACATATTAGCATTTGAACTGTACTAAATGCATTTTTCCCTTACTTACTTGAGCTCTAGTATTTTATAGGCACACTGATACTAATTGAAGACATTCATGAATAAAGAAATGAAACACATGCATCTTATGCCACACTACGTTTAAAAAATATCTAGTCACAATGCAGATAGGCATCATCTTTCCGACCAGGGCAAAAGCTAACACGTCCTCCCAAGTATTTTTTAAAAATCTACAAATTCCATCCCCATAGCTATGTTTGGCATCACCATTTCTACCCCACTCTGCACTGGCCCACTCTAATCGCCGCTTGAAACCTCTGATACCACTGATGTTAATTCCAAAATAAACCCCTGGGATGTTGTGCTGTCACACTGTCAATATCCCCACTGGTGGGTATGGCAGTGATGTCTAATGTGCCAAAGTGTTTCAAGTATTCCGAAGTAAGACGTTTCTTAACCCCCAAATCTGACATATGGCTATTTTCATGAGCTTCAGAGCAATGCTTTGAATCTTTGGAGAACTATAGTAATTTTTTAAATTAAGCAATTATTTTAGGTTTCTTTTTCTTTGGAAAATACAAGGGCTGAGCCAGAAACTTTTTGGAATAACAAATATATTTCTATTCCCATGCACTCCCAAGATAAAATGTGCTTAAACTCTCTCTCTCCACTTAGGAGCAATATATTTTGCTAAGAGCTTACTTAGTTCCTCATGAAAACAGACCTATATATAATAAAATTACTCCAAAGGCCTTCCATATATGCCTAGGCTTATCTGGAATCTAGGAAAAATAGCAGAGAATCCTGTTCATACACTTAAATATCTGACAAACTTTGTCTGGGGTAGGTATATGTCTTTTTTTTTCCCCTCATTGTATGTATATGTCTTTTTTCTTACATGATTTATTTATTAAGAAATAGTTCCATATTAGATTTTTTTTCTAGAACATACATTTGCAGCCACTGTGTAGAAATGTTCTAAATAGTACAGAATTGAAGACAGAGTAAGGTTAGATTGGCCATGAAAAATGTGCATGACCCCTGATCCTTAATATTTTTTAAATCTCCAAATATATTCAATGGCTGCCTTATTAACAGTAGAAGACTCTCTAGGATTTCTTCAATTATTCCCAACTTGACAAGGGCAATAATGACTTAAAGTCTCAGCCTCTGAAAGCACTACCATTCTTTACAGAGCAACAAAGAGATCACCCTAAGCAGAATAGCCAAATATCTAAGAGTCTCTGAAGCATGAGATGTACACAGTCCATTTATGCCTAGGAGAAACAGTATAACACAGATATGCTTTAGTAAAAAGACTTATGGAGAGGTTACAAAAATTCTAAGGTTTGACCTACCCATCAATCAGGTCACTTACCAGAGATCTCCTCTAGGCACTGCTTAGCAGTCTTACTATATGATAAATCCATCTTAGTAGGACTGGTACAGGAGTCAGCAGATGATAAAGAAGTACCTTCATTTTCTGAATGTGCTCTGAAATTAACCAAGAAGACAGAAACAAATAGCAATGCTGTCACCAGTGACTTATCAAAGTTCTCTAGCATAAAAAGAAATCAGCATATTAAAAGCTTTCTATCAAGATAAGCAAGCATTTCTTTATGACTGGGACATTCCAAAGCTGTCTGTCTACAGAATTTCCTTGCCCCTCTCCACTCACTTCTAATGTCCACTATAGTCTACTTGGTCTAGAAAGTCCACTATATTCTTCTACTTGGGCTTGTTTCTTGTGGGCCTCTGTACTTCCCTGACCTGCTCCTTAGCCTGCTGTCTAAGAATGAAGGGGGAAAAAATCTTTTGACATTTTCTAAGGATTTTTATTACTTGCTGAAGAAGTTCAAATGGAGAGTGTGTAGTTAGATTGGAGACCCCAGGGAAAGCTTACTGGCTGCTTGCCAAGAAGGCTCAGAGCCATGGAGCCTTGGTGAACTGGCTATGAGCCAGGATTGGCCTATAGTTATGCGGGCTCAGTATTCACATCTCACAGAAGCTGAGTCACATTAAGTAGTTCTCTGAGATGGCTGTCTAAACCCAAGGCCAACTGGTTCTTATTAGAACAAGACCCACAGCTGTTACAGGAATCTGAATGCTGGTGGCCATGGTAGTTATAAACATTCACAGCATTTTCCTCTAGGAAAATCTGTATGAAGCAAGAGCATTCAGAATGTATTTTGGGAGTTGAGATTTTGCTTTGCTGCAAACAAACAACTGAAAAACTATTCTTCAGGAGAAAGAAAAAATGGCGTAGATGGTAGAGGCTCTGTTCATCCCTCTGGCGACCAAATCAAAGTCGTGACAGAAACGAGGAGTAGCAGCAAGGAAAATCACCTAGGATCTAAATGAACAAGCCATATAACTAGGGAGAAATCTAAGAAAGCACCCTACAATGGCAGAAGGTAAGACAGGGTGAGGATGCAGGGCTGCCCGGTTCCAAGCGGCTGAGATGGAGGCTGCAGCAGCGGCAGCGGCAGACACCTCTTAAAGGGGCTGTGTCCGGGAGCGGATTTTCACAGTAATGGACCTGCTTGCTCTGAGCACCAGTGCCCATTAGGCTGCACGCAGGGAGCACCAGGGACTTACAGGGAGACATTGTCGGAGTGAAGGCCTAAGCGAGACTAGCTTGGTACACAAGGGCCTACGGTATCCATTGTTCCCTGTTGAGCCCTTCCCCCTACCAGTGCACTGGACACAGCGCCACCATAGCCATGATGTCATCGAACTAGATAACAGAGGTCGCTCCGCCCAGAGGATTCCCTGAAACCCTGCCTCCTTCAACTTGGGCTCTACCCAAGCCACATCCAGGTGTATTCTCAGTGAGTCTGGTGCTCCTTGCTGAGACTCACACTGGTGGAGGCAACTGGTCTTAGTTTCTGGTGTGGCCTTTTGAGGCAACTATAAGCACAGCATCTGTGGATTGCTTGCTGAATCTTAACAGGTGGCCCCACAGGGATAGAGGCTTGGGCTAAATTCGGCCTGCAGTTGAACCCCTCTCAGGACTGTGCCACTGGACACCTACTTCACAAAGCCACATTAATAAGACCGGGAGACTTAGGAGCTTTACTTAGTACATAGAAAGAGACACGGAGAGGCAGCCAAAATGGGAAGACAAAGAAGCAGAAACCATATGACAGAACCGAAGAGAGATCCAGATATAATGGAGTCAAGTAATCTAACAGATGCAGAGTTCAAAACACTAGTTATAAAGATGCTCAATGAACTTTTGGGAAGTGTAGAGAACTCCAACAAAGAGATAAAAATGGAAATGGAAATTATAAAAGGGAACCAATCTGAAATGGAGAACATACTGAGATGAGAAGTATATTAAATGGAATAAACAAAGGAATAAACAAAGTGAATAAAGAAGAGGATCACATGCCCTATCTAGAGGACAGGAAAGCCAATTGGGACACTCAATCAGAATGGCAAGAAAAAAGATGTCGAGACTATAAAAATAATTTAAGGAGGATATGGAACACTATTAAGGCTCCAAATATTCATCTGATAAGCATAACAGAAAAAAATCAAGATGTTGAACAGCTGTTTGAAGAAATAATGATAGAAAATTTCCCTAACTTGGTGAAGGAAATGGACATAAAACCCCAGGAAGCTCAGAGAATTCCAAAAGATAGAGTGGTGAAAGGATAAGAAAACAAGACCCCTACAAATGAAAAGGAAAAGGATGGAAAAAGATATTGCTTTGATGGATCCAGGAGGTATTTAAGTCAGACAGAGAAAGGTAAACACTATATGATTTCACTTATATGCAGAATTTAAGGTCGTAATTAAAATGCTAAAGTTTAAATACAAAGAAAAAATATTAAAAGCAGCAAGAGAAAAAGAAATAATTACTTATAAGGGAACACCCATAAGACTGGCAGCTGATTTCTCAAAAGTAATTATGCAGGACAGAAGGGCTTGGCAAAAAATATTCAACAGGATGAAGACCCAGGATCTATAACCAAGAATAATTTATCCGGCAAAGCTATCATTTAGAATTGAAGGACAGATAAAGAGCTTCCCAGACAAAAATAAGCTAAAGGAATTTATCACCACTAAGCTAGTATTACAGGAAATGTTGGAGGGACTTTAAGAAGAAAAAACATGTATCAAAAACAGGAATAAAAAATGGTAACAACTACATTCCTACCAATAAGTACCTTAAATGGAAAAGAATTAAATGTTCCAACCAAAAGATAGAGTGACTGAAAGGATAAGAAAACAAGACCCCTACAAATGAAAAGGAAAAGGATGGAAAAAGATATTGCTTTGATGGACCCAGAAGGTATTTAAGTCAGACAAAGAAAGGTAAACACTATATGATTTCACTTATATGCAGAATTTAAGGAATAAAAAGAACAAACTAATCAAAAACAGATTCACAAATATAGTGGACAATTTGGTGACGGCCAGAGGGGAGGGGAGTTTGGGGGATCGGGAGAATGCAGAAAAGAGTTAAAGAAGTAGAAATTAGTAGCTAATGGATGGTCACGGGAATGAGCTGTACAGCATAGGGAATGCAATTAGCATTAATACATTGTCTAGGTGGAGGGTCAGTGGAGGGAGGGAGCAATTGGGGGAGTCATTTTACGAACTATATAGATGTCTAACTAATGTACTGTATACTTAAAACTAATTAAAATTTTAAAAATAAATAAAATTAAAAAAAAAAAAAACTATTCCTCAAGAGCTGACAGTGGCTACTTTCTCTAATATATGAATCCTGGTACTCAATTCCAGCAGCTAAGTCCCCATTCCCCTGCTCGAGACACTTTTTTCTGAATGTATTCAAGCTTATGACACCTCAGTCTTGTTTTAGAAGCCATTGCTTTATTTTTTAATGTTGCAATGCATACTTCTGGCTGATTCACCCTTTAATATCTTTTTAGTTGCAGTCACAAGAGCCAGTTTTATTTACCTTAAGGCCTTTAGTGTATTTTCCATGGTATTCCCTATATGAGTTACCTATATTTGCGAAGATAGCAAAATAGACTAATCAAGGAAAGGAACATGGAGAAGATAAACTTCAAATAATTATAAAAAGGATTTAGAAGTCATCTTTGGTTTGTGTAGACATCTAAACAGGTCCAGATCTCTGCTCTACATATGTTATGAGCCATCCATTTCTCCAGGACTTCCACCTCATTATATGGAATCAGATTTTAACTCCAATCTCTAGAGTTATAATCAATGCTAACTGGTGAAAATTTAACATTTACATACATGATCAAAGAAATTTAGACATCTGGAGACTCCCAACATGTCCTCTATTTTTGTGCATGCATTCTAGTAAAATAAAAGTTTTGGGGATTGATTCATGAAATGATTTATGTAGATTTCAGAATCAATAGCATTCTCTAATCAAAAGGTACATTTTGACTTCTTGCAGTGGCATCATTCACTGTTCCCACATAAACTGACATTGCATGTCCCTCATCTTTACTGGAAAAGAACAAATGAGTATCATGATGTTCCTTCAACACAGTCCTGTGCACACGCTCTCACCAGGCATTTACAACATTATCAACATGCTGCAAATACCTGATGAAACTATCTGATACAGCACTGCAAATATGCCATGTAATTTAGAGTTCTAGTAAGCCAGGCCTTCAATGCTAGTGTCCATTAGTAAGAGCTGCAGTAGTTAAAAGTCTAGACTTCACCAATGATGAGCACAAAAGCTATTTCCCATTTTTGTGCACTTACTATGTGCCAAATACTATGTTTAATGTTTTACTTATGGCATATCACTCAAACTTCACAACAATCCTGTTGCTATGGATTAAATGTTTGCCCCACCCCCCATCCAAATTCATATGTTGAGACCTAACCCTCAGTGTAATGGTATTTGAAGGTGAGGCCTTTGGGAGGTGATTAGGTCATAGGAGTGATTTATAAAAATAGACAATAAAAGAACTCCCTGTCTCTTTCACCATGTGTGAAGATGGTCACCCATGAGTCAGGAAGCAGGCTTTCACCAGATATCAAATCTGCCAGAGTCTTGGTCTTGGAATTCCCAACCTCCAGAACTGTGAGAAATAAATGTTCATTGTTTAAGCCAATCAGGTAATGGCATTTTTGTTATAGCAGCCCAAATGGATTAAGAAACCTATGATGTAAGTGTTATAGATAAATTAAGGCTTCTAGAGGTTTAATATTTTGACCTTCATAACAAGCTGGTAGATACTTAACCCATACTTAAAACTGGGTAACTGTAAATACTATTCTATTAACCACTACCCTACAGTTTAACTTCATTAAAATGCCTCTGGACACTGAGTATTTTATTGCATTTCAAGTCCCCTTAGTTGACAGATAGCTCAGTAACTAATAACAGACAATATTTGAATGTGACAATACCCACTAGTCTATCCTAAATTTTACTCTTTACTATCTATTATATATGCCATTTAAAGCAACTCAGCAATAAATCCTAGATACTACCAATCTTCAAATTCCCAATTTCGTAAATATGGGTTTGCATATTGATTTTTATTAAAATATATATCTTCTTATGGATTCGTCTTGACATGATTATAGTTGTAAATGTTGATACAAATAGAACTGGTTTGAGTCAACAATATTAACTAACGGTCTTACAGTTTCTGTTTTACAGAAGAGAAAGAAAGCAAATATCTTTCCATAACCTGCAATGAGCTTGCTTGCTTCTCTCCTTTCTGGTAGGAGAGCAGACAGCTGACAGCCAGGGGCCAGGCCAGATACAATAATATTTATATGTAATAATAGATATTGAGATAAATAATGATATAAAAGTGTGTGTATGTGCACCTTCATATATTTTACCATTTAGAAAAACTTGGGAGCAGTGAGATCTTGGTTTCTAAATATCACTCTCCACAAATAGAAATCAGGTCTCCTTAACTAAAAGCTGAAACAAGGCAGTGAGAGTACAAGATCACCTAGGAACACCTTCAGCCAAAAAGAAAGGAAGTTCTCAGAAAATAATGGGGAAGAAGTCAGCTTAAAGGCTCTTTTAGTGGCCAAATCTTGGAAAATTTTAACATCAAAATAGTCATATCAGTGAACTATATTCCATTGAATACAATAGTAATTCATTAGTCTACACAATTTAAAGAGAGAGAGGAAAAGAGAAATCTTTTTCTTAAAGTAGAATGCCAGGGCATAAATGTAGAAGGAGTAATCAAATTAGAAATCAATTGACATCCATTGGAGTAAATTATTAATTCAGGCAAGAAACTTCAATGGATGCTAAAATCTATTGGTAAAAGCATATTAAGGAACAGATTATTTACACAGTCTCAAAATAGTTCCCACAAAAATACTTATTAAATAAAAATGGGGTAAAGTAACTCTAGAGTGGAAAACCATGGCAGACATTATCTTAATCAAGTGATCAAATTTAACACCAACAAAATGAGAACCATCACTATTGAATGACACCTAATAGGATGTAATGAGAAAAAAGAGCATTATTTTTGTGACATTCCAGACCAAAAAATCTCTATAATATGGGTCTAATCATGAGAAAGTATTAGACAAACCCAAATTAAAAACTGTTTTACAAAATGCCTGCCTTCGACATATCGATGTCATGAAAATTAAGAAGAAAACTGAAGAACCATTCCAGACTGAGGGACGTGACAACTGCATGCAATGAATTAAATGTATATGAGAGTCCTTGTACTATTCTGGAAATTTTCTGTAAGTTAAATTTTCTTTCCAAAGAAAAATAAAATGTAAAAAGAAAAATGGCAATGGTTTGATTAGGCAATCTGGCAGTAAACCTTGTAAGCCAAGTACAGATAGAGTAGTTTATAAAGCTTCTATGCTGAGAGAATGCTAACTCATAGCAGTGTTCTATACAACAAGCCCTCTTCTAGAAGTGTCTCTGTATTCCATCTTAAAAATATTGCTGTGTGAGGGAGCTTAAACTGCTACCTGATGCACAGATATATATCAAGCCAAGCAAATTTTAGCTCACAAAGCAAGCATTCAATAAGCTTTTTGTGCTGATGACCAATTATGCTCAGTTCACATAAAATCACAATTGCAGCATAATCTGCAGTAGTAGTTGCAGGGTTTACAAAAGCTTTATGTGCATAACAGTTATATGGTCTACATTTCAATCTTTGTAAACTCACACATCCTCTACACAATCTATTGGTTCAACAAATAAGCCAAACTTAAAACCATGTGAGTAAGCATCTTCAAAGCTAATGTTTTACATTCTTTGCCTTTTAGAGCATAGTACAATTGTCAATTTCCCATGTCACTTCCAGGCGAATCTGAAATCTCACAAAAACTTGTTACAACAAAAACCTCTTGTGAGAACCCATGAAGTTGTTACTTAAGATATCATACATCAAAAGAAAGAAAACCTCTAAATTCTGACTTTCTTGAACTAATTTTACAAATCAAGTATAAAGGGTCTCTGCTTATATTTAATTAATGAGTTTAAAAAACATGATTTTCTTCTCTATATAACATTGCCATGCCTCATCTAAGAATTGTGTTTTGTTTGCTTGCGTTTGTTTGTTTGTCTTTGTTTTTGTTTTTGTTTTTTGCAAATTGCCCATACTCCTGGTTCTGCCTTCTTTGCCTTTAGGAATTTGCTTTATGTCCAATGCCTGTTTTCTTGGCATTTACTACAAATAGTCAAAAACTCAAAAAAAAAGAAAAAAAATATAGACCTAAAAAGAGTTAAGTTATGAATCTTGTTAATAAGTATTTTGAAATTTTGTTAGGGGCTGCTAAAAAGATTGCAGTTCAGGAAAAAATGTACAGGTCTCTTTTCTTCTTAATTAACTAATTTTCACTTCACTATTTTACTTCACATATTTTTGCAAGTATGAGGAATATAGCTTTAAAATAATGAACACAAAATCAATGGAAGACAAATGACTCACAGGAAGAGGGAAGGCATTTTTTGGATGGTCTAAAAAAGTTAAGGTAACAAGTTTTGAACTTAAGACAAGAAAGGCAATGTTGAAAAATACAGCATGAAGTGTAGACACTAAGAAATAAGAGAAACAATGAAAATTAGGCAATTTTTTCTTTAACTATGCTCTTCTTTCTTTTTCTTTATTTCATATAATTGGGACTTTTAATGCAAGACTTAAGAAAGCTACCTCCAAAAGTCAGTAACTTTCTCCTTCATCTAGCCTTTGAATGTGGTTTATCCCACCTTGACCTCTCCCACTAATAGTCCATTTTACACATTGAAAACATAGTAATTTTCCTCATCATGCTTTATACACACATGCTCATATGCACATGTGTGCATATACACCCAAAGACACATACACAGAGTCCAGTTTTCTGATATTGAAGAATTTCTACTACAATCAGGCTCCAATCAATTTTCATTTTCAAAGAATACTGATCTACTCACCAACCACTCTACCTATCTTGTGTTTACCTTTTTCTATGGTTCCTTCAGACTTATGTTTTCTTTCCTAGCCCCTTCATCTCTGCATGCTGAAGTTCTACTTATCTTAAATGCCACTTTCCCCGATTCCATGAGCTAAAAGTCATTTTTCACTTTTTTGGTCTTAATGTACCAAATCTGGTTCACTTCTGGGGAGCTTTAAACCTTCCATTTCATTTTGCAGTTATCTTTTAGTTAGCTTCTTGCATACTATATTGTGAACAATGGAATGAAAATGATAGATAAGATTATGATATTTCACTCTATCCTTGATGCCTTATGCATAAGTGTTAATAGGTAGTGTTGAAAGAAGAAAAGAAGTCAATAAATATCCTGAAGAGACAGTATGATTTCATTCTTTATATAATTAAAGCTGTTTAGATTTCAATTAAACTCTCCCATTTATAGAAAGAGCCTTCAAATTTTTTCCTATTCCATTGTACATTTTGGCAGTTTCTCTATTCGTCTATAGCAGGTGAGTTTATCTCAGGATGATGGTGTTTCCTCCAGCAATTTTCATTTGGTGACTACTATGGATAGGTTCTGTTCTGGGCAGTCATGCTACCAAATAAAAGAGAAGAGACTCTGGTTCTCAATGAGCTTACATTACAGTCAGAGGTGGCTGAAATCATACTTGTTAATAAGAGGAATGCAATAGTGATAAACTCAATGAATAAAATACAAGAGATAATGGGGTATAATTTTGTCAAAAGACATGGTGGATGTTCTTTTGGACTAGATGGCTGGAGACAGCTTTTGTGAAGAGGTAGCATGTTAGAAGAGATCAGATGAGAAGGAGCCTGCCGTGATCTGAAAGGGTCATTATAGGCAGAAAGGACATCTATGGCAAAGGTTCCAAAGCAGGACAAGTTTGTTTGAGAAGCAGAAGGGAGGCATGGGTTCAGTGTGCTAGGCAGGGAGCGGTGAGGGTGTGACTTGAAGATTAGAGAGAGGGTCAGATTATGAAGCTCTTTGTAGGTCTTGGTAATGGGTTGTTTTATTGTTTAAGAGTACTAGAAATCCAATAGATGATCTCATGAATTGGAATGACATATAAAATTTATACTTTTAGACGTTTAGAGTCTCTGCTGTATAAATAATGATATCAGAAAGGGCTAACAGTGGAAGCTGGAAGAGTCATTGGAAACTAGGTGAGAATTGGTAGTGGCATTGTTGGACCAGGAGAGAGGGGGTAGAAATGCAAAGAAATGATGATTGAAGGAAGAGCCAATAGTACTCGATATATGGGGAGGTGGTAATCAAAGGAAAACAAAACATGGATTCTTTCCAAATTTTTTCTTAGTCTCCCATTCAAGTAATCTTGCATCCTCACCTTTAGTCTCTGTAGTTTTAATTACTAGCATACTAGCATTTGCATGGCAGCTCATTATTTCCCTATTATATTTTTCCATCACGCTTGAATTGTAAAATTATAAAATGTCAAGTTTGGAAGATGTCACAACATTCTTCTTTTTACCTGTCAAATTCTGACTCATCCTTTAAGTCTCATCTTTTATCTTATCTCCTCTGTGATGCATTGACTCCATCCTCATCTAAGACTCAGGAAAACTCTTTCTTTTACATTATTTCTATATGTTGCATATACTTCCAAACAGCAATGATTTTTAAATTTAAAAATTTTTAAAGTATATTATTTTTTATCTCCAATAGAGGTTAGCGACTTAAAAAGAAAATCTTTGTATCTCTTATGACACGGGTTTACAAAATGAGTGATGAGTACATATATGAAAAAGCGTTGGTCATTCTACCACTTGTTAAATACCTCCAGTTAAATATCTTAACACTTCAAGATACAGCCTATTCCATTCAGATAGGTCTAATTATTGAGAACTACTTACACTGAATTAAAATTTTCTTTCTTAAAATTTTCTCCTTGGATCTCAGTTATATCTACTCATTAAATGAATAAAGATATACCAAATTCAAAACTACTTTTACCACGTTTTAGTGATAAATGAGTTATAAGAACTAAATATACACTATCCTTGCATTTATAGGAAGCAGGACTAATATGAAATCCATTAACTTCCAGAACTGAACATTATATTTTTAGGACTCTGAACATTCGATTTGCAAGAAAGTATTATAAAGTGTATATTAGAGACCCAGAAGGAATCATTAATAACCAAGCATGACCTATAAGTGAGCTGAGAAAAGAGAAAAACAATCTCCATCAGCCATAGCTTTCCATTACATAGAGGTTATTTATCTTTAAATATCAAATAGATGTATGTTTATATATACATACATTTTAAATTTATACTACTTAAAAGCA
The DNA here is from genome assembly GCF_902729225.1 of Pteropus medius. NCBI lineage: Eukaryota > Metazoa > Chordata > Mammalia > Chiroptera > Pteropodidae > Pteropus > Pteropus medius. The sequence continues at coordinate 25,896,508 of NW_024350319.1, read as the reverse complement.
ATTAAGCATTTCCCATTGTAAATGAGTTCTGAGAATTTTACTAATCTACCATTGACATTTTCCCATCTATAATCTTCCCAGTAATAGTACCTCTTATTTTTATACCAGCAGAAAGAACCGATACGGAAAGGAGGGCATGCTGTAGACAGGCAGATTTGAGTTCAAAGGCAAACTACTAGTTCTGTGACTATAAAAGATTATTGCTAATCTGACTTGAAATCTCTGCTTCTTCAGCTCTTGAATATAGAATATTGAAATACTGACCTTGAGATCTAATTTTATAATTTAGAAAATTACTCTAAATTGATAATTTGTAAATCTTGTAGCAGAGATTTACAATAAGTAAGCACTCAACAATGATAATACTGTTATAAAACTGTAAGTTATTACTATTATATTATCAAATAATTAGCAACTCTAAAAAGTCTGTCAAGAATTTTGGAAGAAAGATTCTCAAAAAGGGTTGAAACAGTCAGAGTCAAAAGGACATCAGGGGTCACATAATCCAAATGACATGACTCTATGATAAAAGTGTCTTTTACTAACAGTTAAAAAAACTTGAATATTGACTATTCTACCTTGAATAGGCAAACATGGTTTTGGTAATCTCTGTTCTTACACTATACTATAAAATTGTTTTGTTGTGTCTATAACACCTAAGGAAAAAACACTTTACTTTCTTTACTTAAAAAAGCATGTATTTAATAAACTTAATAAATTTTTAAACTATATAATCTTGACACTTTCTTAATTGTAGCATATCCTGCTTCCTGTTCAGAATATTTTTTCCTGTTGCTGAATTGCCAACCTGCTAAAGGACAGACAGAATTCCTCTCTAGGCTACCTCTTCAAACAGTGAATAAAAATGGAGATGCAGCAGTGACCGACATATTTCTAACTGATTAAAACGAACCTCAGAATAACAGGTAAAATGTGCTATTTTTATAACTGTATAGTATATATTTTTAAAAATATATATTTAATACACGTAAAACAAAACAAAATCATAGAATGCAAAAACGAATTAAAAATAAAGTACAAATATAATAATTGAATAGGTTATTTTTGCTTAGAAACTTATGCCTCGCTATGGGAAATTAATATAAATTCTATGTTGGGAAAACAATGCCTTACAAAGAACACTTACTGAACTTTTACAATGTGCCAGGATATAGAGTAAATATTTTATATGCATTACTTTGTTATTTTCCCCAGCCCTACAAGGTACATACTATTGTTCCTATTTGACAGCTGAAGAAAATGAGGCAGAGATTTAAATAACTGTCCAAAGTCATACAACTGGCAAGTGGCAGAGCTGGGCATTAAATCCCTATTTGTCTGATTCTGGAGCCCACCCTTTTATGAAATACTCTCTTATGGGTGAGAACAAAAGTATCTGTAAACTCTACAATACTGAGAACAATCTTAAAAGATTAATAATGAAAATAATAGTGGTAGTAGTAGCAGTAATAAATACAGGAGAAAGTCATGGCATCTAGACCCTATTTTGCTTTTGACAACTAAGGTACGTTTTGAAGGCCTCAAGTTGAGGAGAGGGAAGAACTACAATATATTGGAAGTTTTTTCTTGAAACCTTAAATTCTAGTTCTCTAACTTCAGATTGAAACATTGTTCCAAAACGACTTTGTAAACGTGGTTTTGGTAACCTCTGTTCTTATACTCTGAGTGTGCAGACCTGTAAATGTTTACAACTGTGGTTGGATGGATGGAGGCCACCTTACCTATAAATGAATGGAGCCACCGTGGCAGTATTCGGGTGGCTGTGCTGCTGCTGTTGAGGGAGTTGGACAGCACCATTTCCCGTGGCCTGCCCACTGCCCTGTGCCACCAGCCCAGCACAAGAACCAGCGGGAGAAGCTTGGCTGGCTTCCCTTCCTTCCGAAAGAGCAGGACAAAGAGATGTGCTTGCTTTCTCAGTGGTTATGGGCTTGGATAAGGACTGGGAAGGGCTTCCCTTGGTAGTCCTGAATTTTTCAGACTCTTTGCTTGCTGTGCTGCCTGGTGAGATGGTTTGTTTTGCTGTTGGCACCTTTGAGCCCGGTTTTGGAATCCCACTGGAAGATGGGATTAAGCTTTCTTTCTTGGCTGTAGTCGTCTTGCTGCCCTTTGGGATCAAGCTTGCGATTTTAGAAGTCTTTTTTGGAGCTGTCTCTGTCATCTGGTCCTTTTCATCTTTGACTGGTTTTTCAGTGCAAACTTTATTTTTGTCCCTGTTCTTTTCCTCTTTTTCCTTTGGCTGTAGTAAAGACTTTTTATTGCTGAGATTTTTACTTCCAGCTTTTGGAGGGGCTAATTTAGGTGACACTTTGGGGCTGCTATTTGTTGAGCCACCACTATTCACCCCACTGTTAAAACCTTCCATTTCCCCAGATTCAGAAAAGGCATCGTCATCCTTTCCCCCATCGCTGGGTCCTGAACTGGGAGACTGCGGGGGTCGTAAAGTAGTCCGGGCATTGACCAGCTTGAATTTTTCAAGCATGGATTTCTGTCCCGAGGGAGCGGTTTTGACCCCTTCTGCGACAGGGGGCTTCAGTCTGTCTGCAGGTGGTGTGGGAGAGGTGGCTGGGCTCGACTGCTTTACGGTCAGCATGGTAGAGGTGGCACTGTGCTTGACATTCATGGACTTGCTGCGCCAGGGTTTGCTGGCACTTGGAGAAGGGATAGCAGAGGCAGGGGGCTGCCCAGCAGTGCCGGGGGGCTGCATGTTACCATTTACACCTGAGGATGGTTGAGGTCCTCTGGAGGAATCTGGACATCAAGAAAAGAAATAAAGAAAAGGCTGATTACTTTTGATCATTTACATCACACCACTGAGTACTTCTAACTATAGATAGAAGTATTTTTCCTGTGAACTTCAAACAGACATGCTGTGTGGCATCAGTCATTTATGTGGTGTGGTTGTTTTTGTACTGTATATCAAAACATGTCTGAGAGGCATTGATTTTTGGAAAAAGACTTGCTTTATTTTCCCTTCTAAAATTACTCTTACCCAAATAAACTTCGCTAGTCACAAATATCTGAAGATGAATAAAAAACACTATTCCTCCTCTAAGCAATTCTTTGTATTTTTTCTGATTACTGCTGAAGCTCATAGCAGCCAACTGATATTCTACATAGCCTTATAAATATATGTTGTATAATGAATATTGAGAAATTGCTTTAACTTATAGGGAGCCTAGCTTATTGTTATCTGATTAAATATGCTTATGAATCATGACTTAGATTTTTGTTAATATTGTTTATTTTCATTTGTATAAAAGAATCATTGAAATTTATGCTTATATGGGTCAGATACTCTAAAAATATAAATATATAATATGTGCACATATATTATGTATAATATATAATCCTTATAACAACCCTGCAAAGTATGTATTAATATAATCATCCTCATTTTACAAATTAAGAAAAATGAGGCAAAAAAAAAAAACCTACATAACTTGTTCAAGGTCAGCTAGCCTGAATTTGAATTGAATTCAGATCTTGTGTTCTTAACTAGCATATCTACAGCCTCCAGTAGGTATGAACAAACTTTAAATTCTAATTAAAAATTTAGCTACTTTTTGAGGGCCATAAGAAAATATGGCCTTTGCCATATAGGTACTTTACAATACACTAATTTCTCCTCAGCAATCTCATTATGATATGATTTTTATATGATTGTTCTAGCACTGATTAATGTCTGATTACAAGCCTTATTTTAAAGCATGGAAAACTAAATTGAAAAAAGATTTTATAACATGGTATAGAATAAAAAAGGAACTGAGTCTGGAGTAAAATACTTCAATAAATGCTATTGTTTGGGAGCTGTATAAATCTGGTCAAGTCATTTACTTTAACTTTCTTTTACCATAAATGTCTTCTTCTATCATAGTCCTTTTTTTTTTTTTATGAGGTGGAATAAATTATTAAATTTGATATTCATGTAAAAGAGGCATCATTTGGTACTATTAACATACTAGATATTGACAAATAGGTGCAAAGCTGTTTTTGATGAAACGCCCAAAGGAAATATTTTATAGAATATCCTTTCCATAATATTCAGGAATTAGAGCCCATTACATTTCATTAAATTCATAAATATAAAAGTATAATGCTTTCACTTTAAAATGTTTTCTTTGAAGACATGAAAATGCATGATAAACAATATGCAATTAAGCCAGTTAGTACAATATGCTAGTCTTACTCATTTTAAATAAGTTTGCCTAAAATATATAATTGTGAAACATACATTAACAATAATAATAGTATGGATAAATGTATCTTCTATTAAATTTTCTTAAACAAATTGGTATATCAATTTGTTTATTGTTATATTGGTATATTGACTTCTAATCTCATTACTTTTCTACAATTCCACATTTCAACTGGCAAAAATTAATATAAGACTAAATGTAGATACTGTAGATTAAAATGTAGTGATCACCAAAATGTCAAAATCCTTGCATGGTATATTTAAATTTTAATTACTATGATGATAAATTATTTTTTAATATATGTAAATTCCACGATTGTGTCCATTGCTAGAATATTTGTAGAAATCCATTAGGTTTATATTCAAACACTAAGGTGCTCTGAAAAACAGTGGGGGTATTGACTAATTTAAGATGAACAAATCCAACAAGCTTCAATATATCCAATATCTCAAATATGCTCACTCCTTGTGAATAGATGTCAATCTCTACTTTTATCTGTTTCAGTACAGGTAGTTCCAAATTTATTTCACTAACAGATCCCTTTCAGAGACTGATAACATTGCATCATAATTTGAATCATTCTCAGTAGCAGATAGAGCACATCAACTACCTACAGGTAGAAACGCCTATCAAATATTTCTTCAGAATGACTCCTATTGATTGGTCAAGTCTTGAGTTTGACTTGAGTCACTTCCTCTGGAGAAAAAAAAATGAAAAACAAAAAACAAAAACATCATCCCCACTGCCACCTCTGACTATCCTAGTATCAAGTCTAGATCAGGTTACTTCTCTGCATTCTTCCTTAGCTTATTATAACCTTTATTATAACCATTATAACTCTGTTGTAATTGCCTGTTTCTTCCTCTACCACTGTACATTCTAGGAGAGTAAAGATCATACCTGAATTAATCATAGATTTGTACCATGCACATAGCGCCTACTATGAGACAGGCACTGAACTAAATATTTGACATATATTAACTTAATCTTCCGAACAAATGACAAAGTTTTCATTACTACCCACATTTGACACTCAAGGAAAATGAGACGCAAAGAGAGAAGTTAAGCAGTTTGATGAAAGTTATACAATTTGTAAGAGATAAAACTGAGAACTGAACTTAGCTTGAATTCTAATTCTATCAATCACTATATTATATTATTTCTCAAATGTATAAGGATAAATTCAATGGCTCATTAATTATATTATTCCTTGAATAAAGAAACATAGAAAATAGTGCTCATTAAATTAATGCCCTTAATAGAATTGTATCAGGTGAACTTTATTTCTCAATTGCCTAGATTCAATTGGAAACTAAGAACACCACCAAACTAAATGAATTTTCCCAAGTTCAGTGAACTGTGTATATTCCCATGCATTTCGTATAGTGACCTCAATGTTTTGTTGATTTTTGTCCAACATATATAGCTCTATTTTTTACTGTTTCCAGCAATATTAATGCTATTTGGTTTCTACAATCTTTAGGATTTGAATCCATGTACACCATCTGTTAATATTTACTGAGTAGCTAGTCTATGCAAGAAACTCCAGGACACCATATAATCTAGTCAGAGGAAAGAAAGTAGACTCATAAATGATGAATGGCATATATTAAATATTAAATGAGTAGGAAGTGGGAAAGAAAATGGTGGAAGAGAGGGAGGCAGACGGGGTAAAAGGGGTCAAATATGTGGTGACATTAAAACATTAAAAAATAAATAAATAAAAATTAAAAATAAGTACATACAGATATTGGGACACAGAGTTGGAGAGAAACACAGAACATCCCCTCCCCCAAAGTCAAAGGGTAGTTTGCCGTGGATACTGTTAAGAGGAATATGATGGTATCATATTGAACTCATCTTCACTTTTTTTTTACATTGCTCTCAAAAGTTATTTGTGAAAATTCTTACTCTATAATGAAAATATTAATAATTACAACAAATATAATAATGCTAACTGGCACATTACTGAAGGTTCCTTAACTGCATTATCTCACATTAGTGTTCACAATAACTTGATGAGGTGGGAACTGCTAACTCATATTTGTGGAAACCAAAGCCCTGAGAGCCTAAACAATTCATTTACTGGGGCACAGTTAGTGAGGAGTATGTGGTGGAGCTGAGATTTGATCTCACATTGTGCAACCTTAGTGCCCAAGCTCCATCATTGTCTTAGAATGTCTTGTATTCTAAGTGTTTAACATAGTGGTTCTTAAACCTAACTGTGCACGTAAGTCACCTGGCATCCTACTGAATGCCCATCACACATGATTCAGCAGATCTGCAGTTGTCCCTGAGATTCTGCATTGCTAACAATCTTCCAGATAATGTGGAAGCTGCTGATCACAGACCATGTTTTGAGTAGCAAAGTTTTAACAGACTCAGAAATCATGGCAATTGCTGACAGTATCAGTTTTAAAGAGTTGTTTCTTATGACAGTACCCAAGTTGGCTACATTTGTTTAATGTTCCATAGCTGTGCAGCATTAATGTTTTTCGCTCTTTGAGCTTCTGGAACCTTGGCCAGTTCTAGGTTCTCCTGGATACCTGGCAATTTGTGGTGAGAGATCACGGAAAACAAAACAAGCCCATTGGGGTTTCTTAATGTCTTTTACTTCATCATTTTAGCCACATATTGTGCATGTATCTTCCATGTATATGCAGCTAGATTAAGAAGTCAGAGGATTCCCACTCCTTCGTGCCTGGGAACTTTGGTGGGGATGAAAGGAGAGGGTGGCAAAGAACCACTCAAAGTGCTTTTTAATGTGCTGACAATGGCTAGATAGCCTGCTGTAGGAGCTCAAGTACAGAAGAGGAATTTCAAGATCACTACACCAGTAACGAGACAGGAGGGACTATAAAGTATAACATCCACATCCATCCCAGCAGTACAGTCACAGCAACAGCTATAAAATTGTTCTCAGATGAGTACACATATAAGACATTCTTCTAAGCTCAACTCTAAATCAGTCCCCAGCCCGTCTCAATATAGCAGCAGTGAAGTGCTGCAGATTTCATTAACAGGGTAAATCACAGGTCGCTGTGCATCAGGAGGGCACTGGAAAAGAAGATTCCTTATACAGACAGTGTCTGTAGTGAAATGCTGTCATTTCTAAGTGGGTGCCGCTAAAAGTCTATGGAGTGGGTGCTGCAAAAATTCACTTATGTATTATTCAATAATAAGTAGCCTGGTCATACTAATATATTTCTGAATGTTGATAACTCAGTTTCTGACTATGAATGAGCTGTTAGCTGGGTATGTAGAACAGAACAGATAACTTATACAAATATTTAAAGGCATTCCTGCCACAGATTTGTTTCTTGCATTTGCAGGGCCTATTTCTGCCTACAGCCCTGCTCCTTATCTCTGGTCTCCAAAGAAAAAATTATCTTCCATTCTCTCTCCTTTCCCTCTTCCACTTGGACACCCACTATCAACAATGCTACTACAACCAAATAATATAACTGATCAACTGCCTACTCTTTCCAAGTACTTCGATACATGCTATCACATGTAAAGCTCTTCATTCATAGTATCTCATTTAAACCCACGATACTCTGATCACACTTATGATTTCACTTGTTAAAAATAAGAAAACTGAAGCTTCGAAAGAGAAACAACTCTTTCCAATTCATACATATAGTAAAACTTAGAAAAGACAAAATCAAAATTGGAATTCAGATTTATCGACTCCAAAATGAAGATGCTTTTGAACCGCCCTTCTTTTCACATGTTTGCTGCATACCCAGAAATTCTGCTGAGACAGTTCTCTGGAAAGCCACGTTTGTCACAACAGTGAAGTTAACTGGGTAACTCCCTAAGGCATGGTTTCTTTCTTCCTCAATGAGCAGTAATTAAATGGGGAGAACATCATACAAGATACTCTCTACTGAGTAAAACATATACTATCTCCTTAGGCATCTTACTTGCACCATTTGTCTGAGTGGATGTAAGACCAGATTTTAATTCATGCTTAGAAAACATCTAAATTCACAGAGTTAATTTTTAATTCTCTCATCCTGAAAAAAAATAAATAAATAACATCGATGACCTGGGAAAAATCCAATCTAGTTCTAAAATTAATACATGGAGGTCACTGTGGAAGTCATGGCAGGCATGTGGGAAGTTTAGGTAAGGAGATCTCTCTATGGAACTTCAGCCATCTTTAGAGTCTCACATTGAGTTGCTAATGGCGTTAGTGGAACACAGGGAACATAACAGCCTATTTCTCTTCTTCCTCATTGAGTAGTTTGCTGTGTAGATGGAAGGAAACCAGTTCTCAACTCAAAAAGTAACAACACAGTAACAATACACAAAGTAACTCATAGTAACAACATGGATGACAACAGAGGGATTCTTTTTAGAGTATTTGCTGTGTAGCAGGAATTGTACTCAGTGATGTATGTGTTCCCTGCTAAATGGAGGACGACTTCAGCAATCAGAATATTGTTGAAGAGAAAAAATGATTAATCAATGGGCCCATAGCAATTAGTTTGGTACATAATTAATTTAGACTCCCATTTCACAACACACCAAAATAACTTTGAACATTTTAAAAAGTAAAAACAACAACAACAACAAAAAGTAGCATTCAAATAATTGCTGTGCAATGCCTCAATCGTCAATATTACGTGACATGGAATGGGGTTACAGGGATCCTCGAGGCCCTATTTATTCCACACATGCTTACTTTGTACCACTTGCAAAGTCAGAGTGCCACTTTGTGGAATATTGAAAACCTAAGGAAGCTTCCATTCACCAGCCAGTTTAGGGAAAAGTTGTAATTTCTGTATAGGCATCTATAATATGTGAGCATTTATACATAAACAAACAACATATACTCCCAAGTCTGTTTAATCGTTATCACCTGATATATGTACCTAATTATATTACCTCATGAAAATTCCCAAGGTTAACTTGAATTTATCATGTTAATATTATATCTCAGGTTTATATAAGTATTAAGGAAAAAAAGCAAAGTCATGGTGAAATACATAATTAAATCACCAGTAAAAGAATATAATAATTAAAACATATTTGCATTGCCTTGAAAACAAAATAATTAAGTCCATTACTCTTATAGTAATTGAAAATAACAGAGAATATACATACGAACTAGATATCTATGTTTTAGCAGTAAAAATTCCGTGACTAATGCAACACTCACATTAAACCTTATAGTTTTAAAAGTTCAATTGTTCAATGTTGCTAAATTCTCAGTATCAATCCTACTCGATCTATGTTGATTGTCAATGAAAGTAAACACTTCGGCACCAGAAAGTATGCCATTAGGATCCAGGAGAACAGAAAAGTTATCTCCTCTTCAGATGTACAGGTATAATGTATGAATCACTTGGGAGAAAAAAAACAGAGAGATGGTAGCAGGCCCTCTGGTACTGTGGCATGTCTCTTAGCAACATGGAAAAACAACTCTCTGCTAACAAACTCTGTCAAGTAATAAGTGTTTACAGATCATAATTTAGAAACTGAATTCCAAATAAAGCTAGGGATATTTACATTTTAATAATTCCACCATTTAGCCTTTTTCATACTTATTACCCAGATTTTATAAAACAAGAATGATTTCATATGATGATTTGCTTCAAGCATATAAAGTATTTGTCCAAATAAATCAAGGCATCATTTGACAAGATTCTTGATTTCTAATGAGCAAGTATTTGATTTTTCTTTAAAGCATACGTATGTCTAGAGTACTATTGTCAGATGCATGGGCAAATTGATAAATGGTGGTGTCAGAACATATTATTCATTGTCAGTTTCTGAATGGCAGATCACCAAGAGAAGACTCTTGGACTCTCAAAAGAATGCTTATCTACAAACAATACTATCTTCATTTCACCATGTGTTATGAGAAATCTGTTTCCACATTTAATTCAACAGAATGGCAGAATGGTGTTGCATTCTATAATTACATTTCTATTTCAGCCTCCTCTGCAAGTGATATCTATGGCTATATTCACTGATATTTTAATTCATTTGATGAAATGGTAAAATGAGCATACTATTTTTGAATTGCATTATTATAAAGATAAATATTAGATGTACCTTTTGAAGTACAGTTTGTGATTCTCTATGATTTCCTTTCATTAGATGTTAAACAATTTGCAAATATGCTATTTTACAATTCCATACATGTGAAAAGCTACGGTGCTTTCAACAGCATGTTTTTTAATAGGGAAATGAAACTGCTTTAATTGTTAATAAACCTTTACTATCTATTACAAATTCTAGAGATTTTTCAATTGATTTGTATAACTCATCAACTAAGACTTGTTAAAAAAGATAGAAAGTATATTTTTACTTACAAGCATTCAGAGAGCACATTACAGATAATTTGGTTAACCCTTCAAGGAAAATATCTCAATTTATTCATCTTAAATGTTACAATTTCTAATAACCAAAAAGAAGAGCAATTAGAATTAATATACTCAAGTTAGTACTTTGTGAATTATATCATTATAATACTGTAACATTTGAAAATTCTTGTTTAATTTTCACCTTACTTAACCATGACCAGGATATGTATGCAAATTAGCTTTGACAGAGATCAGCTTGTCAGCAGATGGAATCTTATGTTTTTATATGTTATGCTATCACTACAAACCTCCTTGTCAAAAAGGTTGAATAAAACTGTTATACCAAAAAAGATATACCATTGGAATAGTCTAAAGAATAAATTATAGATTGTTTCATATGTCATGTTTATTATTAATTTGTTTGCTCTTCTAATTTAAGATAACGTTTTGGAAATATAAAATATCATGACACAATGGTTAATTTAAAAACGTTGATATTAGATGAATTGATATAAAATTATAACTCCATGTTAATAAAAAAATGCCATGTAGTATGTCACACAAACTCCAGATGGCTGTATTATGTCTTATGATAGAATTTATGCCTGTTGTTACCGGCACTTTTCAAACATTTAGTGTCTATATTTGAGTATTATAAGTATTTGTGAATGCGATATCACATACATTAAATGTTTTAGAATTTTGAGTTAGTTGGAATTAAAAGTAATGGCTAACTCACCATGGAAACTCTTGTCTTTTGCTGTAGACTTGGACTGAAGGAAATCTGCTTCTCGTGGTCAAGAACCTCGTAATGTAGGTTATCTGTCTCCACCTTGTGGTTATTGTAAATATTGCTACTTTCTAATTTTGCACTACTTCCTAAACATACCTGAGTCTGGATGGTTGTGAAAAAATACGAATGCTTGCCTACCTTTGGATTTTTACTTTTACACACTAGAAATTAACAAAAAATTGATTTCATATAACAGAAAAATTTAGATACATTTTGATATCAAAGTGTTAGGTCATCTAAAGCATTTCTAGCTCTCTGTCGACATTATTAGTAATTTCTTGCAAAACCATTCTATAACTGTAGTATCACGTAGCTGAATTAGATACTTGAGCAGTCCTTTCAGCGCATCTCTATGTCTAAACATCTTTAGTTTCCCTCAGAATTTCATAGCACACATAGGCCTGTATGACACTTTCTAGGAAAGTCAGAAAACGAAGGAGAACGCTTTTCTGATGAGAAATTGTTGTCTCCCTTCTCCCCAGGAAAAGTATAAGTCTTCAGTAATACTTCTTAGGTTCTTAAATCAAAGGTTTTATTCTATATTTTAATGACATACTCCTAACTTCAAAATACGCATTATTTTCTTCTTTTTTCATTCAACTCAAGAACTAGGGATATTCCAGGGACCAAGACACATTGCTTTGCCTTCAGGGATTTACGGTCTCTCCAATTTTGTTTTAATGGGTGAGAAATTCTCACAAAAGTGTCTAAGTCATAGATTACTCCTGTCAATTCATGTCTGAGCAAGAAAAAGTTGTCTAATCAGATCGCCTATAAGAAACAATTTGAAATTATCTAATCTAAGCAAAAAAGTTTCTACCTGGTTGATTAGCCAAACCAATTTTGCCAGCTGTTCTACTAACTAAGCACATTCGTCACTTTTGAATTTCATTTCTTGTTGCATGTAGAGTTCCAACACTTACCTCAAAATCCAGCAGAATGCCCTAGTCTCTAGTACCCATGATGCACAGTGATATGCACCAAGCTGGCCCATCCTTAAATGCACATTTTGCACATTACATAAAACTGTGTATTGTATAGTTTACATATAATCTGACTTTAACACAGACTTCCACTGTATGTTCTTTCTTCCTGATAACTTTTGAGTTTTAATATTTCTACTATGCATTATTTTAAGAAAATAAAACAAATGTGAATAATTTGTCTCTTTAGGAAAAACTAAGATCATAATACTTAATGCTGCTTTCAAAGATTAAATACCCATCATAATTAATTATGTCTCAAATTATGATACTCCAATGTAACTGCCTAAAACACTATTGTACTGAAATTAACTAAAACTAAAGATTCAAATAAATTTAATATAGATTTATGATTTTGGGATAAATGTTCATAAAACACAAGAAGAAAAAAGAAAATGCTATTTATATGCATCTGGGAGAAACTATTTTGAGAAACAGATTTTATACTGCAGATAATGAACCACTTTAAAATAAATAAGTTTGTTTCCTTAAAATGTTCTTCGGATAAGAAAAGTCCTGAAAAAAGCTGGAATTCAGGAGGGGGCAGTTAGAAAACAGGAAACTCCAATGATAGCATTTCCATTCCAAAAGCTGTAACGCTGCTCAAATATTAGATTTAGCATGTAATTTACGATACGCATATGTCAGGCTTATATCATAATGATGTTAACAGGCTAATACGTACCTTTTTCATTGCCATTTGCATAAGTTGGAGGCTTGTTTTTGTCAATGCTGTTAAAGCTCTGACTTCTCCTATTTAAATTAGAGGCTCCCTGGACCTTGCTGCTGCTGCCCGCGGCTGGTACCCTAGAGGGACCTGGAAGCCTGAAATAGTATAAGAAAAATTACATCATTATTGTACATTACAAAAAGATGGGGAGCAGGAAGTTCTGATCAGGGAAGATTTAATAAGAAAATAACAATATATGATGTTCTAAAATCTACTTAGCAGAAAGTGTTGCTTTAAGTGACAAATAAATAGCTAAACACCGGGTTTGAGAATTTCCAGAAAAATCTTGTTTCACCTTTCAATAAATATGGCTCCAAAGTATATTAATAATATAGAGCAATTAGAAATAGAGTCACCTTGAACTGAAAAAAATTATACTTACCACACTGCTGATGAATAAAACTTTGACTTAAAAGTACCATAACAATTACATAAAAAGCAAGGGAAATAATAACACTTAACTTTATTTTGTTCTCAGGGCATTAATCAGCTACCTATAGTTCGTGCTAAGTTGCTCTTTTCAATGTACAGAACATTTGTTTTTATCTTATGTAGCTGTATCCTAAATCAGCACGTACATTAATAACAAGACAAATAAGATTACTGAACCAATTACAAACAGTAAATACTTATTGAATATCTAAGCTAGTTAGCTACTCTAAAATATGGACTAGGGAGCAAGGTCATGAGTTAATTCATGTTTGAGTGACCTGCCTCACATAAAAACTTTCAATCTCTTGGCAAAAGTAAGCACCTAGACTTTAGCTGGTTATCTCACAAGTACGGCCAACTGATCATAGAAGTGATATGACATGAAAGGATGCAGGTCTTAGAAGAAAAAAATCTGTCAGCAGAATGGCAATTTAAAATACACCTAAAATGACAGTAGCTTCAGCTATTCTTTGAGTATGAAGTATAAGACATAAGGAAATATAGGCAGACTACCTTAAAATTAAGTTAAGTTTGACAGAAAGTTACAATCTGCAGTTATTTTATTTGGACTATAATTAAATACCAGTTTAGGTCAATTATTTCACTGTTAAAACAGTTTCCATATTAAAATTTCAAGTATCAATTATATCATGAATTGTGCCTAAAATGTACAATTACTGTATTTTATTTTATACTGCTAACATATATTGTACATATTGCATATGTATAATAAACTCAATGTACATAAATTAAAAACTAGAAATTAAGAACTAATATTGGCCTTCCAGGACATATTTAAAAACATAATATTAAAGATGGCCAGCTACTTTGCTAGCATTTGCTGCCACCATGTGAATGCCACTGTGTACTGCTCTGATAATTTCTATTTTAAAAGAAAAACAAACAAAAATAATCCAAAACTTATAAAACATTACTGAATTTTTTACTGTTCTGCTTTACAAAATTTCTAAAATAAAAGAACGTTCATATCTGTTATATTGGTGCCTAATATATCACAATTTGACAATCAGTTGTGACAATATTCACATTTGAACTCAATTCATAATATTATTTGATTTATTATTTCCAGAAATTACTAGGAAATCCAATGCTTATATAACCAAATACTTTTTAAATGGTAACAGGTATTGCAAAATGGAATGAAAATCAGGAAAACACAAATACTAGCTTAAAAACAGAAGTGCTGATTTCCTGGAACAGTTCATAGTTTCAAGATGTTGACTGTATCTTGGAGTTTATATATGGCTAATAAGGAATCCCATCAGCTATTTTGCTAATTAGAGGTTGTGTCATACACAAGATTAGAATCTTTTCCAAAGGATTCCAGCACTTAGCTTTTGTTCAAATGGATCTGCAGGCATTGCAAGTAAAGCAGAATAAGCACAGACAATGGGAATTTTGAGGATCGGTGATTTCATTCTGCAGAAAGAACTAGACTAATTTATTTGGCCAAATGTCTCAATCATAATAAACCTGAGAACTATTCCTGTAGACATAGTCATAGACTTAGAAAGTTCTTTCCAAATTCACATGTCTAAACAAATTTTGTCACAAAACTTGCAATAAAATTTTCCCTGCTTGCAGTAAAAGTTTGACCTGTTTCTAGAAAGCAATTAAAATGCATTTTAATCTTTACTATGACCCATGAAGCCAAGTGATCTTTAGTTCTCAGAAGAACAAATTAAAACAAATTAAAAAATCCATTTGCTCTTCTCATTACCCTAATTTGACAGGCAGCCAGAACTCCAGATCATTCATCAAAGTAATAAAAAGAGAAATGAGAATACAGCCACCAAAAAAAAAAAAGAGAGAGAGAGACGTTCTATTAAATCAAAGTTCTTAAAATATCTTTTATATGCATAAGTCTTAGAAGTGATAAAAATGCTTACTGTACATGGCAGGTCACTGTTCTTTGCACATCCTAATTTATAATATATCTTCTAATTTTTAATTAAATATCATTTTATCTCTCCAGAATAATTTTAATTACTATGGAAATGAATATATCTTAGAAAACCAAGGCAAAGAGAAAAGTACATACCTCAAGTCAAGACATCATAAGCACTCCTTGTGGTCAAACTTTGCATAACATGATTCATTATTACGGCCGTGACTAGTAAACGACCACTGAGATACATCTTCATCGAATGAGAGGGCATATATAATAATCACATAATAATCAGGGGTACAAAATACATTTGCTGAGGCTTCACTCAGCTGGTTCCATGCTATCATTATGCCTTCAGCAACTTAACATTTAAAAGAAAATCAAACACTTTGAACACGTTTTTACATACCAATATTTTCCAAACAGTACATAATGCACTGTCATTTATTATAAAAGACTGTCTTTGAAACACATGTCACAAAGACTCAAAATTTAATCTATTATAGATACAAGAACAGTCCAGGCTGAGACGGTGTTAACATTCCCTAAAAATATGCCAATATTTCTTAATTCTGCTTCAAAATGTAGAATAATTAATGTGTGCCCGTCTCAAAAAGCAATGAGAATCTTGGTGCATAACTTCCAGATTCCCTGACTTAGAAAGAACGGGGCCTCAAAGCAATATTTTTTCCTTGACTGTCTCTCAGCCCAGAACCTAGACTTCAGCCCAGTTCTATCACTATGTATGTGTATGACAAAACTAAAAAAGATGCCAAACCCCATTTTAATGATCTAATACAAACACTCCCATCCCTGAGACTGCATAAGGATATCCTCTTGGAAGAATTCAGTCCTCTAAACTTTTCATCCAGAAATATGTAATTTTTGAAAAAATTTAGAAAGATAGGACAAAATATCACTGGGCATTTACTTTATTATCACTAACAAGCAATAAATTAGAGATATTAACTGACCTAGTAGGCTTTTTTTGACTGGTTGCAATTCCACTGTGATTAGACTGAGTTGCATATCTGGCTGCCAGACTGTATGAGGAGAAACAGAGAAATTGAATTAAAGAGATTCTTTGAACATGGAAAGAAAGCACAAACTTACAAGAAAACTATGAGTTAATGAAATGCAATTGGAACATGTATAAACATGCATAAAGAATAAATTAATTAGAAAATTATGATAATGCAATGTATACAACATGACATTTGATTGTGAACACACTATGAAATAATGTAGTGCACCCCCTGTATAAAGTGTGTCATCACTGATTTTAAAATTAATCCTGTGTGACAGTATTCATATTATTTTAAGTAGTAATATTTCATCTCATAAAATATTCAACCTTTGTAAATGACTATGGAAACTTTATGAAAGCTAAAATTTGACTTAACAGAAAAATCTCTTTCTCAAAAAATTAAAATGAAAAAAACATGAAATGAGGGTCCTTATTTTTAATAAACTCTTCTAATTTGCTGCTTTAACCTAAATATTATTTTGGAAACTAAGTGATTAAAATATCTGGTTTCTGTCTAATAATTTATTATTGATCTCTTACAGAGAATGTTTTAAGAAAGTGAATAATTCAAGATATTTTTCTGAAGAAAGATCAATGCGAAAATTGAGATTAAAGTGGAGTTAAAGTTCAAAAACAGACGAAACTGCTGATGACAATTTCTTGGCATTCTTAAATTATAATTCTTACCGATTTTAAAATCAAAATCTTTGATCAAAAACACATGAGAAATTATTATTTAAACCAAGTTTTGAAAAGCAGTGGATATTTTATAAACAAAATGAAAATTTGGACTTTAAGTTAAACTGATTTCTGAATTACCCAAGGGTTGCGAAATTGGTATTCTGAAGTATAGAGTAAGACCAAATAGAGCTGAAACATGTTCACACACCCTGTGATGGTCTTGGCTGATTGATGCCTGAGGGGAGAATCACTTCTCAGGTGAATTGTGACGACTGTACATGAACTCAGCTATTGTGCATACACAGTTTTCAAGGCCTCCAAGGAAACAGAAACAACATGGGGGTACTGAAATCAGGGTTGGAAGGGTCACTTGGAGCTCTGCTTAAGTTTTTCCAGTTGCTTTGATGCCAAGCAGAGGGTACTGATGCCAAGGGAGGGGTTTCTTAAGGTGACGACATGCTTCCTAAGTTAACTCTTACTCTACTGAGCCAGTCTGCAGTGGAAGCATGCAGGTCCTTCAAACTGCCTGGTTAGACAGGAATAAATCCTCATATCTAGGGAGTGCTCCACGTTCACAGAGCACTTGTTTTCCACATTTCATATGAGATATGTTATTATTTGCATATAGCATTCCATTCTGTATTCTAATTACACCGGGCACTGAGTCAACTGGCCACAACTGACCAAACTATCTCAGTAACGATAATAACAGAGAATAATTTTAATACAAAAACCAAAGTATCTCAATGAAATGATATTCATTTAAAATTTAAATTAAAATAAAGACACCTAAAATGAAGAAAAATCTTTTGTGAACTTCTCAGCTTACTTTGTCAATCAATTCAAGAATAAGAGTATTTATCTAAAGGTTCACCACTTTGTCTTATCCTAAAACCCTCCAAATTAAACACAAATATTATCAGGAGAGTTGATAATAAATTTCCTTCATGGAATTGAAACTACCTCATTGGTTTTCCTCCATGATTTTGAGAAGTATCAAAATTTCTAGTATAGAAGTAGAAAAACAACGACCTACTTTAGAGAGGTTAACCGACTTGGCCCAAATCAGTTCAGTTTTATGGCTGATGTCTGTTTTCTAATTTATTATAAGAGAATAGTCTATTTGTTGCCTGTTTTTTTGTACTGAGCCCTAATATTTTTTAATCTTTTAAAAGTTGGCTTCTGCCCTGCTTCCCTTGCACTTGTGAAACTCTTACTTGAACACAAGAGTTATATTCAATTTTTCACCCTACTCTAACATCTTTGTATTTGCCATATTGTTCCCTCTGCCATTGTCAGTCTCTCTCTTTCACAGACTGTCACACCAGCTCACTTGATTTGCTCACCATCATTCTTGTCCATTTTCTCTTTCCTTCAACAGCCCTCGTCCTAATCCTTCTCTTAAAGACATGATTTTTCTGTCCTCTTTCCTTAAATACTTTTAGGAAAAGTATTTAAGGGAAAAAATGTATTTTCCTAAAATACTTTTCCTAAAATGAATTTCCTAAAATGCATTATTTCACTTAGCATTTCGTTTCTTACCTAAGATTCCAAGTAAAATTTACTAGAAACTAGAATTAATGTCTGCATCATACTCCCAGCTATCAATACCACCTGAGTAAAAGATGTCTGTTTCCAGAATCCTTAAAATCATCACATTAAACTCATCGATTTCCTTCTTTTATCCCCCAAGTCCTAGTCAGATATTTTAATTTCTTGATTTCTCTTCACAGCATCACCATTTTCTTTAGTCCTATGAGCCTGAAACCTCAATAGCTGAAACCTCAAAAGGGAAAAGATTCCTCCCTTTTCCTTTTAATTATTGAAGATGTTCAATCAAGACCCTGTCATGTCGATTCAGCCTCTACAAATCCATTTGCATCTATGTTCTCGTTCAATTTTCATCTTTATCACACTAACTCAAGCTCCCAATACTTCCCATAGCAACTCTTGCTCCCTTTATTTTTCTTAAATTTTTATCTGGCTCTGCCTTCCTTCATAGCAGAAAAGCATATTTTCCCCACAGTGCTTGTCATACCATTTCCCAAGTTTCAGATTTACAGACTAGTAACAAAGCAGGTGAGTAGGTACAGCTAATGTAATTTATTAGTAAAACAGACACAAGGAACATGTAGACACAGCTCTGAGGCAAGTGGGGTAGATAAAAAAAAAGTCAGAACATCAGTCAATGAAGGCTTTTCAGACATCTGAATTGAAGATTGCATTTTTTTTTTTCCTGAAATGTTGTCAAATGAGATTCATTCCAGCTAGGGACAAAAAATATCAGAAATGAAGGCACAAAAGAAATAAATGTTTTGAGGCTTACTGTGGGTTCTACTAAAGGAAGTATCAGCTCATCTATCTGCTAAAGTGAAAGAAATATCAAGGGATTGCTTTTTATTTCCCCTAACATGGAAGGAAGATGAGACTAAAGACAAGCAAAAAAAAAAAAAGGATGAAATTCATCTGGAGTTCTATACACCGAAGGATCAAACTGCCAGAACTTTCTATCCAGCTTACGTACAAATTCTCACGTGGAACGATAATATCCATTTATTGTAAGGAAAGAAAGTTTCTCAAAGTAAACATCCCGAATTGCGATTGCCCATTTTCACTAACCACCAGAGAGCCTTGCTACTCAGTGTTGTCCATAAACCAATAAATAGGCACCACCTGGGGCTTGTTAGAGATAGTGAATCTCAGGTCTCATCTTAGCACTACTGAATCAGAATCTGCATGTTAACAGAATTCCTAGGTGATTCCTACACATAATAAAACTGAAGGAGCTGTGCTCTACAGAATATCCACAAATGTACAAACTTGGAGAAAAAATCTTGTAGTTTCCAAAGTCGAACAGCATAATTTAAATATCTCAAGACACACTTCATCTTCTGTCTTGCTGCTGCTTTAGATACTGTTGACTCCCTTCTAGAAATCCTCACCTCACTTGCCTTTCTTAATGCAGCCTCTATCTCTCCAGCTACCCCTTACTTCTCAAGTAGAAATCTACTCACTATCCCCAGCCCCTAAATTTTGTACTATGACCATGAATATTTTCAAAATCATAATCCTAGTCATCAGCTAATTTATCCCTCCATTTGTTTATATTGAATCTATAGTTTATACTCAAATCTCAACTAAACTCAGAGCCTCTTTTCTAAATATCTACTTGATAGCTCCTAGATATTCCACCTGGATCTATCACCTACATTTCTCCCAAACATTCCCCAAATGCTCAAAACTTAATGCATTTTCCTTCTTTTAAATCATCCTCTCTCTCTGACTTTGCCATTTAATGTCACCAACATTTCCTCCATTGAGCACTATGGAGTTATCTTGATCGTTACCCACTTTTTTTTTTTTTTTTTTTTTTACTTCTTTGTCATTTATTTTATAAACTCTAATAATATCTCTTCACTAGTAGCTTTGTTGTCAGTCCATTTTTATTTCCAGACAAATCAAATCATTCTTCTCACAGCCAACAGAATTAACTTCCCCAAGAGAGAACAGATGTCAATCTCTTTTTTTAAAATTGCTGTTGACTCCCAAGTGTCTGCAGGATAAAATACAAGCTCTGTAACTTGATTTATAGAACACTTCAGCATGTCTCATCTTCTTTTGCAGCTTCGTGTCCTCTGCATATCCTCCAACCCATGCTCTCCACTGTCACCACCTTAGTCCCTTGCCTGTGGCCTCTTCTCCCATGGATCCGTGAATTTTCTCATGAGGCTTCCTACATCTGAAACACTATTCCTTCTTTCTCCCAGATTATTAAACCTAACTTCTACTTCAAAATCTTGACCAGACATTAACTAAGTTGAAACATGTTTCAAGTCCAGAGTTAGTTTTGTCCTCCACTAGTATATAAGTCTTCTATAATTATTAAGCTAATATGGAAATTTATCAGTAAATGTCTGTCTCCTGAATCCATTGTACTGTTCACCAGAACAGAAATCATGTTATGTTCATTTTTTGCATTCTCGGTTCCTCTCGTGGGGTTGGTATGTGTTTAACAATTAAGTGATTTATTGATGTTTACTGGATATTATTATCAAACAATGGTATCTTACAGCACCATCATTTAAGCTAGGGAAATTGTTTCAAGAATGGAATTATCAGAAATATACTAAAGGAAGGAACAGAAAGACACATCTTTATTGTGTCCTTATTAAGTGATGGTTTATATTTATTTTCTCATTTATTCCTCATAACAGTCCTGCATAAATGATACTCTGTTCCTGGCTAAAACAAACAAACAAACAAACAAACAACGAAACTGAAGCATTTAAACATTAAATCATCTGTACAAGTTATACTGTTTGTAAACAGCAGTTCTAAAATTTGAACTTCATTCTGTTAGTTTCTGTAGTCTGTGCTCTAGTCTATTATACTATATCTTCTTCCCGTAAACTGATTACAAATTGCAACATTTTAACATTCTTTTTAGGATTAACTCATTGCCCTGTGGATCTGTGAATATCTCTAAGACATTATAATAATAATTTTATACTTCATATAGCATATCATCTCTTCGTGTTTTAAGTAAAATTGATTTCAATATATACCATTCATCATTGAGATACATAACAATAAATAATTTAACAGGTTATTTATGTAGAAATCTGCAATAGGCAACACAAAATGTTAAAGGGAAAGATACTTTTAGTATCTAAGCAGCTCTCCTCAAAAATATTGTCCATGTAAACACTAACTTTAATCTTAATTTTAGGTAGCATTTTAGTCAGGGCTAGCAAATATGGCATATTATTTATAACTTCTCACTCCCATGCCCATTGCACACATGACCAATGAATCAGAGAACTTTTTTCAGCTGAGCTCTGTGGTAGCCTCAAAATGCTTGGCCAGTAAATAGAATAAGTGAAAATTTATATGCATCTCTTTAAGTTCTCATCAAAATATTGTTAGAAAATTTGAATGGTTCAGTATAGGATTTTGTACAAGATTCTATTTCTATTGTAGTTATTCTAGCAGTGAACACCCATGTAGAAGTAAAATTATATAACCTTATTCCTTAGTTTTCATCCTCAAAAATAAAATTAAACCCAGACATAAAGCACATGTGCATCATTAAAAATCACCAAATGGCAATATCTGTGCCTCCCACAATCTATCATTCTTTATTTCCACTAGCTACTAATAAGCTTATTCCAAAAAAAATCTCAGTTGAGAATGTTGATATTTGATTTCTCTCAATTTATGTTAATTACTTAATGACAGTTTCAATATATTTTTCTTATTCATTTGTTCTACAAATATTCTTTATCAATTCCTGTTTGCCCAGGTAAGAACCTGGAGAGCCATAGCAACTTGCTAAGGAACGGGACCTCTCTCCTGACTGCAATGGAGAATACCCACAGTTTTAAGTGCAGGATAAATGATAAATTCTCAGATTAGAAAGATTCTCCTCTTAGATATGTAAAAGCAGAATTGGAAGAGGAAGGAGGCTGAGATGTTCAGTAAGCCTAGAGACCAAATAGAAAATCACTGCTATAATTCAGGCAAGACCTGATGAGGGCCTGAATGAAGGCAGAAGCAAAGGAAATAGAAGTAAATGGTTAGTTAGAGAAGTTATAATCACGGATATAGAAAATGGAGAAAAGGGAGGACTCTAAGACGGCTCCAGGGCCTCTGGCTTGAGTCGCACAGTAAAGTGACATAGAAGCAGAGGGTAGAAAAATAGGATTGACCATCCTCGGTATGAGGTATGAAGAAAAAAAAAATCAAGATTCCACTTCTATGTTATGTCACTAGTCAAATGGTGAATAAAGTAAGAGGAAATACTAGGAGGATGACTGAATATTCACAGATTACTTTCGTAGTAGAGATAAAGTAAAGATCACTTTATGACCATATTATAATGGTTTTCTTATAAAGTACAGAAACACTTTTTGGATATTGAATAAATGAATAAATAAGAAATTGACTTCATAACATTAAGGTTTTTAAAGTGGCAGATAGACATAAATATTGAGAAATTTGATTTAGTTTTCTATTCCACTTATTCTAATAAGCATATATTCTTTGATGCAATCAACCAATTAATGAATCATTAAAAAGACTTGTTGACTGCCTACATGTATTGGCACTGTGCTAGAAAGATTTAATTTGGGAAAATTAGGTTTAAATATGCCGAGATTATTGTTTCACTCTGAGAAGTATAACCTTAAAACTATGTTTACTAACTCAAAATGCTTTCTAAAAAGTATAATTTGATATTTAATAGAAACTGCATTTACTTCAAGTTTGAAAGGAGAAACACAAAAATATTAAGCAGATGTGAAAAAAGTAGTACATTAAAATATTTACTTTCTATGAATTATTAAATTGATATGCCAGTAGCAAAAATCTAGTATATTTGGTTAACAGCACAAAATCTAGAGCCAAACTGCTCTCCCTGAACACCAGCCCAGCTGTTTTCTGTGCCTGTGTCCTTATCAGTTAAACAAGGATGACAGTTTTACCTACCTCCAAGTTTTTATGAAGATTAAATTGCAAATCAGTTAGAAGGATGTCTCGTACAAATAAATGTTGTAATAGTCAAATAGAAAATTCAGTGGGATTCAGATGTAGGTTTGAGAGGCCCTGAATGGCACTAAGCCCCCATGGGAGGCTCTATAATCATTAAGGTGAATTCAGTACAAGATAACTTCCTATATTCTTCAATCCCTACAATTACCCTGCCCTCCCAGAGCTTGGTAGTCTTTCCAACACCACACTTTCCAGTTCTCATCTATCCCTTTTAAGAGCACTACATTCTTACTCTAAAGCCCACAAGCATGGACCTCTCAGTACAGTGGTTGAGCTTTCAACTCTGGCTCTCAGTCTTCAGGTTTATAATTACTTTGGGACCATGAATTCTTGAAAGCAAGTATGATTAAGTTATATTCTCTCTCAAACCTCCCTGGATACTACTCACTCTTCTTTCCTGAACTCAATAATATCAGTCCCTCTAGGTCCCAGTCCTATAAAGAATCACCAGAAATTGTTCCAAAATGACATCCAAGAACCATCATTTCCAAAGCAACACACACAGGGTGAGCCTTCCAGAACCTATAATTCTCGTACTGTACATAATCCAAAAAGTGTCTCAAATACAGAATTTAATAAATGTTTTGTTCTGTTTTATAGTGATTGGATGAAAATATAGTTTTGATATGCTTCAAGATATAGTATATTTATTTTAATATTTGAACCAGAGTTTTGTGTTTGATCTGTACTCTAGATTTCACAAATTTGAAAGACAAAGATAAATGTCTCAAAAAACGAGGCATTCTTTAACAACAACAACAAAACACACTTTGCGTTTAAGAAGGTAGCAAAGAAGCTACCATAACACTGAATAAATTGCAAAACAAACAAAAAGAAAAAAGAACATTCTGTTGTTCTCTCACTTTCCCATAAACGTAGTTGCCAGAGTTTTGTTCTGAGCCCTCCTTCTTTATACTGTTTTCATGAGTATTCTCTTCCATTTCTATTGTTTCCATCAATAAAACATGGTTAAGCTGATGTTCTCAGGTCCATATCTCTGGCCCTGACTGCTATCCTGGGCTCCAAAGCCACACACTAGAAATGTCAGACTGAAATATCAAATTCAGGAAAGCCAGAGCTGAGTTAACAAAAATAGAAACATGATGATTCTCTTTCATCCTTATCTCCATATAGTACCCATATCCATTTTTTCAGCCAGACCTTTGTGCCTATAACGTTAAGCTGTTCACTCTCTTGTCACTATGGACCTCTCCCCAAAAGCTCCTCTCCCCAAAAGCTCCTCTCCCCGAAAGACATGCTCCTCTCCCCAAAGCATGTCTTTTCTCTACCCTGTCACTAAGCTTATGTTCTTAAGTTATAAATGGCATCATTTTTCCTCTGCTAAAAAAAATATCCAAGGCAATCTTCCTTTACATTCAAGAATGAGTGCCGGCTCCTAGACACAGCACCCAGAGCCTCCATATATTGAACTCTGCCTACTTCTCTAGTCGTGTCTCTCATCAAACCCTGTTGTAATTTAAACACAGAGCTATAATAAATTCTTTGATGCTCCTTCCATTAAGAGGTAAGATCTTTGGCCCACTTTTCTCCCTAAAATCTGATGAGCTTATCTGTCACTCCTTCACACAATATGTCACGGTTTAAGAAGTACAATGTCCCTGAGACTGCCATGCTGGAGAGGCCAAGCGTAGTCACTATTCCAGCTAAGCTGCCAGACGTGCAAGTGAAGATGTCACCTTAGAAGTGGATTCTCCAGCTACAGGTGTTTTGCCTCCCAGCAGTTGGTGACACCCCGGCCATTCCACACTTCCCTGTAGAGGTGTGCCCTGTCTGATTTGAGGCTCACAAAATCCATGAGTATAATAAAATGGTTATTGTTTTGTGCTATGATATTTGGGGTGTTTTTTTGTTTTATTTTTTCTTTGTTTTTAAAACAGAGATACCCAGAACACACTACTAGTTACACTTTTTCCTTGGTTGATAGTTGTAGTTTCCTGAATGTGAAATGGTATTTTTTTCATCAGTGCCTTCGTATGGGCTCTTTCCTCTAACTGCCATCACTGAGTAACTTGTACTGTTAGACTAGTTAGCATACCTTAATGAATTATCTGGTTA
Organism: Pteropus medius; assembly: GCF_902729225.1. Taxonomy (NCBI): domain Eukaryota; kingdom Metazoa; phylum Chordata; class Mammalia; order Chiroptera; family Pteropodidae; genus Pteropus; species Pteropus medius. Next base: position 25,870,794 of record NW_024350319.1, on the reverse strand, counting down.
AATATCTAGGTATTTTATTAGAGTGCAGGCAATTTGAAAGGTAAAGCATCACTGTGTCTCAGCTACACATCTAGCATAATTCTTGGCACATAACAGAGGCTGAATTGTCATTTGTGGAAAGCTCATATTTAATTAAACTTCCAAATCATCAATTAAATAGAACACTGGGCTCTAATATACGATATGAAGGATCACTAAGAACAATATCATCTTTCATTAAAAGATTTCATTTCATTTCCAATGGTTTTCATTAACTATGCCCAACTGCACGGTGATTGGTTCATTAAAATATAAAAATCAGGCACAAAACAGTAATTCCTAAAATGTATACACTTAATAAAAATACAATTGAATAAACTATGTTTATCAGAGCAATATAGAACATAAGGACAATTTTTCAGATTATGCTGATTTTTATAATTCCTCATCTATATTAAGAAATGTTATAGAAAATTACTTGAGAATCACCTCTTATTCCTTCCTTGTCTATTTACCTTCAGTCTTGAAGTCACGCAAACATATAAGTGGAAATTCCTATACAGTCAAACATTTAGTACTCTTGATTCCCAAAGACAAAGAAAAATGCGCTTAATTATAACAACATAATTGTCAATTTAATAACATTATACCTAAGAACCAAGGGGAAATACAAAGAAAGAAATCACAGAATATGAAGTAAAAAATTTCTTGGGCATGGTTTTTAGCGGACAATTTATACCTCTTAATTGTACTTTTCTTTTATATGGTGGTATCCTAAAAATGCAGGAATTATTTCCTTCAAAATTCAGTGAATATAGGTTGAGAGGAAATTAGGACTAAGTTAACAGCGATATACAAAATCAAATGCGTGGGAATAAAGTTTTAAAGTGGAGATTTTTAGAAAAAATAAACTTTGATTACAGTGAAACACATTCACTAAAAATTTTAAGACTGAGATAGATTGAAATATTATTTTCTTGAATATCCTATGATTGCTAAGTGTTGAGATTATATACCATATTTTCAGAATTAAGATTTAAAATTCTTTAAACCAAATTCTTCCTTTAGTACAAAGATTTTCCCTTTGTGGCATCCTCATGCAATGTTATAAAATGGTAACTGACAGGTAACTTTAAGAAAGAGGGAGGTGTTCAGCCACTTCTGCAAAAATACTTTTGTATCTCAAAACCATATATATTACTTCAAAAATATTTAAGACTTTTTGCAACAAATATACTTACATCAAGGTAAGTAATAAACATGCTTTCTCTCTAAACTTAAATTTTGCTGAGACTTCAGTGAAAACAATTATCGCCTAATACATTCATGAGTCAGAAACTTTGCTTTCATTCACATGTGTTTCTTTTTAGTAGCTGGGTGGCTGAAATATCATCTCGAATGTATGTGAAACAGGTTATATTGTGATAACTTATCCCATTAGTGAAATATGGTATGTCAATATGTTATAAACTCTGTCTTATCTGAAATTTCAACTGACAGTTACTAAGGCCACCTGCATGTCTTGCTTTTGTTGAATCTCAAAACCATAACTGAATACAGAGATAGATGCCTGTGTTAGATAATTACTGCATCAAAGTCTCATGCTCTTTTAGGAATGTAGAATTTCAAGATAAAGGAGAACTCAGGAAACTAGGATCATATTTCTTTTATAACGTTACCATAAATTGGACTTTCCACAGGGCTTTTACTTACATGTAAGCTCACAACTACATGTTCCATGGATTTTTTTTTCATTTACAATTTTCAGTATGGAGTAAAATTATATCACAGTACACTCAGTGGTCCATTCCAAAAGTTCATTTTCGTGCAACCACCTTAAAAAATTGGACTCTGAAAACCAGTAGACAAGGCCATTTTGTTAAGCTGAAAATTTAAACAAATTTTGGCAAGGACAACCCTGATTAGTGAAAAATCTAGATTATTTAATACTTCTAAAGACTTAAAAAGTGTTGTAGTAAGCACAAATTATATTGAACTATTTCTTAGTACACATGTTCACAAAAAATGATCTTTGATTATTATACTTATAAAATAAGTATATAAGTGGATGTTTATAAAGTGTTTGGAGATCTATGAGAAAGTCTATTGTACAGAGTTTTTATAATTGGGCTACTCTCTATTTACTGTAAAGTACAGATAATAACCCACACAATCAGTTTCATATTATTAAGGGGTGGCTCGGGTCTCAAAACATCTGATAGTGAGCTTTGGTCCAAAGTCTGCCCCACAGCCTGGCAGGGAGAGAAGGATGATTTTATTTATACATCTTATGATCTCATGAGACTAAGAGGCCAATCAAAAAGGCAGAGAAGTTTGGGGTGGTCAGAAGTATAAGTGTAGGAAATACAATATGAAGGGGCAAATGTTGACAGTGTGCTTTATAATAAAGAAGGACTTTATTATGGTTAAAGTTTAATTGGCAAGACAGGTGCAGAAATCTCAGTTGCAGAAATGTGTAAGTCGCTTAAATCCAACTCTGTGCCTACTCTCATCCTGATTATAATTCGGTTTTTCATATAGGTCTGACTATACGAAAATAATTCGGTGGTCATAATGACATGATTATTATGATTTTCGTGACAGTTGCATTTTCCATTAGAAGTCAATAAGTTGAAATTTTAAAGAACAATCTTTAGTGGAAAACATTAATATGTAATAATTTCATATAATATAAAATTGCAGGTATAATAATCAAGTCTATAGTACCAGTACTCTATTTGAGAAGAGAGTGACTCATAAATACTAAAAATCAAATAGAATCAACTAATTTCTAGTGCTTGGGAGAAAATAAAATGTATAAACAGGATATCAAAATGTCCTGTGGCAAAATATTAAAGAAATAAACCACAGAGCTCTACAGTGACACATAAATCACATTAAAAAAAAAAAAGATTTGATAGTTATAAGGCCAAATTATAAAAACTAGCTTGCCATTGTTTTTATCTAGATAATTATGTCAAAAAGCATAAATTTTAACTTAAATTCTCTAAATTCTCTAAATTAGGCCTCAGTCTAATGCTGTAAAATATATATTTTCACAATTACCTTGGTAAGATAGAATATAATTATGATGTTTTCATTTTCTACCTGGAGAAACTAAGTTAGGTTAATTGATTTTTATTTTTTTATTTTTATTTTTTAAAAAGGAAAGATATCAGAACCAAGATTCTGTCCATACCTTCTGAGACTCAGACTTACATATTATTTCCTTCTCCCTAATGTGATGTCACCAACATGTTGATAAATAATAAAGGTTTAAGTTTACAACATCAAGGATAACAGGAGAGAGGACAGAGGCCATCAATAGATGAGAGGTTCTGGAGAACTTAAAATAAATGGAGTGATGTTAATGGAGAATGCATAATAAAGGAAGCCTCATCCTAGTATACACATGGAGAGAGGTTTAAATCTAGAACAGTAAGGAGGCAACATGGACAAGCGAGGTGCAAATAAAATGACGAGACGATAAATAAAAGAGAGATTAAGCAAATGTTCATGTTAATCATTATGGATGACCAATCATGGCCAGATATAAATGAACCAATTAATTAATCATCCAAACAAACAAGAAGTAATTTTAACAATAACTGAATAATCCCAGAAAAAAGATGCCAGCAGAGAGGGTTCCATTAGTTTATCTGGACTGATCTCTCTAAAAGATCGTTAAACAAGCCGTGGCCCATTCTTAAAGTTATCTATGAGTTTATGCTTAATTCAATCAAATATCCGCTTTCCATAGGCATTCACGGAAGGCCTTGAATAAGAAAATCAGAGTGTATGTCTTGATTCTGCAGAACATATTTATAATTGCCAAAATATAAACACTTCATATGCGTTAAAACTTTTAGAATCAACCTATGCTAACAACTTGGAAGAATCTTATGTTTACAAAATAAAATTTTCTGAAACAATCAAAAAATGGACAGAGGTTGGATGACTGCAGATGACAGAGGTTGGAAATTGTTGGTGGATGAGGGAGAATTGCTAGTATCCATGTTTTATAAAACAGAATGCCAAAAGATATTCTACAGATGATTGAGAAAGAATTAGAAGTGCTATTTCATTATATAAAGTTACAAACCTAACCAATAAAAGAATGAAAAGAGTGAAATTTAACTACTTTAGTAGCACCCCTAGAAAAACCTCTCTATATTTATTCTCTCCAATTCCTCCCTCCTGTTTTAAATTGAACAGATTCCAATCAAGCTCTTACAAGCCCCTACTCCAGTGGAATAGCTCATGTCAAAGTCTCCAGTGCAAAATCTATGTGTGGGTCAGTTCTCAGCACTCATTCTACTTATGTGCAACATTTGATGCAGTAGAGTTCACATAGGGTAGGTAGGTAATGGTCAGAAGCATAAACTCTGTGGCTGGATTGTCTGGATTCAATTTACAAATTAGTCTCCATGAAATCTTGCATGATTTAATTGATCTTTCCTTTTTCAGTTTCCTTATCTGAAAACAAGATTAATAATAGTGCAAAAGCCACAGGGTTGTTGTGAGGACTGAAGAAATGAATATGTATATAAGATACTTAGAATGGTGACCAGAACAGAATAGCGGCTGCACATAAACTATTACTATTGATCTCTCTCTCTTCCTTGGAACACCTTCTTCACTTGCTTTCCAGGAAAACAAATTTTGGTTTTCTTCCTGCATTACAGGCTGCCTCTTTTCAGTTTCTTCTATAGATCTTGCTATCTCCCTGATCTAGAAACATTGGTGGGCTCCTGATTCCAGTTCTTAGTCCTCTCTTCCTCATCTATAAACAGATTTTGGTGACTCCATCATGTCTAGTCTCATAGCTTTTGCTAATATCTATATGGTTACATTTTCTGAATTTTTGTCTATAGCCTGCACCTGTCCCTTAAACTCCAGTTTTGCAATTCAACTGTCTCCTTAATATACACGTAAGTATACTTAGTACACATTTCAAAATTGACATGTCAATAAGTGAATATTTGACCTCCCTACCAAATCTGCTCTTCCCACATTCTTTTTCACTTCAGTAAATGGAAACACCATTTTCCCAACAACTAATAACAACAATGTTATGGTTGGATGGAGCCTAACTGGAATATTTTCTCTTCTTAAAAAAAACCAGACAGGCTCCCAACTCAAGCTCTTAGCTCTTGTCCTTCTGTCAGCCTAAAACACTCTACCTCAAAATAATCACACAGCTAGTTCTTTTACCTTCTTTGTTCAATGTCATCAACTGAGTGAGGACTTCCCTTAGAATTCTATTTAAATTTGCAGAAATATGGCTCTTAAGCATCTTATTTTCCCTTTTCTGATTTATTTTTCTCTACTATAAGCTGTTCAATTACTGGTATATAGTTTAATAAATTTTTTATTGTCTGTCTTCCATCACTAGAATGTAAGCTTCAAAAAGGCAAAGATTCTTACATATATTTTTTCTTCTGATATATCTCTAGTGGCTACAAGAGTGACTGGAATATATTAAGTGCTAAATAAATATTTGTTGACTACCTTAAAGAGGGATGGGAGAGATGGGAGAGTATATGAATCAAAAGTAACGACCAAATTAAAAAATAAAAAATAGTAGAAGTATTTTATTTAGCTATGTGGTATTAACTACTAAAGAAAATATCTAACATAATTAAAGGAGTTACCTCTGTAAAACCAGACAGAGCTTGGAAAGGTTTGAGCATTAGGCTGTTATTTATAATCATAAGGATATTATTACTTTGAATTACTTTTATATATTTAATAAAAGTTAGAGATGAAATGGACAGAATTGATCAGAGAAAGTAAGAAATGTGGCAACAGTGATGAGGTTGACTTAAGGTTTCTAATGTGGGTCTATATATTTTATTAATACATGTGATGTGATCTTAAAGTAGGAGAAGGGAATATGAAAGTAGTTATCTGTGTGTCTATTATTTGCTAAGTGTGATGCTAAAGAGGCACTTTATACACATTATCTCTTGTGGTCTTCTCAGTGAGGAAGCTATTCAACATTAGAAGTAAGAACACCAGTATTTGAGCAGGCTAAAACCACTTGCCCAAAGCTATACCACTGGGAATTGGCAGGCAGAATTCGAACCCATGTTTGCCTGATTAACAAAAACTATATAGGTACTGTTTCATCTATAACAACAGTGGTTGTCAGACTTTTAAATAGGGAATAATTACATAGAACATAAGCAAAGTGTGTGTCTGTGAGTGCACGTGTGTGTGTGTGTGTGTGTGTGTATATACTCTTTCAATATTACTACCCTCTTGGTTTCCTAAATTGGTCAACTAATGAATAATTTCTTTTCTTTCAATTATTTATCTTTAGGCATAAAAAATCTTGAATTTAAAAAGATTCATAAATGTCCTTTTTGTTTTGTTTTGTTTAAAGTTTAATTGATTCACTGACTTTTTTGAAGAACACACTATAGGCCACAACACAGAGCTGAATTAAGTAACTAATTAAAGCCAGGTTCGTGGGGGCTTAAATTACTAGTGCCTTTCTGTCATCTTAAATTAAACTTCCTTATGTATTTTACAAGATATATGACCCCAGGCTGAAAAGCTGTAAAGCGTCTCAATTTCAGAGTGAATCTCCCAGAAGGAAATGATGTTTCCCGGAAAAGAGGCAAATGTCCTCAATGGGAAGGGGGTTCCAAGAGCAATGTGTGTGTTGGGGGTCATGGTAATCTTGGAAGGGGCTGCAAAAGGAATAGACAAGTCACTCAAAGAACATGCACCCAAAGATTTTGCAGTGTGACTTGTGAGTCCTGTAGGAGTGCGTTCATCTAAACTGCAAGTGGACATATTCTTGAATTTCTACAAAATGAAAAGCAGAAGGGCAAATGATCACCAGTGGAGATCGTAATCTCCCATGTTCCTAAAATAGCTCTTATTTTAGTTCAGAAAAACTTATCACTACCTTTAAAACTTCTATCATCTGTCAATGTGATTTCTTACTTACCTTCACTTTCACAATTATTTTCTTTTTAAAAAATAAAAAATAAAGTATTTGTTCATGAGATTCAATAATCACTATTCGTGAGCTGGTAAAATTTACTTACTATTTAATAACAGAATGAAAGTCTTTGGACTAAAATTAAATTAGAAGGCCCACATTTCATAAAAAATAACCTCCCTTTTTTTAAGCTTTGAACAAATAGAAAATTATCTTTTACTTATACTACCATCCTAACAGCTCATGTATAATCAGACCAGTACATAAGAAAAAATACATTTTAATTTTATAATTTTCTTTCACTATAATTCTTTACCAGATATTCTCAGGAAAAGTGTACATTCGGCAGCATGCATTCTGCTCACTGTTGGCTGATCTTATGTGCCAGGTGTTGTGGATGGTTTTGGTGAAACTGAACTTCCTATTACCTTTCATGTCAACTAGAATGCTAATTGTCAAAAAAATGTGGAAAAGTATGAGTAGCAGAAATTCTGCTATTCTGAATGCCTAAGACACATTTAGTGATGGATTTAATTTTTTTAGTTTGAAAATTATAGAATTCATTTCTACCTTGTTTTTTAGAAACAGAAATAGTATCTCCCCCATCTTGTAGTTAAAACCTACAAAAAATAAATAGGATTTCAACTCATCACTTTATACTAAAATATGTCTCTTATTTCCCTAGTTGGTTAGAGAAAGAGTCTTTAATCTACTCCTTTTCAAAATAGAAAGATAGAAGAAACTGGTTTTGTCCTTTGTATCAAGTAAACGTAAATTGGATGCTTCACATTATGTAATATAGCAAGATGTTTAATCTTTACCCATATATTCTTTTCAGAGATCACTGATATAGAGAAAATCTAAGTTTTATGCTAAATATATTCAAATATATGAGAATTGATGACTTGATTAACCAAGTCTTTATTACTCCAAATATTACCAAGTATTTCCCTATGAAGAATTTAAGAAATATAAAATTTGAGTCCCACCTTTATTGTAATACAGATACTACAAGTGGATAGATAATTCAAGTCAAATGATGAAAGATATCAGTGATCAAGGAACAAGTCTGTCTGCATACATCATCAACTTAAACCACATAAAGGCCATATTAGAATTAATCCAGAAGCACGTGGCTTTGAATAGCATTTGCTCCTCACAACATTAAATTATATTGACAAGATGAGGAAAATTTTTATATTATTTATTAACAAAATGAATTAGTAATCAGGACATCTTAAAAGACAAAACTTTTGTGTTGGATTAGTTGTAGCATTAATGTTTTTTAACCAGTCTGTAATTAAATTTCTTTTTAAAAGGCAGACTATGCTCTATAAGCTGCAAATTAGATGCATCATTTCTAAATACTAGATCAGTTATCTTATTTCGCTTGTCTAAGCAAAAAAGACAGGGAAGTAAGGAGTAAACATAAATGGCTTCAAACTATCAGTGACTTCCCACAGCCCAAGCACTTCACTCATATTAACGCTAATGAATTTGGTAATCTGCTTTCTTATCCCACAGAACCAAAATCACATGTTAGTAAAGGAGTAGTACTGCATAGAGGTAGCAACACAAACAGCAGTGAATTAACGTCAGCCAGAAAGCAAAAGAAACATAATAGCTATAGTAAAGAGATAAACAAAGAAAGATATAATCGGGGATCAATTGGCATAGAAGCAAACAGTTCCATGCATCTGGATAATCTATGATGGTTCTGCTATACATCATTTGAAACTTACTGTAGTTCAACATCATGACCACTCAAAAATTAAGAGCATTAAATTATTTTTATTATATTAAATTTATAAATATATATGAGTTTAATTTAAAATGACTTACAATTATTACTGTAAATCTATTTATAAAGTGTTCCTACTTCTAATTGGAAGCAGCTATAATACAGATCATAAATTCACACATTAATTCATTTAAAAATAATTATTAAGAACTTACTGTGTGTAAGGCCTTGTGCTAATTCCTTGGAATACAACAGTGATTAATACATAAAAGTACTGCTGTCCTCACAGTACTTAATTTCTAGAGAGGAGGAAGTGGTAATAATAAACAATGAATATAAAATGTAAATTGGAGGTTAGAGGGTAACTAGAAAAAAGAAAAAGTTCAATGAAGTACTACAATGGGGAGTGAAGATGGGCAGCTGGAGGCGTTAAAAGGGTCGTTAAGGTAAGCATCAGTTAGAAGGTAACACTTGAGCAGTTGACTTGAAGGTAAGAGATTTAGCCAAGCAATTATCATAGGAAGAGCATTCCAGGCAAAGCAATTAGCTAGTGAACATTCGTTAAATGTTCACTAGCAGTGCTGGGCTATTTAAAACCATTGCAGGGCCTTGAGCAGGGAAATAATACATGCTAGGTATGTTCAGTGTTTTATATGTACTGACCAATGGAATGCCTGAAACAATCTCATGAAACTGATACCATTTTTTATTCTCTTTTAACAAATGAGAGCCTGAGCACAGAGAGGTTGGGTAATTGCCCAAGGTCATACAACTAGGAATTGGTTAAAATGGATCTAAGTGCAGGCAGTCTGATTCTAGGAGTGAGGTCTCAGTTGCTAGGGCTCTAGTTGTTACGTGAACAGGGCACACACACGTGCATGCACAAACACAAATACACGAGAGTAGAAAGGAAGCTGACAGACCAAAAGAGGAGAGTTTGTTCTCCACACCCTATTCCTCTAGTCCATATTTTATTTTCTCCTTTCTTGTATATTTTACTTATTAACCTTTAGATCCAAATGTCTGTTTAAATGAAAGATGTTCAAATTAATGGAAAACATTTAAAGCTATTTTCAAAACAGCAAAACTAAATTAGCAATTCTCAATGTATAAAATAAATATTGTAGAAATATATAGTTATGCCAATTTAAATTTATTTAAATTTATTTTAACAAATGTTAATTTGTTAATTTATTTTAACTAAAATAAATGTTAATTTATTTTAACTAAAATAAATGTTAATTTATTTTAACAAATTATTTTAACAAAGAGAATATTATAAAAACACACTGAACTAAAACAATATTCCCTAAATTTTTTTATTAATCTACAAAGAAAAATATGAGAACGTTTTCTCACTAAATATCTAGAATAATATAGCAACTAGTCATTTACAATATTTACTTAGGAAAAGCTTTAGAATCAATAGAAAGACTACATAAATCATGATTTATGACTCACATCTCAAGCAAATAAAGATAATGTGTTACTGGGATTCTTTTTCTGTATTATCTTGTTTTTTAAAATTATATAAACACTATATTCCTTTCCTATGTATATTATCACTAAGAGTTTTTGAAAAATGCTAAAATACAGTGATTGTTATATGCACATCCACATAAATTCTAATTTAGACTATTTCACTATACCAAATCTATATTAATAGAAATAAGTATTAATTCTGAAGTGTAATATTCTCCGAAACATATAATAAATATTATTAAAATTAAGACTCGAGCTCCTCTGTATCAGAGTCCTAAGTACTGCATTTCGTATAGCGAGTACTCTACATTTATTAATTATCAATTCAAAAAGTAATTAAATTCAATTTATTAGAGGAAACATTATTTCAGAGTCTACCTCAGTATTAAAGGACACTGGTGAAAAGAATACTTTTCATAACTTTTCAATGAAAAAAATAAGATAGCTTTCCCCAAAATGGTGTAAAATTATCAAAATGATATAAAATTACCATGCCTATATTTAAAAATATAATATGATTTCATAATGGACATGCATATCCAGCAAGAAAAGAAAAAAAAAATCTCTCCAAAAGAATATTAACCACTGAGAAATTCTGGGCAAGAAATTACACATGGCAGATACAGAAATAGAATGAGGGAAACCAATGACAAATGATATTCCATATCACTTTCAGAGTCAACATGCTTTGTATAATACCACTTCTTATACTTTTTCAGCTACTATTCTTGCTTCTATCGATTCAAATGGCTTAAACCAAACTCTAGGAGATATTATTTCTGGCAGTTTTCAAAATCTAGATCTTTCTACAAACCATCCCCCCCAAAATTAATAATAATAAAAAAAGATATTTCCTTTTTCCCCCCTCTCAATTCTTAAGAAATCCAAAGAACTTAGTTGCAAAAATTTTTTTTTCATTTTGATTCCTGCATAATTTCACTTGACACCACAAAAGCCAAGACAAGCTTAAACAGAAGCACATCTACATTATTAAGTAATAAGAAACACCCCTTATCACTCCACAGATTCTGTAGTATAGTCTATATTTCCAGTAAAACTATGATTTATCTTTATTGACTTAATAATTCACTGATTAGTAAAATCTGCCAAAGGGAATCGAGTTTAGATGGTGATATAGAGAAAGAAAGATTGCTTAATAGGAAGTGAGAGGTAGTTGACTGATGAAAGAGAAGGAAATATTAGAACTGTTGAATATTTAACAATAAGTGGGGCACGGTGGTTTGTCCATGTATTTTGGAATTTTATTTTAACTTTTTGAGCCCATGCTAATTAACAAAAACAAACTCAAGGTAAACTGAGTATTATTAGGTTTCAGGCTTGGTTTCTAAGATGAAAAAAGTTAAATATTTACATATGCTCGATATGTGTATATATTTTTAGAGATGATGAAGAATATTTTCACATGCATATTCTCTCTCCTTAAGAAAGATAATCATAGCTACTTATACAATGAAGCTAACTATCTGATATCCTAGTCATTGATAAAGAGCAAATAAGCAGTTTTCATGAAACTTGTTAATTTAATTAGGTGATCATTTTCTGATGTGTCAACTTGGCTAGGTTTATTCAGTCCCACTTATTTAATCAAATGCTGTGGAAGGGGTTGCTGTGGAAGTATTTTGTGGATGTAGATAAAGTACATGACAGTTAACTTTAAGGAAGGGAGATTATCCGAGGTAATCTGGATGGGCCTGATTCATCACTTGAAAGGTTTTAAAAGCCAAATTGAGGATTTCTTGAGAAGACATTCTATCTGTGTATAGCAGTTTCGGCATCTGCTGAAGGAGTTTCAGCCTGTCCTTCCTGCTGGGCTGCCTTTAAGATTTCAGCTTTACATTTATGAACATGTATACCAATTCTTCACAATAAATCTCTTAATACCTATCTCTTACCATTTCTGGTTCTCTTGTTGAACCCTGACTAATATAACCTCAAATTGGAAAAAAGCAGTAATGGAATAGGGAAAAAGTGGTCACTATTTGTCAGCACCCCACCCCAGGCTGTGTCTACATGCACCAAGACTCAAGTCTGACAAACGTATACATGTGTGTATATAAATAAATACACACAACAAACACACAGACACACACACAATCTCACATCGAAAACGGTATGTTCTTGAACACTCAAACTCCTATGTTTTTCAGACCTGAAATTTTTGACATATTTAATAATTCAATTGATCAAAAGTATCAACAAGAGATAACTACAAAACTGGAAACTAGGACTCAGTAGATCACTCTAAATAATAAAGTAATTGCAGAAAGAATTAACTATGCTGTATTACTTACAAGAAAGACATTTCACACAATTCAATACAAACCACAATCAACTTTAGAAAACGAACACAAATATTTCACCTAAAAAGTGATAAATGTTGCTCATCCAACCAAAAAAAGTGGTTTTAACTTCTGTAACATTAGTCAAATAATCCCATCAGATTGATAGCACTACATAAAAATATTTTTCAAAATCATAAACAATAATCTGTTAAAAACAAGTTGTATATGGATAAATTAATTTTAAACACTTCCCGTTTCCCTTCCTTACCTGGACTGCATATCTTGCTGGGTTTTGGCCTGACTGGCTTCTGCCTGAGGAGAGGCGTGAGTGACCCGCTGCTGAAGTTCCACCAAGGACTGGTAATACTGTTGTTGATGGTGCTGCTGCTGCTTGTAGCGAGACAAACTGAAAAACAGCCCTAGAATGGCTTTTAGGTTTCCATTTCTTATTTCTGTATCAAAGGAAAAATATAGCAACAGTATCATATGAAAAGAATTTTTTTTTTTAACAAATGAAATTCTAGATGTCAATCTCTTAGACTAAATCTATGAAGATAGAATTGCAACTTGATTTTCTCGGTCACAGATTCAGCAAATATTAATTACTGAAACTTGCTAACAGTTCCAAATAGCTTGATATTTCAGGGACAGAGTGAAGAGATGGAAGGTACAGAGAACAAAGTTTACATGAATGATGCTCTTTGCTGACCCCAAACTACAATTTTTCTAGAGTTAGCTTCTTCTTGGAAATGGATAGGCTCTTTGTCTTGTGCTAATCATTTGATTTAGCACTCTGCTTCTCTCACAGATACACACAGCTGTTACCAACACAGTGGTGGCTATGAAACAGAGAAAGAAAGCCACTTAAATGTCGGTTGTCCTGCATTATAAATACTGATGGTGTGGGTGTACCTCGTAATAGCAACTGAATTTATAGCAGGTCCACATTCCTTCTAAATCGTCCACCATCCAATTTATTAAAAAACATATATATCTATATTACATATACTCCAAAAAGCAGAGTACATCATAGGCACCAACTTTTAATGCTTTAATTCTTTTACTTTTAATTTATGTTACATGTCAATAAATAGTGAAGATCAATTTAACTCATGACTTTAGATAACATAATTGAATAAATAGAATTGGAAATCCTAGTTCCGACACATGCATATCCTGTGCAAATTTTTCCAATATTGAATAAAAAATTAAATGCACAAAATAAGCTACAGTCTGAGCCCCTAGACATTTCTCTTCCCAGAGATGGAATTAAAGCTTGAAATAAGGCTATGTGACTTGTAATCATATTTTAAATAAAACTTGCTATTGGCAATAAAATATATCCTCCTGTGAGGTCAAGATTTTATGTCTCCTTTTTGGAGTTTAGGGACATTAATAAACTATATTTCTTGCTCTCTAATGGTTTATAATACCACACAAACTATGCAGTGGAATTATTCAAATAAAATGAGGCTCTGAGTTTTTTTTCTTTTTTCTCCCAAGCCTTCCTCACAGTTGCATAATATAGAAGAGTTGGCTTGATCAGTATAAGGCTACAATGTAAGAATATTAATTTTCTCCTATAAACCTGAATGATAGTAAAGAGTTTTTAAATTTTTTTTTATTACTATGTTTAATTAACTTAGAAAATCATTTTGAGTATTCATGTATTTTTGGAAGATAAATAAAAATCAATAGATTTATGTTAATAAAAGATGTCAAATGAGAAGGTAAAAACTTAAAAAAAAAAAAAGATAGCATTTTTAGCCTGCTTTTAACCATTTAGAAAGTAAAATATTATCCCAGGGAATTTTATCAAATTTTATTGTTAACTAACGAAACCACCGGATAGATTTAAACCTAAGCTTCTTGAACATTAATTGTGTAATTTAATATTATACATTATAAAATATAAATATAAATGATAAAAATGTAAAATAAAATTTAGATATGGTAGAAAAATTAGGAGAAGTCAATAATTCTATTAAATCTTCATTATGTTTCAGAAGTCACACCATTCCTCTTTTTTCAATGATGGTAAAATTTTAAAAACTTAGAATTAGCTAATATTTCTAGTATCTGTGGAGAAAAGGGCTTTTCAGAGCAAACTGATTGTAGTAGAAACATTAACCAACCTAAATGGTCAAAATGTTTAACAGGAGCTAGCATAATTTTTTAAATATAATAAATATTCTAATTAAAAATGGTTGATGATGCAGGTCTCACAGGATTTGCTATTTCATAACTTTAGCAATTGGTTTTTGTTAATAGTCCTTGAAAAATTTTCCTAAAAATATTTTAGATGAAAAAGATTCAGAAAAAGATGACAGAACTAGTTCCATTTTTTCTACTTTTCTATATTTTAATTTTAGTGATAATCTTTTAAATCTGTAACGATTTTAAAGCCTTGACATATGACAGTTATTAAATACTGTTAGTGCTAATTATTTAAGAGGTTATGATGATTTATTTAAACTTATCAAATATTTCAAATAGGACTGCCAACTTGAGCATAGAAAAATGTTATTGATAAAATATTTGAGCATTAATTATACTATTTTTACCTGTATTTAGGTCCATATATTATCCAGCATTATATATCTATCCATCCATTCCATCTACTTAAGACCCTAAAAATACTATACAGTGATAATAACATAAATATATTTTGTTAATCTGCTCCCCTCTCATATACTCAGTCTTGTAAAGAACAGTTTTGGCAAAATATGGAACATATCTAAATAATTAAAGCATGCACTGATAACCACTATATTTATGTTCCTACTATTTTAAAACTTTACTGATTTCCTTTATTGTATTAAGGAGGTATGTATCTCCCACTTTATATTTCTTGCATTATGAAAAAATCTTTTACAAACTTGGGTATCATTTGTGCTGCTTCTTACCTTCGGCAGATAGACCTTGAACATTTACTCCTCTGGCTGCTAGAAAACTAAGGCAGACATCAACATTTTCAATCTGTAACATGAAAAGCAGTGACAAAAAAAGCAACTTAGAGATTATTTTGAAATAAATAAATGAGCTAGAATGAAACTACAGAGAAAGATAAAGAAAGAATGAATACTTTACATTCATTTCATACTAGAGATCTTTACCAGAGTTTAACTAGAATTATTTTGGCTAATTGCAGAATGAATATAAAGCTAGCATTGTCCAGTTTGGTACTTACAAACAATTCATAAAGGCCTGATTAAGAATGGCATTCTTACAGATTAGCAACCCACCTACTTGACATAAAACTAGATTTTTATGATCCACAAATGAGATTGCTTCACAAATGCTTCTCGACTTAATCATCCATATAGGAGGAGACTGTTGCTTGTGTGTCTTAGAATGTTAGGATATGCATAACTGAGATTCAACTCATAATAATTGATAACTATGCTGAAAGATAAATAAGATGGACAAAGAGTTGACACAACATGAAAGAAATGAAGCATATTCTCATTCTAAACTATAGCAAGTCTTCATTTTAAAACTATTTCTACAGTTCAGTAATTCTCTGATTAAACAGAAGTATTGCCTTTGTAATTTAAAGGAAGGATGCCATGGCTTTTAAATAGCTTCAATATGATAACCAGCTTATAACAACTTAGCATGACAAATAAACAAAACAACAAATGACTGATTCATTTTGATCCACATAATTGATCTCAATATTCGCCATGGTGTTATACAGCAAAGTTAAATACCTAAGACTTTTTAAAAAAGAGTGTAAGAAACTAGAACGTTCCAATTCTGGACAAATAATATTGTTTTTTGTTTGTTTGTTTGTTTTGTTTTTGGTGTTCCACAAATCTTAAAATTCTGAAGTAAACTGGATATTTAAAGTTAATACTTGACAAAGTATTTTTTTCTGTCCATTAAATTCTCATCAAGAGCTATGCATGAGGATGCACACAGTTCTGCCAATGTTCTCTCTAGCTTAGCTTCATAGTAAAGTCACAATGTCTCAAAACAAACAAACAAACAAACAAATAAATAAAAGAATAGATTCAAGAATCTGTCCTTATAAAATGGACTATTTATGTTCCTTCTAAAAATGTAATTTTATGTAAAATTAAAGTAATAATATCTAATGAGATGCTCTTTGCTTCAAAATGATCACAACTAAAGTCTATATATTTGCTTTGAGAAAAATTCACTTTTACATTGATTCATTTAAAAGTAAGCTTTACTGAAATTAATGTACTGAAAAAATAATAGAGTTGAAGATGCTAAATACAACGTGACCAAACACATTGTGTTTTGCCCATCAGCATCTGAATATCCAATAAGGATATGATGCTGAAATACACTTCAAATTCTTTCTTCTCTTCACATTTCACTTTGCTACTAACAAATAAGATTATATAAAGAAGGAAAGAAAGAGGAAACAAAAGACGAAATGGGGCAAATTGGATTTCTAGTGTATCTGTCTAAAGTATTTTTTCAAACTTATTTTTCTCAGGTCCATTAAAGATAAATAAAAGGGATATGCCAAGTAATTATATGGCCTAATATTAAGACAGTGAATTGAGTTAAATATTTAAAAAGAATTATCATGGTAATATTGATGTTATTAATTTCATAGAAATTAAATGCCTTTTATAGAAAGTAAAATGACTTCTGGCCCAAACATATATAATTTACTGCAAAAATGTTAATAGGCTACGACTGCTTAAATTTTACTTACTTTTTTTATTTGAACAGAGTAGTTCACTGAAAGAGTCAGAAAACGTTAATAAATAGAGTCTGTAACTAAGCTGGTAAGATATTTTTTCAGCTACCATTTAAACAGTATAAAAAAATAATAAAATAAACTGATGCCTGGAGTGGGTATTAGTGACAAATAACTCTCCCTCAACATGCCCCATAAATTAGAAAGAGAAAATAAAAGGGCCCTAATAGAAGGAGGAAAAAAATATATACCCTGCATTCCTTTCATATTTGTTTAAGAGCATTCAATCTTTTGTAATACACCCTTTCAGTCACTCACTATCTATAAGAACCAACAATTTGAGATAGTTAATTAAGCTACTCACTAGTAGTTATATAATAGCAACAAAGTACCTGAATATAATAGCAACAAAATTTTCAATATAACTATTAACGGCTAGTTTATTAAAATTTATTTATTCAACAAAACTCATTGGCCAAAATTTATTTCCCAATAGTATAAGAACATAATAAATAGAACTTAATTTCAAAGTCCTATAAATTCAATCATGAATGTTAGTATTACACCATACTTTACACACAGCAAAAAAGTTATAATAAAAGAAAGTAGCTTGGAGAAATCTTGTTAAATGTCATTTATATGGTTAGCTTCCTGATCTGAGGCATACTTTAAAATAATTTGAGATGACTTTCTTTAATTTGACAAACTAATTGGTTTTATTAAATGACTCATGAATGGAGCAGTGTCCTGTCTATCAGCTGGAAGGGCACTCCTAGATGGCAAACTATATAATAATATGTTTTTTAATGATTATTTTTTATTTCAATAAATATTACCATATTAAACCACAATTGTTCTTTGATCTAAAAACCTCTAAACTTTTTTGGTAATTACAAACAGATGCAAGTGATTTTGCCATCAAATTGATCCAATTAATTGAATTCAGTTTTATTTTTCTCATTATTATTTGAATCAGATATCAAAATTCAAATTGTATTTTAACACCTAATAAACTGGGTTAAATTTTAAATAGAATTACTTTGGGTAACTTAATAAACTATTTCTAAAATTTTGACAGTGACTCATAGCCATAGCAAAAAATACTTTGAATAGCACAGCCCAATATACACTTTCACAAATATAATGGAAACAAAGGTTTTATGGAGCAATACTTACTCTGACTAAATTTAAGTCACCGTGATGCTTTATCTTCTGTTTAATCTATTTAAATGTCGCTTAAAATCCCTTGATTGATTTAAGGATTCAGTAATGGAAGGTAATCCAAGATTTGAAAAACACTACCCTAAAGACCAGAACATTGCCATGTCTACAGTGCTTCTTTTGGGGGGATTTACTATTTAATGGTTAATAAAAAAAGTGGAAAATTATCCTGAGAAGCAAGGTCTCTGTAGGGCTTTAATAAATCAGTTAACTGACACACAAGCAATGTTCAAAACACTGGCTATATAATCACATCGTTAATTCTTAGGATACTCTTACAAATTGTGTCCTTGTGTCTAATATCTGAAAAAGAATTTCACTTCTTTTCAGTCTCCTTTAATTTGCTTAGACACATAAATCATTTTGAAAAGTAAAGCAACTGTTGAAATTTGAGCCAACCCTTTAATAAGCAACCAGTTATTTGACCAACAATTATTTCAAAATTACTAGTTTATCTGACAAAGTCAAACTTTTCTTGAGCTCTCTCTTCTTACTACATTTGGTTTGTGGGCACATAGAGACATGTGTTGTTTTCATAGCTATGTTTATTTATTCAGGTATATTTTTGATATGAAAATATGTGTTTCTTGAGATTTTGAGTCCCTGGAAGATAGAAACTGAGCTGTGTTTTGTTGACTCACATATTTTCAGCAGCCTGGCATGGTGTTTGGTATCTGATAGATGCTCAGTACATAACTGAAGAAGAATAGAGGAAAGAAGTAGTGGTGGCCAATCGGTCCTTGTCCTTATGGAAGAAATGAGTATAAAGGGGAGAACAAATAAATCACTTGATTTAGATGCTACATGTTAGATCCAATTTGGTATCTTTGAAAATATACTACTTCTCTATGCCTGACCCCAGACAATAAGAATCAGAAATTCTGTGGGTTAGGCTGGACATCAGTTTGTTTTCAAATTTTAGCTCCTAATCTCAGTCTATCTTCCTCTTTACAGATTAAGTAACTGACTTCCAGAGATGACCTCAAACAAAGACAAGCAAAAGAAGTCAATAGAAGAGTATGTACTATGCTTAACTTAAATGAAATTTAAGATCAGCAAATTTAAACCATGAAAACAGAAATTAGAATAGTGATGAACTTTGGAAGAAAGGGACACCAGGGGTACAGATATGCTGGAAGTGTCCTTTGTTTGGATTCGAGGGGCATACATATTTAAAAAATTAATCAACTATATATTTAAGATGGGACTATATTATACATTTTCTGTTCATTTTACCTCAATTTCTATTAGAGTGATTTACACTTTATGTATGTTTTAGTTGAATTAAAAATAAGAATAACGTGATTGCCCCCTTGTTTTGTTGAGAATAGACTCTAATAAAAGAATAAAAGTATAGAGATCTGTTAGGTGGCTGTTGCTGGTATTAAAGTGAAAGATTACAGTGTTTCATACAATGGTGGTGGCAGTGAAGGGGATGAGAAATGGTCAGATTCTGGATATACTTTGAAGGAATCTAATGAGGAGATACGGCACATAAGAAAAAAAGAAGAGTCAAGGAGGACTCCAAGGTTTTTAGCTTCAGCAAATAGATGGATGAAGTCTCCATTCATTAAGACAGAAAAAGACACAGATAAATACAAGAAGTTACATTTTAGACATGTTGTCTAGTCTATTCAACATCTAAGATTTTCCATGAGCAGTTGGACACACAGCCTGGAGTTCAATTGAGAGGTTTGGGAGTAGAGATCTAAATTTAATGGCAGTTGAAGCCATGAGGCCAGATTAAATCACCAAGGGTACACAGATATAAAAAGGAAGAGAAACCATCATCGAACCCTAGGATACTATAACTGGAAAGAAGTGGAGGAATCAACAGAGGGCACTTAACTCCCTTAATGCAGCAATACAGAGAAATTCATTCTAATTTCTGTAGGTATCATATTTCTCATTTGTTTCAGGTCATAGTCACATCCATAGCTCATGGATGATCACCTCCAGGACTTTTATTTGCCCAGTACTATGTCATGCACAATTTCTTGGGTTATTCTCTTTGTGGCTTACATTTTATTGGCATGGGACACCTACATTGCCTTTCTTTTTCTTGTTAAATTTAAGCACAGCTAGATAACTATAAAATATTGACTGTATAAAAAAAATAAATGAAAAGTTTTTAAGTTCTAGATTCCATCAATATTTAAAGAAGTTTTAAAATGTTTGAGTACACTGAGCCTTGAGGGTTTGTGGGATGCTATGGAAATCCTTAATGTTATCATAATGGCCAAATGAAAACACGGTTTTGTTAGAGTTAATCTGAAAATGAACTGCTCTATATGTTTGTTTTTTTAATGAAGACACTAAAAAAATTTAATAAAAGTTGGTCTATATTTTTAGAACTGGGTGTTTTCTATTTGTATAATTAATATTAGAAACTTGGAACACTACCATTTAACTTTGTTTATGCCCTGTAAAATTAAACCATTTATTTATTCCTTCATCAAACACTTATTAAACTTATTTTATGACTGGAATTGTGCTCAATGCTACAGATATAAATTTTAATACATAATCACAATTGTATTTTCTAAAGAGCATTGACTGATTTCCCCTATGTTCCACTATTCCCATGAAAAACAAGAGCCATTTTTCAAACAGAAAGTTTTTTGATTGTCTAATTTCATAATTGTACATTTATCTTGGCCTCTATGAACTTACTAAATATGAGCATATCTATTGTTAAATCACAAATTGGGTTTCAAATGAGAAATAGAGTGTATTAGAAATATATTTATTCATTTTAGTGTTCAATAAAATATTTCAAAAAATGTAGTGTTTTAAATTATAACAGCTCTTTATTGAACTCATATTATTTTATTTAAGCTGCATGTTTTAAGACACCCGGCCTTTTAGTATTTTTATTATAATACTGGTATAACCTGTTTTGGGAAACATAACTGGAGGCATCTCTCACAATAGTGACAAAAGTATGCCCTGTCTATTGACAGGTTTCTTTCACTTTACTTATGGATATTTAATAAAAATTACATTTAGGTAGTAAATATCTAGGTATAATTAATGTCAACTTTATAGTTTGTGATAAAATTTAAAATATGGCGCCAACACTGAGCAATGAAAGGTAAATTTATTCAGCAACTACTGACTGTTTATTATGGGCAATGAGCTCTGCTTGAAGGTGAAGGAATATAAAAATGAATTATAAGGTCTTTACCTTGTGAGCTTGTAAAATTTCTGGAGACGAAAATGATTCATAAATTAACATAATACGAGGAATAATATGATAAATTCCAAGAGAGAATTATAAACAACACTCTTTGGCAGTGAAGAGACTAGACTTAATCAATTTTAATTACAGATCTGGAGAAGTCTTCACAGCAGTCATTTGGACTAAGGCTAAGTCCAATTTGATAAGGTTAGACAAGCATCAGGAGGAGGGCAGGCATGCCTATCAGAGCAAACGAGCAAAATTGCTCACAGGAATGCTTAAGAATAGATCATGCCAGTCTCTACTTTCTGCAATTATGTTTACAGAGCTGAATTTAGCCTGGAATTGAAAAAGCTCTGTTGCCCACCAATAAATTCTCTAAAACCACTGCAATATGAAAAATTCAATAATTGTAAACCAGGTAGTGGGCATAATACTTCACGGACTGAATTCTCCCTATAGACACAGTGAGTCCAGGTTAGGGCATGTCTGAAGTGCGAGGTACTGCTGTCGTGAGTCATGATAAAGAATGTCTAAAAGAATATAAACCAATCTGAACTTTCTCTGGATGGTGGATTTTTTACTTGTGCTATTTTTGAATAACTATACTTTCTATTTTTCATGATAAACTTGTACCGTTAGTGTTATTATATAAATTAAATAAATGGGATTTTAACGCCCCCTACCCCCCAAATAAAGATAAGGTGACTTAATTTGAGCAGACTCCCATTCTACCATAGAATTCAAATGGTTACATAGATTTTAGCCAAAGATTTTGGTCAGCTAGAAAGTTATCTGGAGGCGTAAAATAACGTGCAGTGGTATTTTTGTATTGGATAAAATTCTTAAGATGTTCATTTTCATTTATTCACTTAATAATTATTAGTTCATTAAGACATGGCCAAGACCTTAAAAATATATAGCTTTATAGGAGAGAGGTGGAGAGGAAGTGGGAGAGGGAGTGGGGAAGGGAGGGAGGAGAAAGAGAGGGAGAGAATTTCAATATAACGCGATAAATGTTATGGTCAGAGAAACACACAGAGGGAATCACGCAGAAGGGTCTAAATTTGATAACAGATCAATGGAACAAAAAAAGGAGAAAGTTATCAGTAACTAAGATTTACCTAACAGAGTTACAAAGATATCTTCTGAAGTTGCCATTACTATATCCTTTTACAATGAGAAAATTGTTGGTCAGAGAATTGAATTGAGATGCTACAGTCCACAAGAGAGAATATGTCAAAACCAAAGCCCATGTCATTAACTCTCAGATTTTTCAGCTTAAAAGGAAGCCTGAGCCAGTCCCTGAAAGGTTAAGAAGGGTCAGCCAAATAAGAGGATGTTGTGTGAGGTGAACTCAAGCAAGGAGCACTATGTGAACTGGTTATAGTTGAGAAACATCTATGTTAAGGGACCTGATAATAATTCAGAGAAGCTGGGAATATTGAGAGTCAAACCTCACTTAAATCTTTCTCCACAACTTCTTTGTTTATCAATGTGAAAATAGGCCACTCCAAAGGTTTGTAGCCTTCAGTCAGTTTAAAGAACCTATGTAGGAGGAGAGATCAGGAAGAGGAAACTCCAGAAGCAAGAACCTTGGAATCTGGAGAACAGTAGCGGCAGGAGACAAGGCCACAAGAACCTTGGAATCTGGAGAACAGTAGTGGCAGGAGACAAGGCCACGCGGACAAACGGGACTAGATGAAGAACATCCTCCAGGCCTTGCTAATGGTCTGTGCTTGGTCTTGTGTTTTAAACAAAACAAAGAAATGATCGGTATTGCATTGAAGACATACATTTTACATGACCGCACAGCACGTATATAGGTTTATTGATAGAGAGTAATAAAAGTTTCAGAAATCAATTTCTATCATACCATCTACAATGCACTTTGATTTTTTAAAAATTCTATTTTAGTATATTTCATTTTAAAGTATAATTTGTAACACTGACTTCATAACATACTATATGAATAAGCTGCAAAAACTCTATACTAAATGTAGAGAATAGACGCAGAAAAATGGTTTTGAAGCTATTTCTTTCTTTCCCATTCAACAACCTAGCACAGGAAGGAAGTTCATACAGTTTTAAGCACGTATGTTATTTATTCCAAATGCAAAACCCTTTCATCTTTGTCGTGAACTCTGGTAAATTTGATATTATTTTTCCTTTCAATAGAAGCTTAGAGAGATCATATACTTTTTACAAACTTTTATAAGAATTAATAAATAGCAGAGCCAGAGTTCAAACTCAACCCTGTCAGTCTCCAATGAACTTGCTTTCTGCCACACGACGCTTCTTACTATTGTAATTAAGATATTCTAACTGAGCCATTTCCAGCCTTTGATTCAAGCTCTCTGCATGATTGACAGGCAGCTAGACATAGTGCCTTGTTATTTTTTTATTATGAAGTTCTAAAACTGTTCTAAACTTAGATAATATTTTTATATAGATCTACATATGACAATTATTTGCCAAACACATAATTTAATCACAAAATCTATAAATCATTATTTATCTCACAAGCCCACATTCCCAACCTAACCCAAGTTCATATTCCTGCCATAGATGAAAAAACTGAGTGTAGTGTTAAAGTAAAATGTATAGTATTAAAGTAAAATGTCTATTTACATTGCAAGGTTGGAGGTGAGGAAGGGAGAAGGAAAGAGACCAAAACATTAAAGAAGAAGGAGGAGAAGGAGGGGAAGGAAGAGATGGTTGAGAGAGAGGGGGAGGAACAAGAAATGATTAAAATTTGAAGACTTGCATCCAGGCCTTATTTTGTTAAACATATTTGTTAATAAGTTTGAAAGCAATTTGGCCTAGACTCAAATAGACATGAGACCAAACATTAATTCTTCTACTTACTAAAAAGGGACACAGGGAGCCTCAATGAGACCCAGTTCCTTTGAAGGTTTGCTGTGATGACTAATGAAAAATGCAAGCAACACATCTAGCACAGCACCAGGTATACACAGTTGACAGTCAATCAACAGGTGAATCGATAAGTGATGTTGATATTACTGAACTCTCAAGTCTATCTGTAAAATTTGTTATTTCTATGATATGATTTCACAACATTTATTGTTCTGTTGGAACATGGCTAATGAAGTGGGTGATATGATTTTAAGTGTAAGCAGAAATGTCATAAATTTTTCTGTGTATATCTATACAAGTCAGTTTAATTTAATTGATATTAAAATTATTTAAATACAATGTCATAAAGCAACTAGCTTGGACATGTAATTGATTTTCAAGTAACTTATCAAAGATAAACTTTTCAAATGAGATCGAATGAACAATATTCCTATTTCCTTTTTCTCTCCTTATAGAAGTAATTTTTATAACATTATTTAATCATTACAGGTTTTTAAGCTAAGAATATCACAGTTCATATTTAAAATGGTCTCATATCTCAGTATATTGTTTTCTGAATTAGGGTTTTTAAAATTGTTCTACTGTTATATATTATACCATTGAATATTACAAGTGGTAATTTTCTATTAAATTTCAAGAGAGGGATTGAAAATGATGGAGTAGTAAGTTCTTTTATTTAAAGAAACTGGATTACTAATGGTAATAAAAACTAAAATTATAAAAATATTGTTAGAAAATGTTTCATAATACGAGATATGACTGTATTTTTTTTGTTGTTCTTGTTTACTGGGATACTGACCTATCAGTCAGAAACATTTATAGCATTTTAAGTTAAAACATCAGGATAAAGAGCATACTCAATGTTTAAGAAAGTGGTAGATATTCAAATTTATGATAGAAATATTAACTACATTTCTCAATGGTTATTATATGTACATACATACAGGTTATATATTTTCTTCAAAAAAGAAAAAATTATATTTTCTCTCCAAAAAGAAAGAAAAAAATGTACATGGAATCTTTCAGCCATTGCTTATAATTGCTAATCTTTTAAAAGATATTATGTAAGATAAGAAGATGAGGTTCCTAACCAAACGGGAAGATGTAAAATATTAGAATCCAATCCGAAATTAGTTATTTTACTTCAATTTCTATTTGTCCTACTAAGGCACACACTAATTTAAATATGATACTTCTAAGAAGAACATTTAAACCATTTATTCTATAATATAAAGTTAATGCAGAAAAGCATTCTGACATTTTCAACATTTACTTAATTTCTGAATGGCAGACCACATAACTCCTATAAAAATATAATTTCCATGTTTCTGTTGTTTTTCTTTATAAATTCAATTTATCGTATTTTGGGAAATACCTTTCTCATCTTACTATGAATGTAGTTTTAAAAAGCTGTAAAGATTGAAAACCCAAATATATCTCTTAGAATACTGAGCTGAAACCATGGTCTTTATTGTTTTGTTAAATCAATCCAGCAAGTCAGAGTTCTAATGGACTTTAGAGTTCATCAATCTAATTTCCTCATTGCAAAAATGTGCAGATATTGAGCATTTTAGTGAATTCTTTTTCCTGGGTCAATAATCAGAATTAGAATTCTAATGACCATTGTCCTTTCGACATGACACTCCTCCTCTTAATGTCTCCATGTTATTTCAATGGCTTCATTTGAACTTTAAATTACTAGTACGCAGAGAACTTCTAGAGACATACTCAGCTACTCAGTTTCAAAAATCATCACAGTGATACTCGAATAACTTAAATGTAAATTTCCGAATGCTAGTAGTTTATGCTTATTCTTACAAAGATTGAAACGATATGAAAAGAATAAAATCATTAAAAAAACTACAAAGTAGAGATTTTCATTTAGTATTTTGTTAGAGATCAGAGCTATATTTGTAGTAAAGCATTTGTCTTCATTAAGCTATCTTTTTCTAGCCATTCCAGAAGATGAACAGTTTCAAAAATGGCAGGAGATCATGTGAGTGGACTAACTTAGTAATATTCCACTCCTCTGAGTCATAGTGCTAGAATTCTACATTATACCATTTATAAGATTTTATTAAACCTTTAAGAGCATTCCAATATTTTACCTCTTCCCTGTCTGGTTAGGAACCTCATCTTGTTATCTTACATAATAGATCTTTTAAAAGATTAGCAATTATAAGCAATGGCTGAAAGAATTAAAACTTTAAAGGACAGAGTACTGATAAAAGCACAGGATACTTTTACTATTAAGAATAGTTTCCCTGTCTAAATAATTGTAAACTATAGGAATGTAATAAAGATGCTTGTGAAATCTATAATGGTAATTATTCTGGAAGTCACAACCCAGGGTGAGGTGAAGGGACAAGCAGCAAAAAGGAAGGACAAGCTGTGAACCACATTTGCCAGATCCTCAGCCATGCCCCATAATCTAATTCTTGGTCTGCAACTATTTCACATAATTACATTTCCTAATCCCTCTAAGCATTTGTGAAGATCCTAAAATATAATGGTCTATTTTAAAATAAAAAAATTATTTTCAAAACAAATTTTCCCCTACATGTCTTACATTTTTGTCTAAGAAGTCTGCACTTGTGCCTCTGCATTTCAAATAAATGTTGGGCATTTTTTCTGCTATTTTTAATTTGCTGGGCATTCTGGACATTCTAAGTATTTATAGTTTACAAATTTATTTCCTCATGTAATCTCACCAAAGTTATGGCATGCAGCATATATTTTGAATCCTGATACCACCCACCTAGAAATTATTGAACAGGTGCTGTCCATATTAGTAACTTCATCATTGGATGAGGTTAAATATAGTGTTGAATAAGCTCTTACAAGCTAAATTCTGCTTTTCAAGATGAGTTTAGTCTCAAATTTATTAAAGACAGCCATGATTTTAAAACTTAGAATAAATATGAATTACAATTTCTCAATAATTATGTTAACAAATTGCTGAATGGGCAAGTTCTTGTTTTCCTTAAATATGTACTCTGGTCCATGTTATTTGAAAGAGTTATTATTGTATTTTTCTTTATCTATAATTAGATACTATAATTGAATTTTTATTTATATTATAAGGTAACCAGTAAAGAATCACATGGAAACAACTTAGTATTATCTAATATTTGAAGTCATTATTATACTGATTTGAATTCCTTCAATTTCTATGTAATACATTTTAAAATACCTACATCTTCATGCATCATATCCCACTATGACATGGCACAAAGGAAAATATACTCTCATTCTTTTCCAGCATTAAATATTTCACACAGACTTCACGTTTCCTCTTGTGCCACTTGTTATGGGATTTGGCATCATCACTTGTCTCTCCCTTCCCCTGGATCCTCCTCTCTCCTTACTGCTTCCTCCTTCTCTATCTGCTTCCCCCATTGCAAAAAATCCTCTCAAACTATATGTTTTCAATTCTTCTCTTCAACAGATAGCTCCTAGAAAGATTATTCAAGACTCAATGGATATCTGCATCCTTCAGTTACTCCTTAACACCTGATCACTCTATAGAAGATGTTTACATAAAGGTCATTAATGCCTGTCTAATTACCAGAACAAACTTCCTCATCCCAATACTAGCTGGCTATGTAGCCTTTTACAGTATCTGCCACATATGTTTATCTTACTTTGCCCTATCTCACTGGGTCAGTTCAAGTACTACAGCTTAAGCTGCCATAGCTACCCTAAGGATTAACAATCCACATCTGCTGATCCACCCTCGCAGTGGTGGGCTCACTCTCACCACACTTTCCCTTTTCTGACTGCTATGCACCTGTTCATCACAAACATATCCATGTCGACCAAAGTGAAAACTTCAGCTTCCTTCCCTTCTGACTTTACACGGATCTCCTGTGAGTTCTCATCCTTGTCCCTGGCTTCAACTGTCATCTACGCACTAGGTATGATCTAATCAATACCTTACTTCTGACCTTCAGAAACACATGCTTAAGTGCCTGAAGTTAAATATGTACTTCCAATGGATATGTCAAACTCTACTTGTCAAAATATGCATTTGTCATTTCCCCTCTTGACCTTTTATCCTGTTTTCTCCCTCTATATTAATCATTGTGTTTAATGGTAAACACTCATTCGGGCCAAAAAATCAAGGGCCATTTTATACTCCCTATACTCTTCATCTCTCATATCCAATTGGAGACCAACACTTACATATTCTACAATTCTTGAAGGCATCTAGGGTGACCTTTTGTAATATTTACATCAGTTCATGCCATAGCCCAGCCTTAAAAGTTTTCCAAATACTCCCTAACCAACAAAAAATAACATACAAACTCCATTTGGTCTTAAATGATGAGGCTTCCACCATCCCCTACAAACACCTCTCATTGCGCTGAAACCACAGTGGTCTTCTGTCTGTTTCTGGGACATAGAAAGCTCATGCCTTCATAGTGCCTTTGTTCTTGCCTATGCAGCACTGCTGCTATTTGTTCCTGTGGTCTTCAAATGTCCCTATACCCAGCACCTTAGGTGCTCAGTTAACATTAGCTAAATGTGAACTGCCTGGCTGTTACAGAAATCCATCAATATATTGTAGATTCATACCACAAGAGCACTTCTATTCTTAAAGGCTTTTATTACCAATAAGAGTTATCAAGTCTGAAATTTAAATAAAAACAATTTGTGACTAGAAGTAGTAGCAGTAGCCAAAGACCATAAAAGATCGGATATACAAAAAGATGTGGTCAAAGTAGTTCTATGAGTAAGAAGAGCACTCACTCTTACTAACACAGCACCTCTCGGTTATTATACAATTAAGAAACAGGCAATATCCTGTTGGGAATAGATACATGAAATTCATAAGCCTAGTCATGCTATCATAATTTTCTTTCTTCTACTTTCTGGTCTCAGTTAAAATCTGGAATTTTTACTCATTAATAACATAGTGCTAATGCCAGTTAAGAATGGAGGCAAAAATAATTCAACCCAAAAAGTTAAATTTAAGTCATATGCATTCTTCTGAACCAGCATATCGAATGCATGCCAATATGAATCAAAGTTCAACCACATCAGAAAAAATTAGGATCCACTCACTCTTACTCAAAATACAATGTGATTCTGACTAATACTTTTTGGCTGGAAAAATTACCTTTTTCACAGCATTTTCATTTCTCGGGCTTTGATTTTTTTAAATTAATTTTCACCAGAAGCAGAAATATCAACATGACATACATACTAGATGTTACATGACCTTTTGGGGCTAATAAGTAGTAAGAAGTAATAAAAAATTAACAGTCTGATACTCATGAGGATATTTTTCATGTGGAGATTTGTAGAATCCTTGGTATAGATGTTTCAGATATCTAAGAACTACATCTCTACCTATTTATGAACTTTTGAGGGTTTGTTTTGCCCCTGTTGTGAAGAATTAGTTTGGCTGTTCCTTGGATTCCCCGCAATCCAAATCAAATTGTAACGATAGCAGAGAAGTTGAGTTTTAATATCTATAAAAGCAGAACAACAGCACTGGGCTTAAGAAACATAATATATGATATTCAGGAACTATAAAGCTTTTGAATATAAAGCCCTAAAAATATTTTAACAGGTATTAATTCAAACTCTTTACAAAGTTTGCAGCAATACTGTTCTGCATTTCCATATCAGCTTAGGAAGTAACGAATGTTTATACTTATATAACATTATCATATTCTAATTAGGGTTCATGTTTTAGATGAGAAAGCTGAGGCTCAGAGAGGTGACGTATCTTTCCCAGCATCACATGCTTTTATTGTAGCAGGGTCTGAAGGTTTTATTATTGCTTTCAGTAAAACTTCAGAAAACAACTACAATTAATTTCCGTAGATTCCTGCTTGTGCCCAGAGTTATTAAATAAGGAATTTTCCTTAAAACTTAAGTATTTTACAGAGTTTTTCTTTACAGTGATTTTTTTCACAACAGGTACACAGAGTTCACGACATTATAATAGGTCCTTAACGTCCTTATTAAATATACATGCACACACACATCTGATGTACTAATCACTCTTTAAAAATAAATCTTTTATTATTTTGATTTCAGTTTTCTTACATTGAGTCAAGCAGATCAACAAGTTGAAAAAGTTCATAATTTTTTTATTCTTCCAGTCACAGACAATTAAGAACTCGCTAAGTTTATACAAAATGTCTATTCTGTGCTCAAAAGAGTTTTGGAAGAAGCCTCATATTGTGGATTTTAGCTACCATCCTGATTATATTTGCTGATGTAAGTTCAAAAAGGCATTTAGTGTTTTAAGTTGTCCTATAAAACTCGGTTGTGTCTATTTAATTAAGAAAGGGTGAGTTCGTCTTTCAGCAGTTTATCAATCTATTGCTTTATCATAAGATTTAAAGTTTTACCAGTTGGTAAAGATAAGACTAGAAGGAGAGACAGATCTCTAGATGGACAACTTTCCAGAAAACGCTATGAATCATGTCTCACAATTAGTCACTGCTCACCGAGCTTCCAGCAGCATGCCTTTAGAGCTGTTTCCAAAAGTGCTGAGGCATCCATGTGTTTACACTGCACTTTGTTACGAACAAATACTATTTATATATTTTAAAAATGCACATGGCAAGTTCTGTTCTTCAAGCCAGTTGTTCAGACAAAAAGGCTCCAGTTAAAATTGGAAATGGGTTTTATTGCCACCCAGACCAGTGTTAAATTATTAAGACATCAGAACAACAACAATAAAAAAGATGGCAGGGATGTAATAAAACACCTGGAAGTATGTTACCCAGGAGTCGTACATATTCAACTGTACTGATGCGATCAGTTGGTTCATAAATTGTACCCCCAAAATGCGTATAATGTGCTCAAATGATTTCTTAAACAAACAGGAAGTCATGCAAAATAATTTTCTAGTCCATTTACAAATGCAGTTAAATCTGGACGTAAAGATAAGCATTATATTTAGAATAAATATGATTCTTACCATCTGAGACTGACTCCTAGGACATCCATTGATATCTTCAACTTTTTCATTTGCTAAAGCCAAGAAATAAAATAAAAGAGAGAAAAAAAGAATGACATGCTTAAGCAATGAAGTGAAACAAAAAAGGAGACTAAAAATCAAATAAGCAAACAACAACAAAAAAAACACCAAGCAAAATGCTGCTGCTACACTCTGTCTCCCAAGCCACGTACAAGAGGTCACACTTGTTAGCAGCCGCCAATTCCATACGCACAAATCAGGCAAATTTAAAAAAAAAAGTGAGTGAGAAGGAAGTTGCTGCTAATTCTTTTGCCTGTGCCAAATGACTGCTGACATGAAACCTTTCACAATTGTCCCTGCTGGATCAGGATACAGTTTCAAGGAATCTCCAAGTGTATGAGTTACTTCAGCTAATGAAATGCACACATGGGAGACATATGGTTTAATGAAGCATTCATTTCTGACAATTCAGTGTATGTAAAGATACGGTTCTAACTATTTAAAAGTATGGCCAAAATGACTTTTTGAAACATTCTCACATAAACATTTTTAATAAAATCACGGGAGAGCTACATTAATCTCAGAGACACATGGACCAAGTTTGTATGCATTCGACTTAAATTGTATTTTACCAAAAGGGGTGGGAGCAGAGAATTTCATAGTTTTGCTCAGAGAGCAGGTCTTACCAATGATCTGGATGATTTCGGCTAGCAGTACTCCATCTGCAATGTCTTGCTGCAAATCCTTGATCAGCCGCTTGTGGCCTGATTTTGCTAGGTAGTGGTTGGCCCAGTCAGTGTAAATCTGTTTAACAGAGGGAGGGAAGAAGTGAGATGTGATGAAGGAAAAGAGAGATAATAAAAATGCGTAAGACAAATGTTGGATTCAAAGAGAAGCTATTCTGGATCACATTCCAGCTTAAGAAGTCATAGCTCAAAAGGAAATAGTTGTAAAACAATTTTTAAACAGCTCTTTCCCTCACTTATCTCTTGTTTCAAAGGGAGATGATTCACTCTCTTTCAAAACCAGGGACGAGTCGCTTGTGACACAGCAAAACTCCCTTCCTGAATGACTCCTGTTTGCAAATCAGTTTGGGATTTCACTCTCTTTCCCCTGGTTCTAGCATACTGTAGATAATCTCGCCTATCTTTGTAAAAGGAAGCCACCTGGACTGATTTATACGGAAACCTTACTATAAAAATTTGTGTTTCTCTGAGACTTTATTAAATTTATTACATGTGACACAGAATGTGACAATATTTTGGCATCATTTTATGAAATAATTGCAAAGGCCTAAGATATTTTATTTGGACTGTCATCTCCCATTTCAGCCCCTTAAAATGTGTTTATATAAGAGATATAGAAAGCAAATGCAGTTACTACATAGAAACAACAATACAGAATTGAGAAGGTTGGCAATTTGACAGAGTAAAGGTGACTTTTCGACAACAGATTATAATGTAAGGAAAAGCTGAAACTTCAAAACTTTCATAAAAATAAAATATTAACTAATTTTTCAAATGTTATGGTATACCTACAAATGAAATATAATCCAACTGAAAGGAAATAAATAAGTTTGACTCTTCAATTTCATGGTGACTCATATAAACATATTAGTAAGGTTTTGCAAGGTAGACTATGATATGTAATATAATAGAAGAATGTGAAATTTGAAATGAGAATTGAGGAGGGGAAGTAACCGAGAAATATGCGCATAAAAATGTGTTATAGAGGCACTGGACTTAGAACTGGGAACAAAGTGGAATCTGAACATAAGGAAAGGGAAGGGCCTTCCCTACAAAGGGTATAAAATGCAGAGAGAATAAGAAATCAAAGACATAGTTGTTAAATCTATAGTTAAAACAGGATTCTGAAAATAGGACAAATTAGACTGGAAAGGTAAATTGTATTTTATAGTCATGAACACTGAATGCCAAGCAAACTGTAAAACTTTTTTATATCTAACAAAACCAATACACATTTGTTATAAAAATAAAATAAAATAAATCAAAAGTGAAAGCCTCCCCACAACTTGCCACCACACCCACTTTTGAATTATTTGGTATGAATAGTTCTAGAATTTTTTCTATGCTCTTACACTTCACCACATGACACCACGTTACATATACACACAGTAGGATTTTAAACCAAACCTGGCTCAAATTTTATATAGCATTGTGTATTTTTCAATTGTGTAAGAATATTTTAAAAGCACTTAAAACCATTTCATATATATTTATCTCACTATCTTTGATGTTCTATTGTAGATAATATTAATCCCCCTGTTGAAGGATATTTAATTTAATTAAACATGTTTCCATTATATCTAAAGTTGTAAGAGATGTCCTTATATATCTATCTTTGCATATTTATATGCTTGAATATTTTAATGGCTCTGAAGTACAAACATTTGAAAATACAACATAAAAGAAAAAGAGAGTGTTTATTTTTGAAAATAAAAAGTTGCATCTTAATGCATACGCAGTGGTGATTAAGTTTCTCGAAAGTGACATTGGTTAATGAAATCCAATAAGTTTCAGCTGTACACTTTAACAGTAAGGCATATATATGTTTACACTGTGTGTTCACGTTCCATAGTTAGATTTCTTTCTGTCACCACATATTTGACCACCCCCCTTTACCTCATTTACTTCCCCTTTTCCTACACCCTCTATCCTCTGGTAACCACTAGTCTATAGTCCATGTCCATGAGTTTCTGTTTGTTTGTCCTGTTCATTTGTTGCCTTTAGGTTTATATCCAACATATAAGTGATATCATGTGATTTTCAACTTTTTCTGTCTGGCTTATTTCGTTTAGCATGATTATCTCGAGGTCCATCCATGTCGCAAATGGCAGTATTTCATCTCTTCTTATGGCTGAGTAATAGTCTATTGTATATATGTACCACAGCTTCTTTAGCCAATCATCTATCGTAGGACACTTGGGTTGCTTCTATGTCCTGGCCACTGTGAATAATGCTGCTATGAACATAGGTGTGCAAATATCTTTTCAAATATGGGTTTTCAAGTCTTTAGGGTAAATATACTCAGTAGAGGGATTGCTGGATCATATGGTAGATCAATTCTTAGTTTTTTGAGGAACCTTTACACTGTTTTCCATAGTGGCTGCATCAGCTTGCCAGTTGGGCCTGGTTTTGAGGGCCAGCAGACCACTTAGTAGTGCTGAGACCTTGAACAAGTTACTTATCCTTTCTAAACCTCAGATTCCTCATATGCATAATAATAGTAATAATTACATTACAGGATTATGTCAAGATTAAACAAGGTAGTGCTTATAAAGTACCTGTCACAGTAAGCCCTGAAAAAAGTCTATTATTATTATTATTATTATTATTATTATTATTACATCTAGTTTTGTTTGTTATGATGGTTTTCCAACAAATATTTGTTAAAGTTATAGTCTGGCAGAGGTCAAAAAATTTGAGAGCATTGGCAGAGACTGAAGAAATTGCACTCCTTGCTTCTAACACTACTCACATCTCTGACTCCTCATGCCTTCTGATTCACTGGGACCACAGATCTGTCCGCCATCCAAACTCAGAGGAATGTATCTAATTTTAAGGCCATCATGTTCTCATTCAGATCTACAATGCCTCCATCGAGATTTCACCTTCATAAAACTCCATATTGCATGGATTTGGTTTTATGAAGACATTAAATTATGGAGAAAAGATTTATTTAAATGTATACACAATGGAATATATTAAAAAATGAAAACAAGACTATTTTCATTCCCAAATTCATGTCAATGATGCCTTAGCCTCTATCCAAATCCTTCCTGGGACTTAGGTGAGAAAACCAATGTGAAGCCAGCTGGTTGGCTTCAAGACCTGGATGGGAAAACCTCTGATTTAGCTCATGAAACAATGTTTACCAGGAATTCCATGCCTAAGAGCTTTGACTTGTCTAGCATCCCTAACATGGGAAACTTTGCTCAGACAGTAGCTCTGACTTTAGTTGCAGTCCACGAAATCAATTCAGACTACATAAATAAATTTCAAATAAATCTCCATTAAAAAAGTAAGTCTTATGTACTTTATTTTACTTATTATTGCTAATAAACATATGTAAATGACACCTGAGACCCTTCAAGTAAATCAGTGCCTTTCAAGGATGCTATAATCTACATAAGGAAATATAAAAAATTACAAAGCAACTTATAAATGTATATTTTAGATATTATAAATATATTTTTCTATCTTTTAAAAATAAAAAATAAATTAAAAAATGGAAATATGTGATGTGTTTTTAATGAGAGTCTTAAAGCAAAGGACACATAGAATATAAATGTATTTAGAATTCATCAATAAATTTACTGTAATATTCTGCTGAGAGGATGCAAACAACCTTGTCAACTGTCATTTGAATCTGTTCAAATAAATACAACAAAATGGTAAAATCATGTCCGGATTTTAGATCTGAATTCCAAAGTTGTCCTTGGTTCAATTCCACAAAAAAAATAATCACAGTACTTAACCTCTTAGCCTTAGTTAAATGAGCTACAAATGTGTGGCGATGTATCTTGTAGGATTATGGTAAAACTTAATTAAAAGTTTTTTAATGAAGAAGTTGAAATAATTGGGAACAGTGTCAAATTAATTATAAATTAGTGTTTGGTATTTTCCTTACCAGATTCAATGAGTATTTCAGTCATCAAGGTTCTGGCCAAAGCTTTAAACAGAATTTACGGCTCTACTTCTGAAGCCAGTTTTCCTCAACTGTTTTAACTGCAATATTAGGAATATGTCACCTCATGTAATAACTACATTTCAGTTAATTCAGAAGAATTAATGAGATTATATTTACCAAAGGGCTATTTATAAATTCTAGCATAATTGTATTCATAATTCATTTACAGCAATTAAAATAACAAAAATCAAAAGTATATGGTATATTTTGTATGCCATATATAATAGCATGAATTCTAGGAACTATTAGGTGATAGCATGTATTCTCTGAGGAACATTCTATACTTTCGGAATTTCTGCTCTGCCACATACTATCTATGTGGATATTAATTGAATATTTATTTTCTCTCATCTGAAAAAATGGCCATACTAGTATTATCTACTAATGAGATTATCGTAAGGATTGAATAAATTTATAATTTTGGAATGTGGCCCTTCACTTAATAACTGAAATTATATTGATATTTTCATTTACAATGGCACTTATCTGTTGAAATAATGATATCTATTTTCATATTGGGAATAGGACATTTTTGCATGAACAGAAATAGACCTAAATCTAAGCTGATGGGAAAGGAAATGATAGGGTTTATTGTACTAACTATAGTATGTGCTGATTTTTTCACCTGTAGTAGTTTCTTTACAAAGAACATAACTGAAGTTATAATACAAACTGTAGCATAATCAAATCAAACCAGCCAACACCGAATGAGTAGTGGGTGCTGTGCTGGGCACAATGGGTAACACTAAAAAAGGATGAGGTGTATAGTTTGTCCTTGAGGAGGGAGGGTAGAGGAGATAGGGAACAAATGAGCTGATTTTGAGACCCCACAAGGTGCTCTCTGAAATGATGACTGTCTAGTTTCTCCCCCATCTTACCTATCAGGTGGCATTCTAACTACCTAATTCCATGTCTAAATCATCATTCCCCACACTCTTCTAAAAACTCCTCAGCATTCATTTGAAGCTATATGCGTCACTCTCTAATCTTTCTTGCCACTCCAAGTGTACTGGATACTTTATTTCCTGAGTCAGTATTTTTTTTTCTAACTTTAAGTGTTATAATCATCCTGGGCAATTTCATCATCCATGTGAACAATCCATCAAATACTCTGCCTGAAATTAAGTATATAATGAAGAACCACCTGCTCTATCTTAAATGCACTGTGCCTATTAATGGTCTTTTTTTTCTACAGAGAATATGACATTTTGTAAATTTTGGAAAAAGGAGTTGGATATTACAATTATACAGCACAATTCTGGTACTAATTCCAGTTTTATTCCATTTAACTTCAATTGCATTTTCACTGCTACCAGCAGAATGAACAAAAGGGCTGTATAGCATTCTTCATCCAAGATTTAGTGTCTACTAATAGTGTTGAAAGTGTTTTAAACAAGATAAATCATGTAATTCATTCAATCCTCAAAGTTCTGTAAGAGGAAAATATGATTATCCCATTTTAGAGGTGAGAATCTTGAAACAGAGAGGTGAAGTATTTTCCTCGGGTCACAACAGAAGTGCTGCATAGAGTCCAAATTTTCTGGCTCAGAATCTGTACTCTTAGCCCACACAAAAGGAAATATTCCATTTATGAGCCTTCCCTAATTCCAGCCTCCTGCAATTATTTCCATTGCATCTGACATCCATCTCAAAATATGGGGAAAACTCCTTTATTGGACTGCTGCAACATCTGGCATCTATAGAATGCTCTATGGGGAATACATCCTAACAGCTTGCAAAATTCTAATAATGCAGGTGACAACATGAGCTAAAATCTGCATATGAAACTGTATCAAAAAGTATTTTAGAAAAACAGAGAACTTTTCCTTTTCCCATTTTTCTAGGGGGGTAAAAAAGCATGATACTTGAGATTCTTTTACCTTCTTTTTATCTTAGTTTGATAATTGATGTAAATAGAGTAAATAAATTAAAGGTAAATATTAGCAACCATCCTTCAAAGACCAAATAATATGGCAGAAAATATGTGTAAGAAAATAATGTTAACAAAACACAAAGTTAAGAGAAAATAAACATGTAGAAGTCTGCATTTCAGAATTTCTAAGCTTTTGACCTGGGTTTTTCTACTCACATACCAATAATTAGCAGTGATGAACTGACTGATAAAAATGGTTAGTATAAAGCAGCAGTTCTCAATGTATGGTCCCTGGACCAATACCCTCTGAGCCAACTTGTTCGAAATGCAAATTATCAGTCCTCACCCCAGATCTACTGACTCAGAAACTCTGAAGGTGGAGCCAGTAGTTTGAGTTTTAACAGGTCCTCCAAGTGATTATGATGTATGCTAGCTAATGCATAGGAACTACTGGGATAGATAAATGCTGTTCACAAATAAAAGTAGTTTTATTTCTAACACTGTAAACTGTATTTCAATGTAAAAAGAATGCTGTTTCAATATAAGAGAAGGATAACAAAAGTCTTGTAACAAAACACTAAATATAGTAGTATTCACCTTTACCTCCTAAACTTTTCTTGCTACCAAGAACAACACAGAGCCCACAAAATACTGATTGTAAATGCTTTTTGTAAAACGTTCATTCCTATATTTTAAATCCTTTAGATTATTAGTGATAAAGTTCGACATTTCTTTTAAAGTTTTTTCAAGAGCGGAAAGCATTTATCTATCTATCTATCTATCTATCTATCTATCTATTTATTTATTTACTTAAAAAGAGGTGAACCAGAGTGGTTTACATTTACTTAGACTAAAAGCATAAAACCTGGAAGCTGAGAAAAAAATATACTTCCTGTTGTGCTAAAAATCAGCAGTGGAAAACAATGGAAATAAAAATGCAGCACCATGGGGCTACTAATATGCCCATCTAGCCATTCATCAATAAGCAGCAGGAGTGAAAGTTCTGGGACAAGTAAGAGACTTTTCAAAATATTTCTTTTCTCACCATCTTAATTCCCTTTTTATTACCTGAGCTCTAGGCAAACACAACACTATTTTGAAGATTTTGTCAATCCTCACTGGAGCATATCTTATTTTTATAAATATTTGAAATTTTTGAAGTTATCACAAATTATAATCACACACACATATGTATATACATGAGACATGGTGAGATCTGTTGTCTAGTTTGCTGTTTGCTAGGGACACTTTGATGGATCCAATGTATATTCCAATCAGACACAATTATTCATCAACTTCCTGTAGGTAGTTTCTCTCCAGTGACATGCTATAGCTCCAAATCACCACGGGTAGGGGCTAGAGCCACATAATTCCAAGACCACTAGCCAATAATGGCTGCTATTGTGCAGCTTTGTCACACTGTGAAGTAAAACTGCTCACATAAGTCTCTTGAGCACTAAAAAGCATGAAGACTAAAAGCCATCATATTAACAGCTACTTCAAAAATATTCAAATTTCACCCGGCAATCCTCCCATTTTAAATGTATCCCAATTGCTAAATAAGGATTCCATCTGAATCCCTCATAAATTGTTGCACATTAAGCAAAATGGAAAAGTAAATATGGAAAAAAAAATACAGAGTGCTCACTGTATGATTTCATACTGTATTTGTATACAAACACAAGGTAGCAAATAAAAATCAAAGATTCTAAATTGGCCAATATTTCAAGTTAAAGCCTCCAAATCAAATTTTACAGTCTGTTTCCTTATAAACCTATCCCTGTGATTGTACTTGTTCCTCAAGAGGTATGTGAAACATGGTGTAAAACTTTCATCTAACATGGAAGACTCAG
Source organism: Pteropus medius (assembly GCF_902729225.1). Lineage (NCBI taxonomy): Eukaryota > Metazoa > Chordata > Mammalia > Chiroptera > Pteropodidae > Pteropus > Pteropus medius. Next base: position 25,830,995 of record NW_024350319.1, on the reverse strand, counting down.
GAAATAAAACTTCTCACGAGGAAGGAAGGCTGATCTCAGTTGACATTGTTCTCCAATCCCCAAATCCTCTAAGAAAAAAAAAAAGCTAAATTTTTGAAGCGTTTCAGAAGCAGAGCCTGGAGTCAGAAATTCTGGGCTTCTTTCCCAGTCCCATCACTTACTACTAGATCTTGAGTTTCCTCCTCTTTAATGCAAGGATTGTATTCTTATCTACCCCGCCTATCTCACAGGATTAATGTGAAGATTAACTGTAATAGAAAACATTTGCAAAAGCAAGATGTGTTATGCAAAATAAACCATCATTACTGTAATCAATAAAACATGCTACCTATGAATTACGTTTTAAAAATTTACTCAATATAAACATGCAATAATTTCAAATAACTATTACACATGTATATTGAGATCAACTATTTGGGGAGTTTTTTAATTGCATTAATGAGACATAGAAACTATTTTATTTCCATAAAATATCCTTATCTTGAATTTATTCTCAGTTCATATCTTATGTATTATCTAGTCTATTGCAAGGAAGAGTCTATATACACTAGCTATGTACAATGACAATAGATGGATTGCACAACTACTCCTCACTTTTGAGGAAGAGTTGACTCAACCAGGGTTCCACAGCATAGAATATCCTATAGCAAGCAGATTCTCACAAAGGGACTTCTCTTCCAGATCTCCTTTCCTTGCATTTAGGTGGGAAAGCGTGGACTAATTCTCACCAATAGAATGTGAGCTAAAGTGATATGCATCACTTCCAAGCCTGGCCCATAAAAATATTTCATAGCTTATTCACCACCCTTTTTGCACTCAGGGCACTGGAAATACATACCTAGGTGGAACATGGAAGTCATGTAATGAAAATGGCAGAGCTTTCATCAGTCTGAATTTTTGAGTGACTGCATAAACAGAACATCCCAGCTCAACAACCAACAACCAGGAAATACCTTGGACTGTGTGAGTGAGAAATAAACAGCTACTGTGCTGAGCCACTGTAATTTAGGAGTTTGTTACAGGCTGATGTTGATTAAAATCACAGAGACACTCTCCTTGTAGCAAAGGCTTTCTGCGGAAACACTCCCCTATGTCTGAGAATCTAATTACTAGTTCAACACAGGTCTAACGTCCATTCTCAATATTCCTGTTTCCCTTCCAGAGATCACTGCCCTGTACCCACAATCGTTAATGAGGACATTCCTTTCATTCTTGATATCTTTTCATTCATTCATTTAACATACATTTTTAAGTACTAATTATGAGCTCTTCATCACTGGAAACTCTCTTCCTTCTGAAGCTCTGAGCTTGGACTCCCAGTGGTTCCATTGAATTTGTTACTACTGGTCTTGGGGTGGGGGTGTATGTATAGGTTGGTTAAATTTCCACATCTGAGGTCTTGGAACTTGGTATATCATTTTGGGATATTTTTCCCCCCAATAAACAATAATAAAAACAGGACTAAGTATTAACTATATCTAACGTCCTAATTTTGCTCTACATTTTACAAAAAGGCATCTCATTTGTTCCTCACACTATTCTTTTTGGTTGAATAGAGTAGGTGTTATAATCACGGTTCTACTTTACATAACTACAGAAGAGATAATATGGGTTTAGGTACACTCAGTAAATTATCACGGTTTCTATGGCAATGGTGGTGCTATATTTTAGTAAAACACATTATTTTTTTAAGATGATCAATTTCTAAATCCAGTAAGTGTCTCACTTCTATTTTAGTTGTGACATGTGTGTTTGAAATTAAATTTTATGACATAAAGTATGAAAAATGTAAGCAATGGTTTATAAAATTCAGAATTCTTAATTATCATAATCTAGTTGGTAGAATTTTGGAGCAATAGAAAAGGTATTTTTCTTTTTTTAGATTGGCTTTAGGCTTGCCATACACCCTTGTGACATTCTTTTATTCTCTCTTTTATGTGTATTTATGTACCAAGAAATGGTCATTTATAATATCAATTATGGTATTTAAAAATCAGCAATAAATACTCAATAATAGAAAACTTATTATTAAACATGGTTTATTCACCCTATAAAATATTAAATAGCCATGAAAAAGAGAAATTTCAATACTTGTATAGCAAAATAAAAAAGTATGATGCAAAAAAAGTAGAATATAAAATAATCTTGAGATGTGCACATGAAATATACTAGAAGCAAATGCAGGGCATAACAGTATCTGTAGTGATATACTGTGCTTAAATGTATATTTTCTCTTAAAAGTCTCTGTAAGATATTTTTAAGTAATTAATATTTATTTCAAAGTATTATTTTACAGGTATTCTAGGAAAATTACAGAGAATACTTAAAATTTTTTGGTCTTCAAGGGGAAAAAAATGATGTAGTGAGACTTTGGATTGTAATCTATAATATGAATACTCATTATTATCTATCATTCTAACAGAGAGAGCCACAGGTAATAAGAGGGGCTTTGGACCATACATTGGTTGAAGGATACAAGTCAAGGAGACAAGAGAAGCTGGACAAAGGCAAGGGCCCAAACTGGCACATTTTCTGCAAGGGCAAAACACTTTGGAGTGACCAGTTCAGGTTCAGAAAGTGAAACCAACACTTTTGTAGGGCGACAACACAGGTTGGGGGCACATGGGAACTGCAAAAGTCAGAATAAAAGCTGATGGAGAATTTTCCCAGAACTAGAGAAATGGAGGTAGATAAATAACTAAAAGATCAAGGGATTAGAAGAGAACCGGGGGCCCAGTGACAAGAAAAGAAATTAGGAGATCGAATGCAAAATACTAGTTCACAGCTCAGAGATTTTAAAACACCAAGGCAGAGAATTATCCCAGGGCAGCTATTCTGGCATCTTCAGGGAGAGCAGGTAATTGGAACTAATGGCTGAATTAAGGATTCTTCAGGGCTGAGAGAGGCAGTAGCTTCCTTTAAGCAAATGACCAGAAGCTCTTGCACTCCAAGTTCATTGACAAAAGGATTCGGAGGTAGAGCTTTGCACTAACTGCCATAGTTCCCACTAAGTTATTTACTTCCATGCACTTTACATGTATTATTTCATTTATACTCCAAAGGACCCTATGGAATGGGTGGCACTGTTATATTCGTTTTGTATAAAAGACAACTGAAGATAAGATCAGTTGATGAATTTGCCCCAAGTCAATAAATAGCAAGTCACGGAGCCAGGTTTAAAATTGCTTCTCTTTCTCTTCAGTACCCACACATTTTCAAAAATACCACACTATCTTCTCTGTTGGTATAAACAATAAAAAAGATAACATTAAAAATTTTCAAGCCATTTGTACTTGTATTGCCTGTATATACCCATAAAATAACTGCTTTCTTTAAGAGTATGTCGCTTCAACCCTACGTTTTCTGTAGCTGTTTCATCTTTTCACATTAGAAGGCTCATGTTAACACCAAGGTAAAGAAATTTAGCTATGGGAAAAAAACTTGTTAAACAAACTTTCCCAAGTCATTTCAAAGATGCAGCTCTTAACAGCATTGCTTTTTGGCTCTAATATACTTGGGTTAATAAAAGTTGCAATTTGTTGATTATTCCAGGCTGTCCATGTCTAGAACTAGGTAAATATGGCTATTTCTGGGGTGCAGGATTATAAAGTACATTGTTGCCACATGGCTACAATGCTCCGACAATTTTAAAAATAAGAAAAAATGAAGTTTTGATCTTCCTCTCAATGACTCCATCAACTATTTTGAAGTTGGTATGAACTTAGAAGAACACTGATTAATATTTAAAATTCCAAATTAAAATATAAAAAAACCAACACTTATAGAATTCCATGTCTTGAAGATACATGTCTTGAAGTCCTCAGTTACTAGATCTAAAATACCAAAAAAAAAAAAAAAAAAAAAATCTACATCTTTTCTCAAACTAGTCTAAATTTAAGATTAAGTCTTTCAAAAAGTTTGTTAAAAGTTTCAAATACCACTAGCCTTAAATTTCAGCTTCTTCACTGGCAGTTGAGCCCTGGTGATAGGTGTCCTTTCCATGTTCTTACAATGAGATAATTAGAAACCCACTTTTCTAACCAAGACTGTCTACTCAGAAATATCTACAGCCCTTCCATTCTCTTCTTTTTGACAAGGACATAGGCAGATAATCCATAAGAACCTGAATGGTTAACTTTTAAGGTCTATTACTTTCCATATTCACAAGGCAAAACAGTCATTAACACCACCTTATTCTCTGATAATCTTCTCTTTCTCAAGACAAGAAGTGTCTCAAATGTAATTTTTTAAAAATATATCTCACTTTTTGTGACAAACACTGCGGTTAACGTTTTACTCTATCCTTATAAATCAAGTGGGAAGAGATGGCAAATATTGGGCTAGAAGGAAATGAGTACTGGTATATAACAGTAGGCACACATATTTGTACTTGTCTTTCAGATAGTTCTAAGTTCCACAATGAATATTTCTCTAAAACATTGAATTTCCACTATATCAAATCAATTGTTTCAAAAAAAAATGCAAAGTGTTTGTTTTATGAAATTTATAAGTAAAATGTTAGTTAGGACTTAATTTTAGTTTTGGGGCTTTTTATTGTGTTTCTTAAATTTATTTTTCTCACTTTTGTGCCCAATATTAGACCATCTTAAAACAAAATTCATTTTTTTTTTCAAACAAAAGAAAACAGCTTGGGTTAGATAAAGTAATTGAGTAAATTAAGTACAATACATAGCATGATATTGTTTTGTTTTGTTCTTTAGATATCACATGCAAGTGAAATCGTGTGGCATTTGTCTTTGTCTAATCTACTCCCCTTAGCACGATACCCTCTTGGTCCATCCTAACATGGTATTCTTTATACAAATATTTATTGTGAGTTTGTGTTGATTATATATAATTAAGTGATAGTAATAATAACAATAAAATGCCTTGAGTTCTTACCATGTGCTAGGCACTATACAGAAGTACAATTTATGCAATTCTCAAAACAACATTAAAGAATCTGTTATTATTATTCTTTTGTTACATTAAGAAAACAAAGATTTAGAGATAAGAAGCAATATGCCAAAGGTCACACAGGTAGTAAAGTGGCTGAGCATGGACTATTAACTATGCCTAACAAACTCTGGAGCTTTAATAGCATGCTGATATTAAATGCATATGATGAATATTGCTTAAAATAGTGGGAAGTACTAAACCTGCCATACTTACAGTGTCATTTCCAAAACCGAAATATAAATGATTATTAAGCATTCTATGGAAATCATGAGTGGTTCCCTTCAAATTCTAATCGCAAAGCCCCGAAAATGACAAAAGGCCACCAGACAATCAAACTCAATTAGATTTTCATGAAGTTGAATAAACAGTGGCCTTTGAAGGGCCAAAATTCTGTTGATCTGATTGAATATAAAGCAAAGGGAGTATAACTGCCACTGAGAACAGTGTACATGCAGATTGTCTCGATGAAAACACATCTATTCTCGTAAGAAAACAGATGTTTGCTAAATTAATACGATTTATTTCGCCTTGAAAGAGATGTCCTTCAGTGGTTGCTAAGTAACATATTTTAATTTAAGGAATAAGCTAAATTATAGACTCTGGAAGATTTTTCTTAATTATCTGTTTTGTTAAAACAGGGGGTTAAAAAGTAAGACAAAACAATGATTTAATTTGACATGATATATTCCATTTTCACTTCCACAGAGTTGCAATAGTGCTTACATGAGCATTTTTAGAAGTTAAGCTGGACCCCAAGAGTTGAAGTCTATACCCCAATAGTTATGGTTTACTCCTTCACTTATAATTGAACGGCTGAAGTCAAATTTAATAACATTCACGTGGGCCTTCTAATAAGGAAGTTCTAAATACACTAATTCACATGTGTTTACTTCATTTTGTATGGCCACTGGTTCAATTTGTGTGGATGCCTAGTCAAGATTTAGCTTGAGCTAAAGAAATCTTTGACTATAGTTTGACTCTTGCCTCAGACTAATCTATGATTAAGGGTCTGCTCTCCATACATCCATTTCTTTTTGCCCATAGACAGTAATATTTGCTTTGTTTTTTGTCTTTCTATGATATTCATACTCACTTCAAACCTAAGTTTCTCTCCCTTGTTCATTCACTAAAGATTCCAATCTCTCCTCTATCTTGTCTGTAAAAATATTCTTTATATTATAGTGCTTTCAGACCAATTATCTGGTTCATTCTTTATCTTCCCTTGAATGAATCAATCACCTAGTCAGTTGTATATATTTTTACATCTGTTAGCCAGAACTGGCAGGATCTGAGACCACAAAAGATACACCGCATAAAATGCGAGCCTATAGCCCTAAAGCATTCATAGATTAAACTACCTTTTAATACAATGGAAAAAAAAGATACTAGGTAGATTTTGTACTTTAAACTTCTGTTGAAATGCACACCAAAATTGTGGAAAACCAGCCTTCTCCCTATTTAAATTAATGCCTAATAGGTTTGACTCTGTTTCTAATGTAATCTCGATACTATCTGTCCTTCTTTTGATAAGATTAATCATTCTTTACTCTTTGCTTCTGTATCTTTTAGTTGAAGGAGCTGGACTCCCATAAGATGCAACCAGAAAGGGGCTTTAGTCTCTCCCTTCAAAATAGTCTCTGGGTTTATTTTTTCCTCTTCCCTTAATGAGATATTGGAACAGAAGTACATATTTTCTAATAATTTTCAAACAATAAGTAGTCCTTTAGCTTTAGCATTTAAACAAAATGGTATAATATACATCTCATATAACTCCAGTCTAGATTCAGGGCTTTGGATTCACGGTTCCCCTTCTTATCGTGCTCTTTCATAAATAAATCATTCACTTAACCATTCATTCATTCATTCATTCACTTGACCATTCCATTCCCATCTTTGCTCAAACATTACCATGTCAGAGAGGCCTTCCTTATTTTTTTGATAAGATACTCTCTCCTCATTATAATTCTATCACTGCCTAATCCCATATGTTGCTTTATTTTCTTCAAGTGCTTCTCATCACCTGCTATACTATAGATTTGCCTCCCAATTACCTCTACCCACTTATTAGAATGTAAGCATCATGCTATTCAGCAATCTATCTTGTTCATTGCTATATCTCAGACAAGGTTTAACCCAATAGGAAATATTGATGCGATAAAATGAATGAATGAGGAATGAATGAGGGCACATAGCAAAAGTCTTACCAATTTATAATTTCCTTTTCTTTAGGGCTCTGCTGGAGAAGATAATGTTGCAGTCGATTTAGTTATTTCTCAGAGATAAAGTGATTATCTTTGATGATCACTGAAATTCACCCTCCTAATCCTCAAAAACTTTTGCAGATATAAAATGGCAAAAATTACATAAAAAGATGCAAAGAATATACTACCCAGTTGAATTTTTTGATTCTGGCTGGAAGACCTTTTCTTTCTTTTACCATGAAGAGACCCAGTGGGAAATCCCTGGCTTACATGTCTGTTTTTGTCAAACATTCAACAGTAACTGATAATCTCTACATCTGTTATTTATTTGACAAGTCTCCAGAGGGCCATACAAGTAGAAATTTCAGAGAAGCCCTAAACAAGCTCCGCAGCTTTATGCAATGCCAGGAAGAATTTTTAACCAATGTATAAATGTTAGGTTTAACTTAATCATTCACACAATGGCTACTTACTGATGCATTCTTCTGCATAAAGTATGCAATGTGAAAATCTGTGATGTGTCCACAATTGTATTCAAAAATAAAAATTAATTACGTACTGAAATTAAGCCACTTGACTTTGGGAGGAGGCAAAAGTCAAGGAAAATTTGCAGCTGGTCGGGAAGTAAATCCAGGGTGGAGAAATTTTTGCAGAGATCAGGAAGAGAGGATGATTGTAAGGCATGAAGGAAGACATTTACATTTTGTTAGGGTGTTTTCAAGATCAGGACAGCTGGAATCGAAAAGATGTAGCATATCTCTTAAACATATTTTACGTAACTAAACTATATGATCTTTGGAAATCAACATGCTGCATTTGGCTTGGATTTTTAAAAGCCATTTAAATGATTAATTTGTAAATAATGCATATGTTGCTTTACCCAAGCATTAGGCATAAAATCAAAACACCAGATCATAAAACAAAGACAAGGCACCTATGTATTTCTTAACTCAGTAACAGGTTTTAGTTTATTATTTTGAGTTCAAAATGTTTGTTTTCTGAAGGAGAACAGATATCTGAAATTGCTTTTTTACAAGCTATTGATCATTCACTTTAGTCCACAACAGACTAGGCAGGCAAGATTGTTACTCTTTATTCATGCAAGGGGGGAAAAAAAAAATCAAGACATACATGTTGTCCTGCAGGGAACTAGCAAATGCTTTAAGAGAATTTAATCCATGCTTGTGACCATAATTTATTTTAATGGAATCCCCCAAACAAGAAGTTGCCCTTCAAGTGTGATTTTTCAATAAAAGCAAAATCATTTATCTTACAATTTCATGACACAGAAACATCTGCTGCAAAACACTAGAGAGCACCCCTCACTAAGATATCAAAGTAACTGCTAAACAAAGAGGCCAGCTGAAGTACAAGCAGTATAAATCATCTGTGTACCTCCAAAACCATATACATTCTCAAATGATTGACTGATTGATTGACTGTTTACTGAGTGAATAAATAATCGAAACTCTTGATAGTGAATCAAAAGCATGATCTCTTTGAATGCCAATAAGACTAATAAGTATAAGTCTGCAGAAGAGATTAGATGATTCTCTCTTGAAGCAGTTTTAAAAGTTGGCATGGATACAAAATGTAAAAATTATGGGAAGCATTAACCAGCTTAAACATCTGCTGAAATTTTCATTCAATTAAAAGCAGAGCATCATAAAACCTCAAGTTGGCTTCCTTAAAATGTCATGGCTCAGAGGTGAAAGAGGACTTCTGCTCTGGATATGATTAAGACCCAAAAAGAATTTTTTTTTTTTTTAAAGTTAGCATTCAATGAATCTATATTATACACTAAGCACAGTGCTAAAAAGCTGCATGAGAAATTCCAGATCCACATTAGACTGAAAAAGGATATGTTTGATAGAAAGAACTAAAGAAATATACTTTAAAAAGTCCTCTACAAAAAAAGTATGAAGTCCAGCACAAACTAAGAATTGTGTAAACACTTTAACTAGTTATATTCTAAATATAGAACTTCAATGAAAGAGGGTAAAAACACTCAAATTCTATTTTGCTTCCAGCCTCTTAACTAAGAATACATAGTATAGTAATCATTCACATATATATTCCCCGAATTCAGAGTCTAATATTCCAACAAATTACCTAAGTCAAATTATCCTAACTAAAGAAATCAATCAAATAGTTAATATAATATGTATAAAACTATTGGAATGATGCCTAGTATATGGCTAAATACCAGATATGCTAGTTATAATCATCATCATAACCTTCATTCTTATTAAAATATATTAGTTTTTTGGTTCCTTAGATTCCGCATATAAATGAAATCATATGTTATTTATTTTTCTCTGTCTGACTTATTTCACTCAGCATAATAACCTCTAGGTCCATCTATGTCATTGCAAGTAGTAGGATTTTTTTAATGGCGGAGTAATATTTCATTGTATATATGAACCATAAACAAATTAATCAGAAACAATCTCACGAATATAGATAATCTGGTGATGGCCAGAGGGATGGGGTGAAGGGTTAAAGAAGTACAAATTAGTAGTTGATAGATGATCACGGGGTAGGTGAGCACGGCAGAGGGAATGCAGTTAGCATTAATGTAATGCCTAGGTGGAGAGGCAGAGGAGAGAAAGAGCAATTAGGAGGGTCATTTTATAAACTATATAAATATCTAACCAATGTACTGTATATTTGAAACTAATAAAAATTAAAAGGTATATATATTTGTCTCATAGTGGTTTATCGAATGAAGTAAATGCTACAATACTGTTTAAGATTTTCTACCCATACTCTAATCAGCATTGTGAGTCGAATCGTATTGGACCTATGTATTTGGACTTTCCTTTCGTTCTTTCCTTTTGTCTAGCTATGTGATTCTTCTCTGGGTATAAGAATTGCAGTGTACATGTTATAAGAATTAAAAATATATGTGCATATATGACACATAACCATATATAACATGTTTTGGGATCACTTATGTCATTTAAGGGGTTTTGTTCACTGTATTTTTATGTCACAAATAGACTTTAGAAGTTACTTTCACAAGAGTGACTCAGATGTAATTGGTAACCTAGAAATGGAAAATATTATTAAGGATCACTGAAATAACTGAAGATAAAAGAAAATACAGTAAAAAAAAAATCTAGACATTTTAAACGTAACTAAAAGCTTTAAGTACACATCAAGTATTTCCCAAAGTTATGGAAAACATTGCATGTTTTAAGAACTACAGAGATAATCACCATCATTATAATAATATACTTGTAAGAAATAGAGATTGATTCGATTTTTAATTAGGGAAAATATGTATTTGTGAACCACTAGTTGGATGCTGATTTATGAAAAAATTCTGGTGTGAATTACTCAACAATTGATTTGTGAACATTTACAAATTAAAAGATGTTTCTAGTAATCAGATTTTGTTTACTAGGGACAAGTCAATTTAAATTAACACCATTACGTTGTAACAGAGTTATCAGGCATTCCCTGGCTTATAGACTCATCACTTCATTCTCTGCCTCATGGTCACATGGTGTTTTCTCTGTGTGTCTGTATCCCAATTTCCCTTTTCTCATAAGGACACCAGTCATTGGATTAGAGCACACTCTAATCCATCAAGAGCTCATTTTAACCTGATTACATCAGCAAAAACCCTATTTTAAAATAAGATGACATTCACAGGTACACTAGGTTAAGACTTCAATATATCCCCAACAGTACAACATTTTAGGCAATTTACATTACATTGCTTCAATTAACAGAGTAAATAAACTCAGTGGAGTAAGTATCATTCCCTTATAACTGATGAAAAACAAGGCTTGCTAAAATAAAGTTAAGTTACTTTTGCAGAATAACATAGTAAGTAAGATGCAGAGTCTCCATTTAAACATGGAACGGCTTGATTACAAAGCCTGTGTTTTTGAAATGAGAGTACGAAGACACCGTGGAGTTATGAAAGGTGTGATCAGTGGTATAAGAATCTTTCTGAATAACATGTTCCATCTTCCACGGAAATCAACTTTATCTAGAGACAAAATCTATATATTTTGTAATAGAACACAACATTCACAGATGATATTATAAATAATTTTAGCTTCAAATATATTTCTCAAGTCTGAAAGGCTGATTTTTGGCAAACTCCATCGGTCTATAACTTTTTTTTACCTTAAAAAATTAGAGAAGTATTGCTAGAATGACAAGTATTATTCTATATATTAGAATGGATCATCATTTGCCAGGTTATTGTGGAAAAAGTCAAGGATAGGATGCAATTTTTTGAATCTAAATTGATAAACCAAAATATTCTATAATCTGTCCTTATTAGTAGACCTTTTAACAGAAACACAGACATAAGATTGAGAGTAAAAATTTTAAACAATTCTGGCACAATGGAGCAACAATTTTATAAGTATTTTTGGTGGCAAATTTTCATGCTTTCACTAGTCAACAAGTTGGATACATTTTATGAAAATGCCAGATTCTAATCCCATTTCCTCGAGGGAATTCTAGAACTTCCAAAGGCTAGGACAGACCACCTGTTTCTGATCTTCTTTTATCTATGACGTCTCCAAGGCATTTGATCACTTTTCTCAACTAGTTGGCTTTTTGCTCTCTTCCCAGACACATTCCTACTTAGTTATGACCCAGCTGATGTTTACTTGGAATGACACAGCACTGCCCTAAGGGTATTCATTCGTTCTTTCGTTAATACAGAATCATTTTACTACATCCCAACTATTTGCTAAGTACTGTACTACAGGCTCATTGGTATATAAGAATATGACCATTCACGTCTATCCCAAATATGAAAGTTTTGGGAGTTTTCCCTCTACTCTTCCGCTGTTGTCTCTACTGATTACCACCTATACAACTTCAGTATCTAGTCCTCTCACTCTCTATTTTTTACCTTATTGTTTTCCATATTTCCTTCCATGTCTCAGCTTTCAAGCAAAATGTCTTCTGAAGCACATCACTAGCCTCCTGGGTGCATACTTTCTCTCTGAGCTCTAGGAGAACCTCGTGAACATAGATTACAAGGCATAGCCTGAAAGTTTTCAGCTCTATACTTCCACAGAAGTCACTAGGATGGGGTGCCAGGGCTTTCTATGTCACCAGTTTCAGGTGCAGAGTGAGTTGTTGGTACTGCAGTTTCCCAGATATGAGGATTTAATGTTTCTTGTGGCCAACCAGTGACAAATTGCCAAAGTTCAGAGAAAACATAAACTTAGACATATGCAAGAGAGAGTTTTTAGATTAAGGTAACTTTTTAGCAATCTGTTGAACATAATATCCCAAATTTCCTCTCCAACTGAACTCCCTATGGGACATAGTTTAAGAACGCCTTAACAGTAAAACAGTGCTATTCTAAAAAGAAGTTTAAAATAAAAATAGTAGAAACATTGTAAAGATGTCTCAAGAATGACAACAGTAAGACATTTAAATGATTGTTTAATATGACAATATATCTTAGTGCCTAAAGATATCTATCCCACCAGGAGAAATGTATACTAACCTCATTTTTAGACATTCATTTTTGTGTGTTTAAAGTAAACTGTGATATCTTTAAATATGTACAATGAACTGTGAACTCTGACGTTCGTCCAACCATTTCAATAGCATTTGTGATAGTCATAAAGATTGAAGAGATTATTCCACGATATATAAAGCACTCATGAAAAATTATTTGTACAAGAAAATTGTAAAATAAATTCTCCATTTCCACTGAACTATATTATACAATGAGTAATGCACTCACAAGTGGCTGAACTTCATGCCAGAAGCTGATTTTAAAAGGCAAAAGTGTGTTGAATCTGCTAACGTTCCAATAAAGAACTAGTTCTCTTAAAAGAGAACAAACAAGCCGGTCTGCCTTTCCTTCCAGGCTGGCAAGCATCATCACATAGTGCTACAATCTCTTCGTAGCATTATTTCTCTTTTTACAGACTTTGAGTTGGTGTCTCTTGTGCTCCTTCCTCCTATCAGTATTCACTATAATCACCTTTGACCAGGACAGTATGGAAACAGGACACTCTAAAGTGAACCGATGTTTTAGTAAGCTCAAGAAAGAAAATGCACCTGAAAAATGATCAACTACACATGTTCAAATCTATTTATTGATTTTTGTTTCATGTTTTAAATTTTATGTCATCTTTATTGATCATACTGTTTTAAACTTCTATATCTACAAATGTAAATTTATTAATAATGGTAGCCACATATTGAGCACGGACTACATGCCAGGACCTATACTAGGGGTTTTATATCTAATATCAAATTTAATCCTCACAACAAAACTGTAAGGCAAAAATTATTATCCCCATTTTACAAATAAATAAACTGAGGGAAATTATAGAGTTTGAGCAGGGTCAAACAGCAAATGGAAGGGTCATAATTTGAAAGAAGTCTGCCAATTTCCACGTCTATGTTCTTTTCACTGAACTATAGAATTTATGGTCTGTTTTTAATTTCAAATTCTTAAAATACAAACTATTCAATCTATTTTCATAGGCAAGGGCAAAGCACCACTATTATACAGAAGTAGCAATCTGATCTACAAATTATGCAAAAGAGAAAAATCTCTTAGAATGGTATACTGAATATTTCTCTGAAATATTGTGACTGGTAAAGCAGTGGGAAAATCCATCCAGCAATCAAGGTCTTTTAACTCTATCTAAGCAACTTATCAAAGAAAAGCATGCATTTTTATGATAAACATTATTTTCATAAAAGATAGTGATAAAGCCAAACATTATAAAACGAAATTTATATGATCACCAAAAACTGTGTTAAGACATTGGAAGCTAGAGAGTAACAAAAATATATTATTCTTAAAGTGCATTTTCTCCCTCTTAAAAATACTGGTATCATTGTTTACTTTTCTTTTAACAGATACGTTTATGCACGTTTTGGTCTGTGATGCCCATTTGGAAACGATTTTGATTTCTAAAACAAACAAATAAATAAAAGACTTCCAAGCTTTTCAGTGAAGCACAATATATTTCATCCATAAGAAGTCATAAACAATATGTCAGCTCCAATACTTTCTAAAGGCATATATTGTTGGTTTTAGATTATATTTACAATAGTGATTTAATATTTATGTATATTTTCTAATATGTAATAGTAGTCTACGTGAAAACAAGCAATTCTGAATATAAGTTGTTTTGTAACATCCTGCTGATAAATAAACATGTAATTTGTAATTGCTACTTATGTATAGACCTCATTATGTTTTAAAATAAGAATAAAATATAAGAAAGTATGCTAAAAACCACTGTTAACCACAATATTATAGCTTCTACATGGGAATGGTTTATTTCCGGCTCACCAGAATATTATGGAAGAAAAAATGTGGCAGTCACTGTGTTTAATACACAGGCCACTAATGTTACTCAGCTACCCACGGTGAGAAAGAAAAATTCATATACATCTACACATACTTACCAGTATGTGACACTCATGTAATATTCAGACAAGAAATATTATAGTCAGTCAATGTTCATTGAGCTTGCTCACTTGCCCACTATCATGCATGTATCCAATATATTGTACATATTAGCTGTCTCTTAGGTGTTTACGATCTTAGGAGATGGTGCTGGAGCCTTAGCTTTCTTAACTAAAATTAAGTGGAATAATCGTACCAATTATATAGCATTGTTGTGAAGACTCATATATATGACATGAATAAACATAATTGAATACCATATAAAAGTGTATGATAGAGATAACTAGTGACTTATGTTACCAGTTATCACAAGGGAAGAATCTGGATATCTAGAGTGTGTGAAAAGTTTCACAGGATAGAATTGAGTTAGATTTTGAGATATGAGAGGGCTACTATCCCGGGCACTCACCTGGTAACAATCAGATTCTAATCCAACCAAGGCTCAGCCCATAGAAAGACAAGGAGGAAAGGCTTTCTACATAGATAAATGATTTTTGAAGACGCAGACTGGGAATAAATACAGGTTACCTGAATGAACTCTCATCTCTCCTGACTCTAGGTCTTTGCACATGCTAGTCCTGCTGATGTGGATACCCTTTTTCACTTCTGTTCAGCTGGCAACATTCAATTCATTCTTTAAGTCATATTTTCTCAGGGAAGGGTTTTCATGTCTACTGAACCTACCTTCTCTACCCCTTGCCATTGAATTAGGCATCGTGTTCATAGGATCCCTTTTATAGTTTGTCTATACAAATGCCAATAAACTGTAGTGTCCATGTGTTCTCCATCACTCTATAGCTCCATGATGTTAGAAACTGTACTTTACTTTTGTCTACCTAGTAGTAATCACAAGCCTGTCACACAGGAAACTCAAAATGAATTTATTCAAGTTAGAGATAAAAGACATATGTCTGGGACAGGAAGAAGAATAGCTTTAAGGGGACAGAGAAGACGGTGACTGAAAATGAGATTGCAAAAGATTCCGAAAACTGGACAGAGAACTTCAAATTTGAATTTAGATTTTAAAATTGCAGTGGATGAGTGACAAGATAATTCCTTAGGGAGTGGAGGTAATGGAGTTTGGGAAGCCTGCTTGAAGGCAGCTGAAGCCATATAGATGGGCCAGGATGGTGGTGAAGAAGTGAAAGATGCTGCAAGTGCTAAATAATGATAGAAGTTGACAACTTCTGTGAAATATTCATTCTCTTTAAAGTTATACAATGTTAGCTATTTTACTCCCAGTTAATAAAAATGTTACAAAATAATAGTTTAACAGCTAACATACAGATTTCTTATGTGCTAAGCATTCATCTGAACCCTTATACGAATTAAATCATTAAGCCATCCCAACAATCCTGTGAGGTAGGTATTTTTTTATCTCATTTTCCTCAGAAGAAGTCAAGGGACTTATCTAAATCACACAGCTGGTGTGCAGTGGAGCTGGGTTTGAACCCAGACTGTTTGGCTCTGAGTCAGACTTTTAACATTGTTACACTGCCTGAAGGTTATTTTGTAGTCCCTTAAACCTAGTTCATTACCTCCAATAATCTTTCCTTCCTGGTAGTATTAACAATTGTCTCAATGTATCATTCAAACTAAAAAAAAGAAAAAGAAAAAGGAAAAAAAGAAAAAAAAAAGGCAGTCTTCTATGTGAATTGCAAAAAAAAAATGTAAACTCATACAAAAGAGATTTAGCTCTTAGAAAAAGATTTGGAAAAGGGGAGTTTATTATGAAGTTCTTCTCTTCTTGACCATCATCCTGGCCCATCTATATGGCTTCAGCTACTTTCAAGCTTCATAATAAACTCCTACTTTCAGAGGTTTGTCCTAAGGGCAGTCTGCTGGGTCTGGAGAATCCATAAGCAGGTAATTAAAATTAATTGAAAAGCCCCTGGGAATAAAAGTTCCCTTGTGCTCATTTCTCCCCTCTCCTTCCCTCTCCTCCCCTCTTCCTTGTCTCTGTAATGTCTTTCATGCCTGCCTTTCTTTGCTTCACTCTTCTCTTATGGGGATAAACTGGATTTCTCTGTTCTGCAGTCCATGGCAAATCCAGGTCTGATATTTCCGAAGTAATATATCTAGAGCCTGCTGCTAACTACTTACACTCATGGTCCACAGTTTTCGAAGAGAAGAAATAGAATTGACATAACTTAGATCAAAAATCCAATCAGAAGTGACCAGAGGGCGCAAAGTCTCATGTCACACTGCCTGTTCAGTAGATTGTAGGACCAGCAGGCACTCATGACATGTCCGCTGCAGCAGTTACTAGCAATCCAAAATATTCTAGTTATCTCAGAAAGTTTCCACTGTGATCAACAAACTAAACTATTGTAATATTGGTGTTAATATTTTTATGGGTCTGGTCAGCCACAGTTAATATACTTTTTATTATATATCAAAATAATTATAATTGTTATAAAAGATAAACATTTTATTTCTAGATTCTGAGTTGCATTATGGTTAGTTAAAAAAACTCCTAAGAGTGAGGAACGTATTAAATGTGGAGATAAAAGCCAGTGGTGTAAATATATATTTGAATATGTAAAATAAAAATATAAACAATATATTTGAAAGTAAATGTAAAAAAAATACAAGCAGTTCTAGCACCAAACTTTCATAACTTTGACAAATCAGTCAAGTTTTCTAGGTTCTCACCATCCTATAATTTGACGTATGCATTTTGAAGCTCTCTCTACTTTTTAAAAATTATATGGCACTTTTTTCCACATACAAGTATAGTATTTGAGGTAATAATCTAAAATCTAAAGAGAATTCTTTTTTAAAAAATGATTTTTGGATTACATAAATAAATTTATGGAAAACCATTTTTCTCACCCGTATACTATCAGTAACAAATATAAATAAAGATGATATATTTTGATTTTTTTCCCACAAAGTAATTTCCATAGTTTTTAATACATCTAATCAACTTGAATCTGAATTTTGAGATTCCAGTGGTATTCTAAAAGCACCAAGTCCCTGAAGACATAGATAACATTTTGTTATACCAAAGGGTGGGGGTGGGGGGTGGTTAATAAAATAATTTCAGATATAGTCAAAGACAGTGATCAGGGGAGAGCATACTGACTTTATGATCACTAAGCAGTAAGTATGAGAATAGGTTTTCAATCCTTGATTTGTGCACTGAATACATACTGATTTCAGATCTCTTTCTTAGTATTTTTAAAAATAAGATACTTGCTCAAATTAATGCAACCATATGGCAAGACCAGCACAGCAGGAAAACAAACACCAAGTCTTGTGCGGATAAAGTGTAGAAGGAAAACTAGAGTCGACAGAACTATAATGAAATAGTTTGAAAACAACTTTTGGTCCTAAGCCCAAAGTAAGTAAGATAGAAGTAAGAGAATCTGGCAGCAGTTCTAAAGTAAATTTAATAAGCACTGCTCTGCCTTTCTTTTCCCTCTTGTCTTGGTTTTCATGTCCACCTACCTTTTGGGATAAACTTCACTGCATTTTTCATAAGCCCAGTTACATAGGGACTTGTCTATTCAACATAAAAAAAAACACATTGACTTGGTTCATTCAATGAAATGGCTGATCAGCCAGGCCAACTATTGGTTTAGCAGAACTGACGAATTCATAAGAGTACAGTCAGTTTAGAAACCGATTTCAGATATAGCAGTGTCCTAATTAGAGATGATTAAGTAAGGAAGATAATTCACCATCAATAGAATATTAAGTCAAAGTTTCAGGATATGTTTTTTTTAAAAAACAATATATAACAACTAAAAACACCAAGCCAGAAATAAACACTTCAGAATATAAGCGGCTTGTTTCAAAGATAGGAATCAAGGGAAAGATAATTATGATGCGTCACTTACTTCATATGGCCCCATCTCATCTTCCCCAGCCACCACATGTATATGCATATGGTGGATGGATGACTATCACTAAAGCCAGAGGGTATGACTGAAAGACATTATTGGAGAATTTCAGAGCTGCATGATCAAGGAAACCCAAGAACTCCAAACAGAAACTAAAGAAGAGACGCTTCCTCTTTAAGGACCCAAGATTGCTAGAAAACAGCAGCAGCAAGTTCAACCTGAAAAAAGTTCTATGGTTGATTCAGAGAACGAGAGAAGAAAGGGTCTATGGTAAGGATAGTCCAGGCTTGGGGAGTTATGCAGAGTGAGCAATCTCCTGGGGAGCTGCAGCTTCCACATTAGACTGAGGTGGATTTTTTAACTCCTGATGCTACCTCTGTTAAATTTTCATGTTCAAAATTTGTGCCTTCTCTTGCCTTCGAGATGACTAGGTTGTGAGAGCAGAGTTTAGGACAACATACTGAAAATGATCAAACAAATTAAGCAATAAAACTGCAAAATTCTCCATCCATAAAGAAGCAGAGAGGCAGGCACCAGGCCCAAACTGCACGAAAGCTATACTGAGATTCTAAATTAGAAAAAAATTTGATGAGAACAAAATAATCTCTTCTGCTGAGAAGTCTATTTAGCAGATATAAAGGTGAAAGGAACAAAAAGATGGTCAAAATTTCAAGAGAGTAGCCAAAGAAAAGGAGGGCGATTAGGACATAGTAAACAGAAAAAAAAACAAAAAACAAAACAAAACAAAAACAGAAGAAAAGGAAACATTAGGTATAGACATTAAGTTGACTAAGTTCTGAGTCTCTGGTAGCTAATGAATAAATAGTTTATTTTAAAAAGGTATACAAATTTTAAATTATGAACATATAACATATGCCTTTATAATTCATATATTAAAATTTTAAACTTCATATCCTTCCCTGATCCAAAATTCACATTAACCCTTTAGTAATCATCAGTTCAAATCCGACCCCTTAAGAACCCTTGGATAGGTCATCCTGCCACCTCAGAATATCCTCACAGAACTCTATCCCATGTAGTTTATGACCTCATCTTCCATTCCTCCCTAGACACTTCCTTTGTCAAGGTCCGTAATGACTTCTGAGTGCTAAATTCACTGGCCAATTTTCAGTTCTCATCCACTTGACTTGTCAGCAGTATTTGATGTAGCTGATCATTCTCTCCTCCCTGAATTCCTTCTTCACTTGGCTTCCAGGATCACAGTCTCTAGGTTTTCCTCCTGCCTCCCTGGCTGCTCCTTGTTAGTGTCCACTGATCCCCCTGCCACCTCCCCCCCCCACCATCCACCTGACCTCTAAACATTGGCATCTCTCCAGTATCAATATTAACTTCTTTTCTTCTCAATTTCCACTCTCTCCTTTGGAGATTTCATTGTTTCATGGCTTTACATACTACCTGTATATTATTTCTCCAGAATTATTAACTAAAGTTATCATCCCCCCCCACCCTGCCCCTTGAATCCCAGATGCATATTTCCAACTGCTAACGCATATCTCTACTCGAATATCCAAAAAGCATCTTGTGATCGTTAATTTTATGTGTTGACTTGATGGGGCCACAAGATATCTGGTAAAACATTATTTCTGGTTGTGTCTGTTAAGGTTTTTCTAAAGAGAATTTTGAATTGATGGACCTCCCGAAGCTGGAAGGGCATCATGCCATTCTTTGAGTGCCTGCAGAGAACAAAAAGGTAGAGGAAGGCAGAATTCACTCTATGCCCAAATAATTAAGATAAGACACTGATCTTGTACTGCCATTGGCATTCCTGGTTCTAGGCCTTCAAACTCAGACTAGAATCCACCCCGTCAGCTCACCGTCTTTCAGGCCTTCAGATGACACCACCAGCTTTCCTGTGTCTCCAGCTTACAGACGGCAGATTGTGGGACTTCTGTTTCTGTAATATTGTAAGCCAATGCCTTATAATAAATCTCTATATACATATCCTTTTGGTTCTGTTTCTCTGGAGAACCTTAATATACATCTCACACTTAACATTTCCAAAATTGAACTGCTGATCCCTACCTCACTGAAACCAGTTCCTCTTGTATGTAATGTGCATTCTTATCCATTTCATTTCATGGCAATTTTATCCTTCCAGTTGATCAATCTAAAACCTCAGTGTAATCCTTGACTCCCCCTCTTACTTTTATGTTCTCTGTATATGATCTGTCAGAAAATTCTGATGATTTTATGCTTTTACCTGTATTTAACTTCAATTTTTAACATGATAAAAATATATTCAATTGGTTTGACTAGTTTGATGAGAGCGGAAATGATATACAAATCTATTATAAAGAGCTTTCTTTATCATGCATGGGAGAGAAATAGTAATATAATGATTCCAAAAAAATACTGAAAGCCAGTAATCCAGTGTTGGTTCAAGTGTGTGTGGTTTTAGTCTACTTGGTTAATTTCCATAATTATCATATTCTCTTTCATAAAATGGGAATACAGATATATAATCTACAATGGTTATGAAAAACAAATGAAATATAAATTTCAAAAGCAGTGACATGTCAAATAAAAATAGGTACTTATAATAAAAATTACTGGTGAGTTAAAGCACTCCGATATTAGATCAGATGAGATGTGAACCAGTTGGAAACAGAGCTATGAAGAAACAAAAGGTTGTGAGACTGGAAGGTGAGCTTGATGAGAGTAGAAGTCATAGCAAGTGCATAGATTTCTTTTTCTGAGACTTCATTAGAATTGTACACAATTCCCACAATGCTCTGAATAACATGAACACCGATGAACACAGACATATTATATATACATAAGCCCCCACCACACACACACACACAAACACACACACACAATTTGCCAATATAAAGGAAGAAGGGGGCATAATAAGAGCTCAGAGTTGGCTGATGGAGATAAATACAGTTCATGCAGAAAGAAGGCAGGAGAAAAGGCCACAGCAGCCAGGTGAGTCCTAAACCCAGGAGAACCTACAGGCTTGCAATTCAAGTTGGTGTGACAAAGTAACCTGAAACGAAGTCAAATGAGATGTAATCAAGGAATATCTAGGGAAAAGACCACCTTGTTCCTGAGTAAAAGAAACATGAGAGCGTGGAGATGAGGAAAAATTGTAAGAAAGGGCAGGAGAGAATGAGATCAGAGCTTCAGGATTCATGGAAGATGCCAGTAAATACTCAGACCTCTTACCAAGTTAAAGGAGTGATGTGGTGTCATAGTACACACTAGCCATTCACTTGAAACACCTTGTAATGATTTCAGATTCGCTTTTGTGAGAGTTTAGATGAGCTGTTCTCTAGGACAGATCAAGCATAGTCAACAGTGGACATGGGAAAAGCACAAGAAGAAGATAAAAGGAAGGGCCAAGAATCAAAGTGAGGGCTGTTAGAGAAAAATCAAAAAAAATTTTTATGCTTTTCTAGACCAGAGCTTGTTAACGATTAATGAGCCTGCAAATCACCTGGAGGCTCATTGAAGCAGAATCCGTTTCAGCAGGTCTGGGATGCAGCCAGAGAGTATGCACTTTTATCAAATTCACAATGAAACCCCTGCCACTGGTCCATACTTTAACCAGTGAGGTACTGGTGTGTAAGCAACGTGAGAGCCTGAAATAGTTCTTCTATAGCTGTTCACTGGTCTCCTACAGGCCATGACCTACAGCTTTGCTCTCTTTGGAGCGCACAATTTAAAATCAACACTTAAAAAGCAGGAGACTTCACATAAAGATTGGGTTTCCTGGTTCTCTTAAAATAGTTGGACAGCTGGCATCACTGGGCCTGAAATTTTACATGTCAACTATCAGCTGGAGCTGAGTGAAATTTGCCCCCTTAGAGGAGGCAGGGTCCTTCCAGTCCCCCACAGCCTCCTTCACTACCATGTACATCTCTGACACGGGCAGAGGCTATTTGTTATTTATCATTTAATTATGTTGATTATGTTTAGTAGAAAAATATTTTCCATACCCATGTCTCTGTCAAAACTGAGAAAACAAACTTAGACCTAGTTGTATCATGTTGTATACTTTTTCCATATCAATCATTTATTTATCTGCCAATCCCTTTTAAATTTTGACTTAGAAACACCTGATCTTATTCAACTATTTATTTCCAATACTTAAGACAGAGCCTGGCTAACAGTACTGGGGACTGTTTTTCTAACTGGATTTCTACTGAATTTCTAACTGGAAACAAAGACTCAGAATCAAGGATTTTTTTTTTTTTTTGGAATTCCATAGCAGTACCCTCTTTTGTTACATTAATAATTCCACCATTAAACTGTTTTTAGTGTGCACACAGATTCATTAACTATATTTATATTTATCTGCAGTGAACTCACAGGTTTATAGTCAATTTTTAAGATGAATTTTCTGGCTTGATAAAGTAGAAAATGGGGCTGTAGTGATCATCTCTTCAAAAAGATTTTGGTTACTGGTATTAGAAATAATAATAAAATTAAAATTAAGTGCAACCTTAGTATATACTGCTTAATTCATTAATTTTCTACCATTAGCACTTTCTCCATTTTGTGACAGATTTCCAATGTCCTAAAAATAGCATTAAAAAGTTTAAAAATTTCTCTTACTAGAAATTAAAAGGCAAACTATATGGTCACAAAAGGTCAGAATAAAATCTCATCCCACTTTCATTGGTTCTAAATCGTAATTTATACTTCTACATGCACTTTGTAAAGGAGTGGGAAACATGACTCTTCCTATCAGATCTGCATATTTTGCTTAAAAAGGAATATTTGGGTAAATGTTCCCAGACTTTTTTGTATAAAGGATATATATAAATATAAGCTTTTTAGTAAAAAGGATATAGATAGATAGATAGATAGATAGATAGATAGATAGATAGATAGATATTAGTATAGGGTAGAGTGGCATGGAATGAAAGCAGATTTGAAACAATCATGATGCCTACTAAAAGTGTACATTTTTAAAAATTAAAGAAAATATAAAACTGTTAATGTTTTATACAAGCTCAGGAGTACAATTTTGCACTGAGAATAGAACTGCTGAGCACATTAACAACATAAACTCAAAGCCAAATAATAGAAAGATTCTAATCAAAACACTTATCTTGTATTTGGAGAGTATTTTAAGTTTTATATCTGCAGCATGCGCAAGGCTCAAAAAATGTTCACTTTATTGTTTACCTTGAAATGACTGACCAGCAAGTTTTGAAAATTATAACATCCACGATCTATTATTTCCTTCTTCTCACAAAAAATATATACCCCCACACACACCACCAGTTCCTTCCTTTTAAAATCTATTTTAAATTGGGGCAGCCCTAGACAAACCAGCAAGTCTCTGTTGACTTCTCACATATTTTGTCCCCTTCACTGTGTTCATATTTGATATCCCCACTTCTTTCACTGTACCCTATCGCTAGGGTCCTACTGGATGAGTGTGAAAACATATATTTTTCAAGAAACATTGCTGTTCTTTTCTTATCTTTCTTCTATCAGAACTCTTCATCTCATATTTCTTTCAAATGTGCCCCAATTTGCTAATATTTTAATGAGTTACTCCTCTCCTGGTGGGGCATTTGGTGTCCAGAAAATAGGAATATGTGAGAAATACCTGCTGGAGCAAAGACGGTAAACTGGATCAAGCTCTCCAAGGAGCTTGATTTGTTTGGCAAGCACGGTATGTGAAAAAGATTTTAGCTAGCTTTAAAAATTCAGAATATTTCATGCAAAAATACAAATTTCTGGCTCATTTGAGAAATGGGAAGATCTGGCGACACTGGGCCCTCATTCTTGCGTGTCCATAGTGAGCTGGTGCTGTCCCATTAGTATGGAGTCTGTACTTTCCAGTTAACCAATTCTCACCTTACATACGCTGTTGCTTCTTATAATCAGTCCTTTTCACACATTAACTCTTCTTATCTGGTCCCTGTAAATATTTCTTTGAGTTTACAATTCCTGTGCTAGATAATGGGCAGCTGCAGTTGGTAAGATTGGTTGAAATAATGAAATCCCAAGGATTTTTCTTTTCTTTTAGTAATCAAGCCTTCTTTTACTATGAGCAGATAGTTTTCCAAACCTGTTACTGAAATTTTTATATTAACTTGAAATACCACTTAGAGCAAAATTTAAAGATACATAATAGATGTATATTTTTTCTAACCTTTATCTTGACATATTTTGAATCTTTAGAGAGAGAAACTTTTCTAGGTTATGTTCATAATCGTCACTCTGGGAGGGTGGTGACAACTCCATCTTGTTACTCAAGTGGCAAACTATCTGGGAAGGTGCTAGGCAAAGTTCCAAAGTCAACAGAGTCAAACTGTAGTTTCTGGAAGTCAGGAAGTAAGAGGGAAGCAGAAGTTCTGGGATCAAGGAGATCAAATCACATGTTTGAAAGGGGAGACAAGGTAAGTGTCGAGGAGTTGTTGACGGAAGGCAGCAGCACTGATGGGCAAAAATACATTGTCCTGAGTAATCCTTGGAATTTGCTCCAGAAAATGCGTAGCTTTTGGTCTGCCTCTTAGAATACATTAATAGAGGAGACAGTAATATTATGATTACAGTTGGAGTTTTCATTTTCATAGCAACGATTAAAAGGAAGTTCTTAGAGTACCTTGAAGATGCCTCTCCAGTTCTGAAAAACTCACTCTGCTTCAAACACCACTGGAAAAATTCTGATTGAAGTTGCTAAAATGACTATTCTAAAGCCTTTTTGGAGCAAGGTACCATTCTTGCCACCCAAGTCTATGATGCTAAACTTTCATCCTTGGGCAAACCTCACCATTTAAAAGTCAGATTAAGTTTGCCTACACAATTTTAACTTCCCCCTTTTACTTAGGTTGGTTATCTGTTGTTTTTTTTATATTAATAGACTTTATTTTTATGAATTCACTTTTAATAAGATGCTTATTAATATAAGCATATAATAATATTAATATAAGTATGCAGTTTGACTCATAAATATATTAGTAATATGAAATTCAATGGAGTATATTTTTTTCTTTATCAACAATCTTAATTACTCTCCTAAGTTTTTTCTTTTTTAAATTTTTTATTAAAATATGGCTAACATACAATATTACATTAGTTTCAGGAATATACCATAGTTATTCGACATTTATATACCTAAAGAACTACTCTACATTATCCCCATGACTGGTTTTATAACTGGAAATTTGAATCTCTTATTCCTCTTTATCTTCTCCTCCCTTTCTTTTTAATTTTTCAATTATAGTTGATTTTCAATATTATTTTCTATTAGTTTCAGGTATACAGCATAATGGTTAGACAATTACATTATTTACAGAGTAATCACCCTGATTAGTCTAGCACCTACCTGGCACCATACATGGTTATTTCATTATTATTGACTGTATTCCCTATGCTGCGCTTTACAGCCCTGTGACCATGCTCTAACTACCGATTTGTACTTCTCAATCTCTTCACCTTTTTCACCCTGCCCGCTAACTCCCCTCCCATCTGGTAACCACTAGTTTGTTTTCTGTATCTGTGAGTCTGTTTCTGTTTTGTTTGTTTATTTGTGCTTTAGATTCACATTACTCTTTAAGATTTATGCTTGAGGAAAAACATACTGAGCAGCAGAGAAACTCTGACTTAATAGTAAACTCCTAAAAAATGTTTAATTTGATAGAGCGGACCTCCATAAACTTTGAGATTAGAAAATTTATGGCATGACGTTAGTTGTACTTGGCTATTTAGCTCATTCCTGAAGTTCTTGAAGATACTAATTTTCTTTTTCCCTTCATGTTCCTTTGAATCTTATTTTATATTTTTAAAGAAATTTTTTACAGTATGTTAAGGGAAAATACTATAGTTAGATAGAGAGGATGTTCTTACATTCGTCAGTATTTCTAAGCATTTTTCTTCAGAAAACTAACACCCAGTGAGATATTAATAATTCTCACTGTATGTCAATAAATGATTATCATGAAACTCCTCACTTATGGACATTTTGACCTTACTTAACTAATATCAAAGTTAGTTACCTATCCAATAATGATTATTTCTTTCCTTTTCCTTTTTTAATAGCTGACATATATTTATTACTTTTTATCAAGTACCGTACTAAGCACTTCCTATCTATTTTCTTATTATTATGCCAAATTTAAGATAAAGAAAATGAGGCTTAATAGACAAATAATTTTCTCAAAATCATATGGTTTATAAATTGTAAAGTTGGAATTAAATCCAGAGAGTCTGATTTTAGAGTTTGCCTCCTCTACGAACTTAGGCAAAACTTTGCTGATCATCTTATGCACAAAGAAATAATTTTCCATCAGCAGAAAATACAGGCAGTATTTATCAACTCATCATTGTATTGAATGCTTCTATTTTTTAGTGGCTACAGGATAAGTCATGGGTTTACAACTTCAACATCTTTCTTGTATATTAAACAGAAGCTACATTTTGGTAATTTACTAAGCAAGCAATTAATGAGACCATTTTTTGCCTTCTATTTTAATGTAAGTTTGAATTATTTCTACCTATCACCTGTGAGCATCTTGTTGTTATAGTAATTTGACCCCAAATTATCATTATAAAAGTGTTTCGTGGTCAATAAGCTTATGTAGGTCAATTCCTTCAACCCCATGACACTGCCAGAGTGATGACTTGTTTTCTTAGAGGCTTCCACTAAACTAGTAGGTGAGGAGTCACACTTGCAAGGCTGAAAGTCATAGAGCAGCACAGAGGAGAGAATGAAGGGATCAACGACTTTATATGGAGGAAAACAAATGGAGACAGGAATACCAGCACTTAGGATGAATGCTTCATTTCAGAAGGCAGCATAGTGCTAAAAAAAAAAAAAAGTGCATTTGCCTGGAAAACAGGACTCCAATGCCATCTCTATAGTCATTGGCTTTGGGGATTTTACACAGGTCCTTCAACTCAACTTCTTTCACTAACAAGAGTTAAACTGCTAGCTCTGTTTGTGATTTACATGATATAGAGTATCATATTTAGTCACTTTAACTCAGGTTGTTACCGAGTCAACAAATGTAACAAGTCACAAATAATAATAGGATTGGAAATTTGTCAGAGTCCTCAAAAAAAAAAATCTAGATTTGAAAGTAAGAGAAGCAAGATGGCCACTACCCCAAATAGATGACATATATTTATCTGCTGAGAACATAAAAAAGGAGATGAAACAAAGCACTTTATGAAATATTTTGAGTTCAGCATAATATAAAAGTAATGCTCACCACAGAAATATTTACTGAGTTAATATCAAAATAACTTTTGGTAGAAAATTTATAATGAATCATAACATAGATACAGAAGACTACCTCTAAATCACTAGGAAAATATATTTGGTTTAAGTTATTTTGTTATTTCAGTTTCTTTCACTTGCCAATTTTTAAGAGAACAGTACCAGGAAAGTTCTAATACTTCATCATGAACACCAAACTAACAGGGAGTCCTACTTATGGGATACTCTTGCTTATGAAAAGAAAGGGTCGAAAATATTTGACTCATTGCAGGCTGCTTTGGAGAACTATCTCATGTCTAAATTATTAATATCATATTAGAATATTGGGCATGATTTCTCCCCTTTGAACTGGTTTCTGAAACATTACAGGCATCAGATGTTGATGTGACTTGAGCTACTTGCAGAATTTGCAGCTTTCCTAAGGACAGAGTTTATGGATAGCTCTTGAAGACACTTTGGGATATATTCAATGCATACTTATTGTGGTGTACCTTCTTTATGCAAAAAATCATCTACATATTTTAAATTCCAATCTTATAGGTGACAGAGTGAGATTTAGGGATATTTTTCTAAATCAAAATACAGCAGATTTTTACTCTATAAGGTATCATATAAATATCAAAGCAAAACAGATGTTATCTAAATTAAAAAGGAAAGGATATTAAAAAGGATAGACATGCTTTTCTAATTCCAACCAAGGATAACCAGATATTCGGTAGATAGATATAGGATAGGGCATAAAAATTATATTTATTTCATAATTTCTTTAAAATTAAAGAAATTAAAATAGGCTGCAAATAGCAAAGTTCTCTGGCAATTAATGCATTAAAAAATTAACCAAGATCTCAGGTTTAATTGAATTTGAATTATAATTTGTTTAGAATAAGAATTTATAAAACAAAGACTAAAATAAATATAATTCAAAGATTCAGTTCTAATCCTTAGAATTTTCTCTTATTTTCCCCTCACTGAGTTTTGTTTCAGCTATGAATAGCTACCCAGGCCAGGCCTCAGACTGCTCAGGACAAGACTGGTAAATATTGCATGTATTTGTACAGAGTCCAAATTTATAATATAAAATACATAATGTATAATATAGTATACAGTTCCAAATTTATAATAACTGTTCTTTGTAAATACTGGAGAAGATACTAGATGCATATGAATGGTGTAACTACTGAATTTACTTTCATATACTCATGTGAGGACAAGAATTTTCTTTCACTATAAAGATATGAATTATACTTTGAGATACTTTTTAATTTGAAATAAATTAGACCCATTGATAAAATATGAATGAAGCATGGTCCCTGTCCTTGAGAGCCTTTAGTCTGTGTTAGATTAAGAGATGAATAATGTACATTTCTCTCTCTCTCTTTCTCTCTCTCTTTATACATACATATACATATATATATGTATGTATATATATATGTATATGTATGTATATGTATGTAGAGAGAGAGAGAAATGTACATATGTATGTACATATATACATACATATATATATACATATATATGTATGTATGTATATGAGAGAGACACATACATTGCATTGTGCTAATGGCAGGAGGAAGTACAGAAGTTCAAAGAAGCTGGGGGAAAAATAACCACTAAATAGCAGGTTGTGCAAGAAGAAGCCATTCAGTGTTACTAGAGCAGAGAAATGAGGCTGTAAATGAATGCAGGGACAAGATCATGGTATTATTGTGTGCCATGCTGTGCAGATGGAACTCTTCCCTGCGGCAAGAGGGAGCATTCACACAGATGTAGTACGGTTATATTTACATTTCTCAGGCAGCAGTTGAAAGATTTATTAGGAGGTAGTAAAACTGGATTGGGATTATCAACAAGGTGCCTTTAGAGAGTACAGCTGAAAGATGATAATGACTGGAACTAGGACAGTGATAGTAGAGACAGATAGGGTAGGGTAGAAGAGGGTTGAAGAAAAAAAATTTTTAACAGCAGAAAAGAAAAGATTTATTAGAAGGAAAAATACGCTTCCAGATGTGGAAGTGGGCCTGAGCAAGAGAAGCGTGGCTCAAAAGGCCTGAAGAAATATTTAAGACATAAAATAAGCAGGATTTGGGGACTGATTTGATACTAGGAATAGATATTTGGCTTATATACAGAATTATGTTGCTTTTAACTGAAAGAAGGAATTGCCCCTCCCATGTATATTTCTTTAAATATTTTATAACAAAAAGATTAAATTGCTCTCATTATAAAGAAAGCTGAGAAAAATCATGGAACTACAGCTATGTCTTGCTTTGGATTAAAAAAATAGACTTAAGCAACAGGAAAGTTAGAGAATGACTCAAATTGCAAGCAGGTTATTTTGCTTGGGCAATGTTCTTTTAGGAATAGGATCACTCTATTTAAGTGCATGTTAACAGATCTTTAACTACTCAACAGAGAAACTAAGGGGAGGAGATGGCCATAGATAGAGAAATTTAGAATGAATACTAGAAGCCACTTCTAATGGAAGATCAGAGCATAGTCTTAAAATTTTTGATTCACAAAAGTACAGGGGCAAATATAACCTGTAAAACGCAAATAACCTCATGTGTTCATTACAGCATTATTCATGATAGCCAAAACATGTAAGTAACCTAAGTGTCCATCAATAGATGAATGTATAAAGAAGTTGTGTGTGGGGGGGGTGTGTATACATAATATATTCCATTAAAATATTCATACACACACACATAATGGAATGTAACAGTCATAAAAATGCATGGACATAGAGAGTATTATATTAAGACAGAGAAGGACAAATACTGTATCATTTAACTTATATGTGGAATCTAAAATAAAAATGCACAGAGAAAACAGAAACACTCATATAGAAAACAAACTGATGGTTGCCAGAGAGGAGGGTGTTGGGGGATGGGTGGAAGAGGTGAAGAGGAATAAAAGGTACAAACTTCTAGTTACAAAATAAATAAGACAAGGATATAATATGCAGCATAGGGAATATAGTCAATAGTATTTTAGTAAGTTTGTACGGTGACGAATGAATGCTAAATTTATTGTAGTGATCACTTCATAAGGTATATAAATTTTGAATAACTGTGTTGTACACCTAAAACTCTTATAATGTATGTCAACTGTACTTTAATTTTTTTTTTAAAAAAAGAGTACTGGCTGTGGAGTCAGACAATCTTGGATTTCAACTCTGAATCCATCACTCTCTACCTATGTCACTTCGGGCAAGTCAATTTGTGCCTTACAAATGGGAGGCTCCTGATAACTATCTGTTAAATAAATGCATGCATCAGTTCAAAAAAAGGCAAGCAAATTCCATACATGACCAACATAACTTTATATCTATGTACATGTTTATTGTACAACAATCACGCTTTTATTGAGTACTTGTTCTGCACAGCCACTGTTGTGAATTTCTATCATTTTCCCCCCTGAAAATAAGAGGCAAATATGCATACATAGCTACAAAAAACAAGTAGCAGTGCAACCCTTGGCAGACTATTTAGCTTCCTTAGACTTCAGATTGATCATTTGTACAATTAGACCATTGATTTCTAAGGGCCTTTTAAACTGTGTGACTCTGTGAGAATGCACTTAAATGGGAAAACCCAATTATACTTCGCTACAATAAAACACTTATTAACTCCTAAAAGCTTAATATTTTAAATGTTTTCTAATGTATGTAGGTATAATGTAATATATTTAGAAATAATGATAAGATCATTAAATAGTTGGACTCCTTTACCTGAAAGCAAATGGCACAAAATTTGACATGATATAATAGCCATGGAAGATGGCTATATTCCATGAATACACTTTTCCAATAACAAAGATTCCATCTCCTCCTCCCCTTCCTCCTCCTCCTCCTCCTCCTCCTCATCGTCCTTATCACAATACCGATGATACAACATATTTTTTGTAACAACACTTCTGAAAATGGTATATATCTCATAATAATTTGGTATTATTGTCATCATTTCCTCCCTCTAAAGTTTTAGTAAATTGATGGTGAATCTGAGAATTGTGGAAATAAAGAAATAATCAGAGCTATCATTTATCAAGACATGGAGCTGCTTCTAGACACCATGCTAAAGGACACCCAGTTATTAAATGAACCAAACGACCTTAGAAGCCCTTGCTGCCTCCTTTACGTGAAGGAGCTAAAATACACAAGTATCAAAGCTAGAGTGGGTGTTGGGCCTCCCAGAGAGGTTACTTTGAGCTTTATTTGATATTACTACAAGATCACATGAACAAATATTTCAGGTGGCCAAATGCAATTTGTTTTGTGCCTCTTCTGTAAAATAATGACAAGAAAGTATAATCAATCTAGGAAAGTATCTCAGTGGGACCTGTGATTTTCGATTTCCCTGTGGTAAACTGAAAGTTAAGAGAACCAAACAAAAAAAACCCAACTGAGTAACTAAAGGTCATAGCAAAAACCCAATGCAGCAGAGACCACCTTTGAGAAAAGGAAAAGAGGAATTAACTGTCTTCAATGTGAAATACATTCATTGTGCACATGTTCTTTTGTACTCTCTGAGTACACATGCTAGAAGAAAATAACTCTTCAATCAAATATAATTTCAAATAATTTTGTTAACCAGTGGGAAAGCTGTAAAAGATTGACTACTATTTTCAATGAATGTTGTGGATGATTAAATCTGATCCTGATACATACACTTCATAGAAGAGTCCAGCTGAGCTACTAAGCATTTGCAAACATTGTAGTGACTTGAGATTTCACCTGGGAATATAGTGGATTCAAGTGTTGCAGCAGGGTAGGTAGAGAGACCAATCTTAAAGCCAGCTCTTAAGGTCAAAATCATTATAATAAAAATCACTTTAAAAATACTATACCCATAAAAAAACTCATGTGCACACTCATATTTGAGATCCAGTAAATTAACCTGAAGGAAAGATGAAAGCACAAATAACTGAGAATTCTACTTTAAAGATAATTATAAACTAGCTGGTCATCAATTGGTGGGGTAGGTGCAGACAGCATTAAAGTATTGCACAACTCCAGAGAGCACCATTCACGTGCTGTCTCTGTAGAGAAAATCTACTAAAGTTGTCCAGTGATTAATCTGAGCATGCCTCATAAAGATCTGGATATAGAGGTTTAAAGGATTCCTACTTGCCTGCAGGGTTATCCTCCTTCTACTTAATATTGAGTCTTCATAAAGAATAGTCCATTTTCCTGACAATTAGATGGAATCATGTTTTACATGATGCAACTCCACTGAGAAATAAGCTATTTGCCAAAGAAAGGCTTCCTCCCTCAGGCTTCCTGTTGATGTCTTCTCAGAATGAGAACTACAATAAGAGGAACAGAATTGTGCCACATCTTTATTACTCTAAAATGGAGGCTCAGACACATTTTTATGAAGTGCCATTGGGAAGCTGGGAAGGCTCGGGGCTCCTATTCACTCTTACCTATTGTAGAACTGTAAAAGGAAAGCTCATTAATAATAACTGCTATCATTTATAAGACACTTAAGCTAGACACATTTTTACAAATATGATCGCATTTAACATATCCCCATAAGGCAAGGATTATCATCATGATGTATCAATGAGGAAAATCAGAATAGAGAACTTAAGACATTCATTTAAGGTCCAGGCTAGTAAGTAGAAGGGCTAGCATTTGAACCCACATCTGTAGGACTTCATTATCACCTGCTTCTCTCTCCAAAATTATGAGAAAGATGACTTTGGCTTAACATGAGAAAGTTCTTTTTAAAAAATTATAACCAATGAACAGGGAAATAAACTAGTTTGAGAGGCCCTGAACTCTGACAATTATATATAATAATTATGTATACCCATATGCAGAGCACGTTATAGTTGTAAAATAATTTTCATATACACAAATCTCATTCAGCCTATATAGCCCTGTGGGTCAAATATTACTTTAATTCCCATTCTGTGAACCTGAATCTTATATTATGTAGAGAATTGATTTAGATGTCTACTAAACCAAGTTGCTCTTTTAAAACCATGTGGTTCCTTGAAGGTATAGGGTAGAAATTCTTGAGCCTGGGCATTTTCCAGGGTTACTTGCTTAATATGAATTGTATTGTAACTCTCCCTTATTGACTCATAAATAGCTCCTCTGGCATTAGCTGTCTTTGGTGGCATAGAGCTACCGACCTCTAAACACAGTCACATTCCTCATATCGAGAACTGCGTCCCCACTGAAAGAGTCAGTAAAAACCAAGGAACAGCTGTCTAGGACAGTGTATGTGTAGGCATAGACACAAAAATGCTCAATAGGAAACTGAAAATCTACAAATTCAGGTCTCTTTCCTATAAACATCTTATCCAACTGTATGAGGTTGATATAAAGGTTAACTTTTCTCAGCCATTCTCAGAAAACTATTCAGATGGCCAAAAGCTGTTTCTAAAGCAAAGTGCAAATACCATGGGAACCCTAAAAACCATTATGTAATTAAAATAAAGCAAATATAATAAGTATGTCTAAGCTCTCCCTGCCAGAGACCTCACACTCAGATCACATTAGCTTTAAAGAAAACTTATTTTTTTAGAACAGTTTTAGCTTTACAGAAAATTGAGAAGATGGTACAGAGGTATTCCATATACTTAATATCCAATTTCCTCTGTTATTAACATTTTATATTACTATGGCATATTTGCTACATTTAATGAAACCATGTTGATACATTATTATTAACTAAAATCCATATTTCATTCCTATATCCTTAGTGTTTAACTAACATGGGTTTTCTTTTTCTGTTGTAGGATCTCATTCAGGATACCACAATACACTCAGCTGGCATGTCTGCTTGGGCTGCTCTTGGCTATATCAGTTTCTCAGCTGCCCCTTGATTTTGATGAGCTTGACAGTTTTGAGGAGCACTGCTAAGGTATTTTGTAGAATGTTCATCTACTGAATTTGTCTGATGTTTTTCTCATAATTTTGCTGAGGTTATAAGCATTTGGGAGGAAGCCCGCAGAGCTAAGGTGCCATGTGCCTTAAATCATATCAAAGGTAAATACTATCAACTTGATTTATACTATGGATGTTGATCTTGACTATTTGGCTGAGGTAGTGTTTGTCAGATTCGTCCACTGTGAAGTTTTTCTCTTCCCATGCCTCCAATTTCTATATTCTACTCTTTGGAAGGTAGCTGCTACAGGTAGCCCACACATATGGAATGGGGAGTTACATTCCCCACTTTAAGGTAGACTATCTACATAATTTATTTGCAATTCCTATGCATTGGAAGTTGCATATTCTCCCAATTTACTTATTTAATCCTTTATTTTTATCAATATGGACTCATTTTTATCAGTATGGACTTATGGATATTTATTTATTTTGTACTTTACATTATAATACATTATGACATTATTTTCTTGTTCAAATTGTTCCTGCTTGGGAGCTCTTTTAGTTGGTTCTGTATGTCACTTTGACATACTCCCACCAATGTGTTTTGTTTTACTTTTTGAGCTTCCTTATTTTATGGGACTACAAAATGCTCCAGATCATCTTGTGCATTTCTTGTTCCAGAATCAGCCATTTATTCTGCGTTTTGATTGCAGAATTATAATAAAAATCAAGTTCTGGCTGCTAGGTATGCTCCTTGCTACCAGGATGTCCTTGCTTTTGGCCTCTCTCAACTGCCAAAGCAAAGAAACATATGTGTGTGTATACTAGTGCATGTACCTAGAAATATTTCTATATTAATCTTCTGTATTTATATTAAGCTAAATATAAATTTAATCAAATGTTTCCAATTCCAATCCATTAACACATGGATCATTCAACCCTCCTTTATATGCTTTTCTCTCTATATATATTTCTTGAACTTTTGTATTCTGGCATTTCTTATGAAACTTAAACTATAACAAATCAAGATTTTATAAAAATAAATGCAAAATAGTACCTAAAAATGCTCAGTGGATACCCTATATTCTTTTGAGGAAGAAATGTAGATGTTTATGGAGCATACTAAATATTATGTAGTATATTTCTTAAATTTCAAAGTAAGACAATATTTAAATACATACATGAAGAATACAAAAGTGTCCACTCTCTTATCTTTCAAATAACATACTGAGAATTTATGAAAACTTTTATGAAGAATTGAGGGAGAAAACTGACTTTTCATTAGAAAAACAAAGCAGGAAAAAATTTAAGCAGGCAGACAAATCTTACTGTCCTGAAAGCCTTAATAAACTGATTGGTCAGATTAACTTTCACACTAAACTGAGAGTCAAAAATGGATTATAAATCATCAATGTTTCTTTGTTTTATCATGGGAAACACATTTAAAACATCCATTTTTTAACTATGATTTTTTCTATTTTCTTTTATAGTCTCTTGTAATTGGAAAAACAACTCCCTCTTTATGATTAAATGATGCGACAAATATATCCATTATGCTCGGTGACAAAGCCCTTCCAACAAAATTATATGCACTTGTGTGTGCATTATTGAAAATTCTTGTTTCAAATCCATTTAAGAAACTAACAGAATATAAAGAACTTATTCATCAAGAAACAAACTATTTACTCCCTCTCTTTCATGAACGATCTCAATTTATGATTCTGTTTATCCCACATCCCTCTTTCCTGAGTGTCCTGAGTGCTATGAACACTTTTAAAGGTTAGAGCTATACAGATTATTTACTCCACATAGCTTTCTCTCATGCCATTATTATTAAAGAAGTGCAAGGACAATGCCCAGTTTTTGTAAGCAAAACATAGTAAAAATGTCCAACTTCAACTTCGATGATCTAGTATAACTTCCATGTCCAAAACAATTGACTCTAAAGCTATTCATGATACAATATATGATATAATACACAAAATCATGCTATAAATCAATTCCATTTCCATATTTTTTTTATATCTTTGTTATTTATATAGAATTCTGATGGAAATAAAGACAACAGATCACAGTGCCATTGTCAATCTACCCTATGCCTTGGAAAAAGACTAAGAACCTGAAATGTTAAGTGCTTCATCAATGTCGTATTTTTATCAAAAAACTACAAAAGCAAGGAGGAAGTTATTATGGATGTCTATAAGTCCACTCTCTTATCTTTCAAATAACATACTGAGAATTTATGAAAACTTTTATGAAGAATTGCCTACTGATAGAGGAACAAACAAATGGAGATATACAATGAATATTATAGACTACTCACTAATAATGTATTTGGACAGGCATATAAATGGAGACTTATAAGCACATCGCAGACAATTCATTAATGTATTATCTAGCATGTCATTTACATATAACTTAAATACTTCCAGTCAATAAACTATATAACTCATATGGGGATAATAATCAAAATACTATCTATTTAGATAATCAAATATCAATATTTTTCTTCATTATTACTAGATTAAATTAATTAATCCATTTATAAATCCATTCATTTAATAAATATGTACTAAACATGTTTTATAAGCCAGGCAATATTTTAGGAACTGAGAATGAAACAGTGGATGAAAGAAAGTCATTGTTCTCATAGAGAAACCATTCTAATTAGAAAATTAATTACTAATTATAATTATTGATAAGTGCTATGAATAACAATAAAAAGTCATGAAATACAGAGTGACAAGGTGTTCTTTTGAGAAGTGTAGTTGGAGAAGATATTTTTTAGAAGGTGTTATTTCAGCAGAAAGCTGTTTAAAATACAGGAATGAGCCCTGGAAATAGCTAGAGGTCAGACATTTTAGGTAGAAGAAAACAAGTACAAATGTTCTGAGGCAATCACGTATGGAGTGTTCAAAAACAGCAAATTAAATGTTTATAGTCTGTTGGCAGTGAGAAGGCAAAGAAACTATACATTTCTTTATGTAAAATCAAACAAAAAATATAATCACAAAGACCTCTCTTTCACCTCTATTGGTGACAGCTAATATCTTGCCATGTAAAACTTTAATCTTGCCAAGTGCCTAGTATTTATAAAGTGAAAATAAATGCATTTTTCCTATAATGAAGTATAAATTTGTTGTGCCACTTTGGTTAATTTCTTCTAATGTATAGTTTTGTGCATTTTTCACGGAATCTGTTAATTACAGAGTAACAAGATTTGTAGAGAGGAAGGAGAATTAAATAATCATTTATTGAGCCAGGTGCTCCTGCTTCCATAATTCATTTACTCATACTAGTAACAAGTAAGGTAGGTATTATGAACCTCATTTTAAGTTCAAAAATCTAAGGCATCACAGACTTGTATAACTTGCTCCAGAGGAGCTCTCAATTGGTAAGTGTAGTATATACACCATTCTGAGACATTCCAAAGCTCATATTTTACTCACATACACAAGTATTTACTAGTAATTAAAACAAAACAAGTAAATTTAAGTGTGTTTAAAATCTCAACTTATTTGCAAAGATTAAAAAGAATGCTAACACCTAGTGTTGACTATGTTATAAACACTCTTACATATTGTTATTGAAAAAACAAATTGATACTATAGTTAGAGAAATTTCACATAATACAATAAAATAAGCTGTAATATGATACAATGTAATATATGTGCCCTAAAATGTTAACAGTATTTGTTCTTCTAGATAAATATCCTAAAGTAAAAAATCAGTCATGGTTCTTTGTTAAGACATTATAAAAATTTGCAAATAAAATTAGGTATAACAAAAATGTAAATGCTAGACATATATTAAAATAAATGTTAGATCTGTGCAAAGGATACTTTCAGTCATTAAAAATCGAGTTCCTCAAAATATGTATGGCTGTAGAGAAATGTTTAAGAAATATTATTTTAAACAGATGTGTACAAAATGTATATCTTCATATATATTAAAATAGGAAGTAAATATGCTAATATATTAAAAAGAGTAATATCTGAGAAATGGAATTAGAGGTTTTTAAAATTTTCTTCTGCACTTTTCAAAATCTCTGAAATGAGCATACATTATATTTATTCAACAAAATATGAAAAAATATAAAAAACAGCTCCACATTGGTTAAAACCTGAGCCGCAATCACATGTTTAGAGGGTTCCAAATTTTAAAAAGTCCATAAAGGAGAGACAATAAAATCTAGGCAAATATGATTTAAGATGCAGTGGCCTAGGCCTCAGCTGAAAGCAAATGAAGTTCTATCAACTTTTCTCAGTACTTGTACCTCTAATATACATTTCTTTTTTTCCCCAGGGTTGTCGTGAACTAGTGATTCTGTCCTAAAACTTGGCCTTGCATCCTAGAATCTCTAAGCAGAGCTTTCTAAAGCCGAGATCTTTCCCAAGACCATGATCTTTCCTCAAACTCCAACATTTCAAAGTTCACTTTCGGCAATAATGTTCACATTTCCAGTAACTGCTACCTGCATCCGTCTCCTTTTTTCCTGAATGCTTTTGTTTTCAGAAGTTTAGCACTTATAGTGAAGGTACAGTGGATATAAAGTTAACAAAAATACCACTTTACTTAGGCATCTTCATGTATGGCATTTTTTTTTTTTCATATTAGCTGGTCTGAAACATAGGCTTGCCTTATTTCATGTTCAATTAAAGAAATGTTAACCTGCCCATGCTCAAGAAAAGTCTTGACCAATAAACTAGAAGCTAATATAGTATACATAAATATCAAGTGTGCTATTCATCAATTTAAGATAATTTCAAAGACAATTTTATTAAACTTTATTTCTACTTATATGCTGATTTATAAAAGTTATTCATCATATAAGACTCTATCTGCTTAGATCTGTATTGAAATGTATTTCATGTATTTAAATTGACTACAAGATACTAAGGAGTAAAGTTGGGCATATACATTTTCAATAACCTTGTAATTGCTTAGATTCAAGAGCAAAAACTAACAAATGAACCTCCTATCATGAGCCAGTTACTTTCATGTGCTGGATTAATTCATTCTTCCCACATCTATACAGATGTGCACATGTGTACATGAGTGTACCTGTTGACTTCAGGAAACCCCCTAATGATAGAACAGAATCCTTCACGAAGCAACAGTAAAAGTAGTGAAAATAAAGCAATGTTTCCATAGGCTTTCACCTTGCTTTCAAGTTAAAGATGATGAATATCCTTGAATCTCATGAATAATGACTGGTATTTTTCAGAATTCAATATAAACCCTCTCCCTCTTTCAGTTTATAAGATCTTTGTGGATTAGTTTCTTCTTGCCAGGTCTCCCACTGTCTTTCTTCCTCTTCTCAATTTTTCTTAAACACTGGTTATTACTTTCCACTCCATTCATTTCTTTTCCTTTCCCCAGGGTGTGGTAAATTCCCTGTCCTCACATTCTCCAGCATCTGTAACAGAAGCACCATGACACACTGGCTCACTAACTTATCAAAATCTCATTTTTAGCCCCAATATTTCTCCCTGCTTCTGATGCCTAAATGTCTCATTAATAAAAGAAAAAAATTCCAATTTTCTAGGCTTTATTCTGACTCATCTCATCACCTAAAATAAATCAATTTGATCCCTATATATGCTTGTCTGAAATTATAGAGATATGACGATTATTAGAAAATTTTATACATACTATTTCTATATATTATTTTGTAGTTACATATTTAGGTACTTGGTAAATTGTCATAGACAAATTTTGAGTTGAGTGATGCCAAAAGACAATATATGCATTTACTTATTTCCTATCTAATATAAAAATGATATACAAGACAGAACTGAACACACACATCATATATTCATTCATCCATTCATCATATAGTATGCCCAGTATGTGTTAACCACCAGAAATACACTAGTGGGTAAAAATATTATGTTTTACCCCTATAAAACTTGTGGCCTAGTGAGAAGAAAAGATATTTGACAAATAACTATGAGCATATTATTAAAAATTGAGATAAAGGTGCTGAATGAAAAGAACAGGATATCAAAAGAGAACACAAAGCAAAGGAAACTAATCTAGATTTGGGTGGTGGAGGGAGGTGGAAGTTGGCCCTGCAGAAATAAAATATGTACTAAAATGTGAAAATGAGTAAGAGTTAACCAGATTCAGAGCAAGGGAAGAAAGCTCCAAAGAGAAATGGCACTTCCAAAAATCACGAGGAGGGAGGGGCATGCCACGTTCAAAATGGGTGGCATGACCAGAATTTCATTTATTAAGACAAATTTTCATTTACTGAATAAATAATCTTGGGCAAAATATGTCATTGCATTGGATGATTAGGTAAGCTATGTATATGCATTTCAGTTTAGAAACTGAAACATACCCTTTTATAGAAAAGATTAGTAGAAATCAACATGTAACAAGAAATAAAATGGTCAAGAGGAAGAAGAAGAAGAAATAATGACATACATATCTTGCACTTTATCTATTTCCACCTTGAATAATTGCATTTATCGTTTGTAAATGTTGCTGCCTTTTAAAATATTAAATTTATTGCTTGTTTTAACTATCGAGTTACTAAATTTAATTCTCACCCAGTTATCTGCATGTTCTAAAGAACAAATCTATCTGTTGATAGTTTTATTTGGTTACATTAAAGAGGAGGCTGAGTATAAGTGAGAGGTTTTCAAGAATTTATCTTTATTAGGAATGATGTTTCTTGTTATTGGAGGGGAAAATTTAGCTATAGACCAACATTCTGATTGGTTATTAAGAGGATTTCTTTCTATTTTAAACCATTAAATATGTTATTCAAGAGTATTTAACTGGGTTATTCAAGAAGAATGCAGAGCAGTGATATATCTTCTATGCCTCAAATTTATGAGATTTTAAATCCTAATCAAACAGCAAACTTCTTATAAGTAACCAACAGAGTAAATTGGACTCAAGTCCCTTCTCAAAATTTTTCTGTGATTACAAATTAAACTAGAAAATCTGAGTAACTGGACTTGATGTAGGATACAAGAAAATGTTTGGTTCAGCATCCTATGGTTACTGGATCATCTGCCTTCTCTGACCAAATAAAATTGCCTTTGGCTGCACAGAATAGGAGGCCCTTGGAATTTGCATGAGCCAGTAGCCACTTAAGATAACTTGTTCCTATTGTACCACCTTTTTAAAAACTCCTTTCTTGTATCCAGTGTCATCGTACAAACCCCTGAAACCATTCTAATTAAAACGTAAGCCTTATGTATTCAATTTCAATTCTTTTACAGTTGTAGAAAGACGACATATTATAACATCCACATAACGCCCTCCCTACCAATCTTCATACTTTATCTAAGTTGACCAATCATTCAACATTTGTATAACTGTGTTCAAGAATTATTTTTTTCTTGAGGATTTACATTTTTGCTTAAAGTTAAGTTAAAATAATAAAAAGAATTTTATTAATTATTCTTCATTAAATGTATTTGACAAACAAATAATAGAAAAATGTTATTGCATATTGTTTTGATGACAGGCTGACAAACTCCCATAATGTGACATCAATGAGCAATACTCCTAAGACTAGCAGGCTGTCTTTTCATGCATTTATATGTATATGTATATATACACATACACATATATACATACATATATATATATATGCACACACTTATATATATTACCTACTATGCATAAAGTAAGGAAT
The DNA here is from genome assembly GCF_902729225.1 of Pteropus medius. NCBI lineage: Eukaryota > Metazoa > Chordata > Mammalia > Chiroptera > Pteropodidae > Pteropus > Pteropus medius. Next base: position 25,788,861 of record NW_024350319.1, on the reverse strand, counting down.
CTCAAAGCTTAGGGAAAAGGGGAAAATTGGAATGTGTGTTTCATGGTAATCACTAAGCAAGAAATTAGAATGACCACAAATATGCAATAGAAAATGAGGAACAATTGGTTGTTTCATGTTATAGAAAGTTACAGAATAGAAATTTAGTTCATTTGTTTGTTGTTAAATACATTATCTTAAAACTTACAAACATCCCTAAATATTACTCTCATTAACATTGCCTTAAATGTTAATAAGAAAATTTTTTAAAAAAACTAATTTGCATTACCACTACCAACAGCAGCAACCAAATAGAATTCAAGGGATCAAACATTAATTAATGAGTACATTTCCTATATTTCAGAGTCATAGTTCCAAAGAACCTCAAATTCTCCCTTTGAAAACATGTTTTAATAATAAAAGACTAGAAATTAAACAAGTTCCACTGTATTTGTTAGAAAAGGGTTTGAAATATTCAATGACCTTATAGATATTATGAAGGTAAAGGGAAGTATTTATTATTTATTGTTAAATAGAAATAAGATATCATTTTTCCTTCTCACTTCAAAGTAAAATAAAATAACATACAGACTTATCTACATGAATTTTGAGTATCGAACTGTAAAGTGAATAAATTTTAGTTTAATCATCTATGTTCACAGAAGAAGCTAACATAAATATATCTTAGATTCCTTTACCCACTATTCACATATTATCTAAATTCATTATTTACTGGCAATACAAATGCCTTTATCATATATTTTAAGAAATTTTGTGGGGTTACTCATGGGTTAGTTCATTCATTCATTCATTCATTCATCCATTATTTGAGGAGATATTTACTTAAAACCAACTCTGCGTAAGACACTGCTCAAGATATAGAGGGGTTCAGATGTGAAAACAAATAAGGCAGGTAAGGCCGCTCTCCTCATGGTGCATACATTCTAAAAAAATAAACAAACCAATGAATAAGAAATAACAGACTGAGAGACATGCTATGAAAGAAATAAAAATGGGTAATATGATACATAGTGGATGGGCAAAGGGGACTTTAGATTGAAAAGGGAATGTTTAAGAGGTGAGCAGAGACTCCATTGGAAAACCGTTCTGAGGAAAGCTTACTTCTATTCAGATTAGCCTCAAGAATTCATATAATCTTGGCTCTTGCAGTCATTTCAGAAAGTATCTCACTGTATCAAAGCTCTAGAAATGCTTACTATGTAAGTGGCATTTGTGTAATAAGGTCTCCTATTCTGTTGCACCAGGGAAATTATTACAGTGGACATATGCTAGGGTGCATATGCAATAACTTTAAAGGTAGTTAAAATAAGAATTATTTGATATAAAAAGCACCTGAAACCTTATACCAACATATGTTTAAACAAATTTCACTATTACACTACAATGTATTTGCAAACGAACTGGTCTTCCTTCTCAAAAGATGAGGGATTGATATGGTTAAGGGAGGCATAACTTGGCAGAACCCAATAAATGGCTGAAAATTGACAGAAAGAAAGATATAAATAGGGGGGACATGAAGAAGCTACAGCTTGATGAAAGTACAAATCAAATTAGAGATGCCCTAATCACAGTATTTACACAAATTTTTATATTTAAGGTGTTTTCTAAGATGTATCAAAGATGTTCATTTACATCAAAATCTCTGCCATAAAAGGCATATTTTTACAGTTATAGATGAACTAAAATACAGTAGTTCCCCCTTATTCACAATAGGGCTCCAAATTCTTGGATACTTCCAAGTTCCACCCCACCGCCCATGGATACCTGAGACCATGGATAATATCGAATCCTATATATATATATATATATATATATATATATATATATATATATATATAGGATTCTGTATATATAGTTGATCTGTTCTCGCCTAATTTATAAATTAAACTTTATCATAGGTATGTATATATATACTATGTTTTCTCCTATATGTACATACCTATGATAAAGTTTAATTTATAAATTAGGCGAGAACAGATCAACTGTAACAACATTTATGTGCATGTGGTCTCTCTCTCTCTCTTTCTCTCTCTCTCTCTCTAACTAGCACAAATTTCTTTTCCCTTCTTCATAATTTCCAGGACAGGAGATTTGTTCTTACCATAAATCTCAGCAACTTCAGCATACGATTTTTTTCTTTCCTTATTAAGTCTAGAACTTTCATCTTTTAACTTAAAGGAAGCACTTTACAGTTTCTCTTTGGCATATCCAAATTGCCAGCACCACTACTCTTGCACTTTGGGGCAATTATTAAACCAAATAAGGTTACTTGAACACCAGACTGCAATACCACGATGGTCACTCTGATAACCGAGGCAGATATCGTAGAACCAACGGGCAGGAGCGTACACAGTGGGAGGCGCTGGAGGAACCCCTGGAGGGTCAGAACAGAATTCCGGAGATTTCATCATGTTACTCAGAACGGTGAGCAGTTTAAAACTTATGAATTATTTGTTTATGGAAATTTCCATTTAATATGTTTGGGCTGCAGATGATCACAGGTAACTGACACAACCAAAAGTGAAACTGTGGATAAGGGGTAATTACTGCATATATATTTGAGAATTTGGAGTCCTATTACTATTAGTTTGATGGCCCTGCATGACTCCCTTAAGTGATTTTTGTTTCCTGTTCTTGTCTTCTAATTTAATAGCGCTGTTATTAAAAAATTAAATAATAAAATAAAATTGTGAGAAAACTGTCTTTAAGTAACTGTTTTGTCTTAGCTCTAAATTTTCCTACTTTCAAAGGTCTGTCATATATACAGTGTAGCCTTTAAACACAACTCTTTGTGGTTATAGGAATATTTTTCCCTATGTAGTCAATTCAAACTTTTTTTTACCCAAAAAGATAATTTAAGACTATAGGAATATTTCTAATTATATGAATCTCACAAAAATTTATGTCAGTGCAGAATGCAAGGGATCATAGTAAAATGAAAACTGAAGAGTTAGACATATCATATAAATTAAAAAAATTAATTAAAAAAAATATATATATCTTGCATAAATTGTTCAGGAAAATATCTTATGCTATTATTTATTTTACAAAAAATAAATAGGTAAAATAATTACAAAGACTACAAAAATATTATCCATCAAATAGTGACTATAAAGAAGAAAATACAGTGATAAAAATACCTGGGTAATTTGTAAAAGTTTAACTAGTAGTCAGAGTGTCTTCCCAACATATCTCTTTGCATTTGCTGAAGAGAATTGAGCTTCTATGACTTTAAATATAGATGATTCATTTTAACGACGCTTAGATACATAAGTTAAAAGTTAACCTTGTCAAACAAGTACATATTCTGATCTACTTACCATTAACAGAATTGTTATTTGTTTATACTTTGTGTTTCGTTTCTCTAGTATTTGGACAGTTGGCACTCCCAGTCCTTCCATTTTAAATATAAAACTGTTATATTTGGTATGAACAGCTGCAAATAATTTAACAAAGATTTTCAAGATGTCAATTCTTTAGTATATGCATACAGTTAATCACATTACTGGCAAAGTTTTCACTAATAGAAAAGAAAGGAAATTCAGAATGATAATACACAGTGTTTAATATGATAGATATAAAGAAATGGACTACTTTGGCCCTTTTTTTTTAAGATGAGAGAAAAAGGAAGGCAAAGGTTTCATGACCTTCTAAAATTGAATGTGACAGTATCCTCCCTCATCCTGTCCCCATTCAAGTTTTAAAATAAATAGTTGCTTCACACAAGAAACTTCTGCCTGATTAATATGGAAACATTAGATAAGCTATTTTTAATCAAATTAATGTTTAAAAAAGGTCGACTATCTTACCAAGGAAACAACACATTTCCTTTGGGCTTTCATCTATTTGATGAATTCAAACAGAAAGAGAATAATAATGTTGTCTTCTTAAATAAATTTTATTGTTATCATATGCTTGGTATACTTGTTGGACCTTGCTGGGAAGGACTACAGGAAGGACTAGTAATTTAATAAGTGTTTTCTCTTTGGTTTCCATCTCATAACAGAATGTCAAGCCAAAGTAGACTCTCAAATTATTCAACAGATTCTACTGCTTGCCATAGTGGACTCAACATCACTTTTAGAAGACCCTACAACTTTCTTTTTACCTCCCCAAAAGTCTTTTGGTATTGCAAAACTCAAAACAAATTCATCTTGTTGACAAGCAGAACAGATTCAAGGAAGGCAAGACACCTCATTATCTTTGTCATTAAACTTTAGATAATTAAAATGTCACACCAAATTTCCTTTGGACAACAGCTCTTCAAGGATGACTGTTAAACTGCTATTTCTATACACTGAACCTAAAAAACATTCTTAAAATATTTTAGAATATGAAAAAGAAAATTAATCGACGGTCACTTTATTTGGCTCTCCTTCAAAGACCCATGGACAAGAACATAACTCATTTTTACGTATATACCAGATCTGGAGAAACCTCAAAAAGGCTGTATTTGCTATTATTTAACATAATAATCATCACAATATTACCTATTGGAAAAATTAGAAAACATGTCAGAAATTAAAACAGAAAATTATCTTTTTGTGTGTGTAGAATTCCTTCTTGATCTTTGATTGTATATTTTAAGGGTACTTAAGACAAACACAATTTATATAAATCAAAACAAATAATTTATATCCGATCAAATGTTTATTCACATTGATATTAGCCTGGGAAGGGAGCCACTGGTTTTTAATGGCTCGAATAAAAAATTTCATGTCTTCAATAATGGAGTTTAAATACAATATATGATAGAATATGGAATAGTAAATAAGCATCAGAAAAATTACTTAAGATCTCAGGAAGTTTCTTTACAACATCCTCCAAGATTTCCATTCCTCTCCTCTACCCTGACTCCCATAACATACCTCCTTCCCAATACCAACAATTTTAAACCAAATTGGCTTCCATGGTATCTGGCCAGGTTGCAAATGTCTAGGGGATTCAGTGGGCCATACTTCATTTGTTATTTAACTGTTTGCTTTATTTTTTTTCACAATACATCAAACTCTCCTTGCAATACTGATGCATTTCTTAATGTGCTCTTAGGAGATATATACAAGCTGGTTTCATGAGAACATCATTCCAGATTTCTTAGCATTTGACCAGAATGTAAATAAAATTAGTTTAGCCCATTGAATATTGTTCTCTCTAACCATGACCAACATCACATGAGAATAGAAAGACTGAACAAAATGTCACAAAACCTTTGGTCAGGCTTGATTAAGAGAGTTTCATGCAGACAGCTGCATACAATCATTTACACAAAATAGAAGAAAAGAAAAAGAGGGAGGATGTGTGGTTCCTCTTTTTAAGCTGGGAAATATCTTAATTAATAATCCTGTAAATACCACAAGGCTATATGGTTTTGCAATCAACCCTATAGCCACAGTTATGATGTCAAGATGAATTCTCAGCTGAAGCACATGAACAATCAGGACAAATGTCTGTGATAAAGAAAGGAATGAATGAGATTTTCCAAATCTTTTAAATGACTCTTTGTTATTTCTTCATAAACATAATTAAATGAATATTGTAGGCTACAGCCAAATAATTCAGACTAAAATGATCAATTTACCCACTCCGTGATGAATAGTTTTGATCTTCGAGCCCTTTATTTCCCTTTTATGGGCCAATTAAAACAGCTTGACTAAGAATTACTGAAATGTTAAGTTCATTGCCATTCAAAATTGTGTGAGATACTGCCAGCAACCCTCCTCAGTCAGTTTTAAACCCATATGGAGCTCTCTTTAAAATTATAAACCTGACTTTAGGCATTCACATCTGCATCTAATATTTTGACATTGAAAACTAACTTCATTCTATTTGAATGTAAAATACAGACTTGGATTTTGTATTTTATTGAAATAAAATAATGACAATTTATTCCAAACTCAAAGTAATAATGCTTTACTGAATAATTGCAATTTGTGTACTATACCCAGAAAACATTTAACAAAGGAGAAATAATGACTAGCAATTGGAAAATTAAATATAAGTAATTTTTTGTTTAGACACTCGTGAGTGTCTGCTTTGGTATAGCACTACTTTGGGAAATCGCTATTTCTAATTTAAGTATGAAAAAGGATATAACAGCTATTATTTAAATCTCAGTAATATTTTAGTAGAGGTTCTTCAATTTTTAAATAATGTACATAATAAAAAGTTTAAATAATACAAAGTATATGTATGTTTATATGTATACTTTTATATATGTAATATATATACTTATATATGTACAAGTATATTTTATGTATCTATACTATATTTATATAAATATGAATCTATATCTATATGTATCTATATCTATATAAGTAGATATATGCATAAAAGTAAATACATAAAATACATAAAAAGGATACATAGAAGTAAATTCAGCCCACCTCTACTCTTGATCCCTAAGTTTCTGAGTTTCTCTTTTCTCCCTAGAGACAATCATGGTTACCATTTTCTATGTATCCCTCCGGAGCTAGTTTATGCAGAAATAAATACATATGTACACATACATACAAATAAATTTTTGTTTGTTTATAAACATGAAAGCATATTACCTGCCATGTTCCCCACTCTACTTTTTCCATTTAACATACCTTAAGTCTAATTCATTATCAGTATATGTAGATCTACCACATTCCTTTAAATGAATATAATATTTTAAATGTGCTTTAGTTATTAGCAGAAGTTGATTCAACTTATGAGGAAATTGAATTAAGTACAAAAATATAATTATGATGATGGTGTAAGCAAGAGAAGGAAAAAAGAATACAATAATTATAAGTTGTGTCAGGGTTCAAATTCAGGACAAAGTTATTTTATATATTTTCATGAAAAGCAGCAAGATGCAGCAAAAAGGTTATCAATTTAGTCTCTGCTATCACCCAGAAAAATATTTTCCAAGAGAGTCACATCTGATTTTCTTTAGGACTGAAAAATTACTCACTCTGCCATAAAACTTTGGCCCTGGGGGCCAAAAGCCATATCCTAAGGGACTACATATTTCTTTTAGTCAAAACTGAATAATTTTAAGACTGGATTTATAGGTTAGATTGTTTCTGAGACACCTTTGCAATAACGGTATCCAGGTACTTACTTCTCAGGTGGCAACTTGGGAACATAACCGAATCCCAAAGAAAGTTTATGAGTATGATAAAATATGCTAAGAGTGTCATGATTTAAAGAAAATCACAGCTAAAGGGAAATTTTATTCTTTATCTAAAAGATTTAAGAGAGATCTCAACCAGTTTTGAAACTGACTTCTACTTTTCATTCTTTGGTGGGGTTAATGAAACTATTTTATTGTGAAAGACACACTCTTACTCATTTAAAAATAGAGTAAGGGTCTTCACTTTCTCTAATTGCAATAAAAATAAATTAGAAGAAATACAAGAGAAACTTGTAATGCCAGTCGATCAATGCAAAAGTTTTATGATCTTAAGTTGGGGTAAGAAGCTTGTATCTCTCTCAGTCGGAAACCACCACGGAATTATCCAGGGCAACTTCTCTGCTAAGCACTGCACATGTAGTTGTATACTTAATGAGATTTTGTTAAGAGTTTATTTGGATTGGTTTGGGTTTTGGTAGAGCAGCTATTGTTATATGGATAAACATGCTTATATAGCAGGATTTTCCTTTTAAACATTTTCCTGGAGTTTAACAAGAGCAAACTTTTGATTTGTGAGCTTCTGCTTTCCCTAAAGAAAAGTGGTCAGACTAAAATGAAAATGGAGAGGCTCCCTTAGTTCTGGAAGCTGAATTCCCACAGTGTGAAAAACCACAATGAGATAGTGGTAATCAAATATGGCTGTGAGTTCCCAATCTGTCTCCAGCAGAGCCGCTTTCTCACCAATTCTTCTGGTGTATGTAAACAGCTGGAGTCTTAAATATTAACTTTAACATGGTGGCTATATGCATTAAACTTCCTGAGACCCTTAAGCATTGCTGAACCCTTGGAAATCTTAATTAAAATAAAGTTATCATGAAACATTTCCTGGAACATATGTATTTTGAGTCAAATTCTTCATTCACATGGAACCCAATTCCCTCCAAAGCCCCTGTCTCCCATTTTTGTTTTCTTTTCATGTTTTCCACCTCCCATGAATAGTGAATTTTTCAAGCCATACTCCAGAGCTTAAAATACTGCAATGTACTTTACAATGTGGATGATGGATAACTTTCTGAAATATTATAAGCTATTGTGTTTTATTTCAGAAGCCACTGCCAAAAGTAAAAATCATAGGCCAGATTCCTAACTCCCTTGGAACTCTCCTATAGAAGTGACCCCTTGAAATTCCTAAGCACATGAAATAAATATGGATTGTATTTTGTCTTAAGTGCAAACTGTGGTTTTATTCTTGGCAAATTGTATGGATAGCATTTGGTACCTTATGTGAATTTTCTTTTTCCTCATGTAATCTGTCCTTACAACGATACTAAAAACAAGTAAGCAAATAAAACAATAACATAACTCATCAATGTTGTATCATAAAAACATAACCAATGCTGTGGCACTGTAAATACGAGTGAAGGTTGGGGGTCATTTTTAATCTAAATAACATAGATTTTTATTGTCCCCAGTTTTAAGACATGGGTTTAGGTATGAATATTTAATTAAATGTTGCAAGAACATTCAAATCTGATTGATTCCCTTGAGGAAAAGAGTACCCAAGGCAGACCTTTTCCAAAACCTTATTTTTTTCTTATCCTTGAAAAAAATCCAAGGAATGTCATATACCAGTAAAGGTAATGGTTTAAAATTAAGACAAAGGAAACTGTGAGGAACCAAAATAATGATATTTCAACATTCATCATTATAAGTATTGTTGAATATTTAAAAGTAACAGAATTGATTACATTTTGATTTTAGGTGCTAAATTAATGAGACTTTTAATATTTTTGAAACTTTTTGTTTTAACCTGCCTATCCTATGCAAACATAATCACTAAAAACAAACAAACAAACAAACAAACAAAAAACCCCACAACTATCACATGATTTTACAGAAAATGGATACCAAAATAGGAAAATGATATCTACAAAAATTCTGTGAAGTTCATATTGTTATCTCTATTTTAGAAAGAAAAAAACATGGAGCTCAAAAATGTTAAGTAATATATTCAAGTAATATATTTAGGTAATATAATCAATAATATATCCAATATATTCAAGGTTACTCCTTCAATTGTGGGAGGGCTGGAATTTGTATATAATACTGTTTGATTCCAACTTTCATCTTGTATTCCTCCCCAAATTTATCAGAAACATAAAAGTTTGAATTTCCTTCAATTGGCATCTCATTCTTCAGTTTATTAAAATGACTGCATTTGTTTTTAAAAAGTTAAATATTTATTCAATATAAGTCAAAACATAGTTTGAAATATTTGACAGTGCTGAATCAAGCCTAAAGAATTAGATTTCTCCAAAGTAAGTCTAAAAATTTATAACAACTCAAGATCAGTAATGGTTATTTTTAGAAAATTTCATTTTGTTAAATTACCAATTTAAACCATTTGAATTTTAAAGTTCATAATTCCACAATGTATGGGAAAATTTTTTAAAGTCATTTCCTAATATTCCAATATTTAATGTTGTTTAGAAAAGAGATGTAGATAATTAACTATATTTTTTCCTTTTTCAACTTAACATTTGAATGTTATGTATTCTCAAACATTGTACAATAATTTGATAGTGAGAATTTTATTTTTATTATTTTATTTTATATTACATCAGTTGAAAATTCTGTGATATTCTTTCTGGTAGAAAATATTTCAAGACAATATTTTTAAATTATTTTTTGGAGTTAAAAACTTTAATTGAAAGATTGAGTTAAGCCAAAGACAGTCCTAACTCAAATAATTCTAGTTTTCCAATGTGTATCTTTACACTTTAGAACAAAGACAACAAATCTTGGGTGGATCTTCTGTGTAAGAAAATAGCCCTCAGTGCTCAGAGGATGCCAACAGCCAAGATTCAGAATTTATGAGCAATTTATCAGTATTTCCTTCTAATTTTCACCCTATTATCACTTCATATGGTGGTATTTATATTCAGACTTAAACAGGTACATGTTATAAGAACGAATAGTAAGAATACTTTAGTAACTAGAAGACAAAGACCTGCAAGCCTTACATTTTTCTGAAAGAGATCAAACAACATGGACTATAAAGTTCTTCATATATATCCATTGTAAAAATAATTATATAATGTTCCTTTTTACTACATATTATATGTGCCAGAATAAAATGGATTTCTGAAAAACTACATTGGTATGAAGATAATAACATTTCAAAATTTATAGAAAAAATAAATTTTCATAATAAAACTTACATGCAAATGAAGCTTATAGCATTATTATGAAAATCCAGTACATAGCTGCATTTGCTATATTACATACTACCAAAAATGTAGTGAATTAAAACAAATATCTTTTAGCTCATGATACTGTGGGTTGACAATTTGGGTTAAGCTCAGCTGAGCAGTTGTTCACTCCATTTTGGCTATGTTCACTCAGGTATCTTCAATGAGTCACGCATATGTTCCATCACTAGCTAGCTGTTGTTTGAGACCATGGGTCATGTACCATTCATCATTCATTGGATTAACTCAGGCTTTTTCATATAGGGTTCTCAAGAACAGCAAGTAAGAAAGCTACAGCCCTCTTGAAGACTAGGCTCAGAATTTTCAAAGTGTCTCTTCATCTATATTCTCTTGCTTGAAGTAAATTCCAAGGCCAAGCTAGCCAGATTCAGGATGGGAGTAAACAGACTCCTGTACTCCATACTTTGAAGGAGCTTCAAAGTATTGTAAAATAATTACAATATATCACAATGTTATTAAACTATTAAACAAAGACCTTATGAGAAATTTAAAAAAATAATGTAATGCCCTTTAGAGATATCATAGATTCACTAAGAATAGATTCTATCTAACCTTCTTTCATTGGTGACAGTTACAGTGTGATAGCTGGTAGCCAATGGAATAACAAAGATATTTTGACTTCAGCAGATTTTTTAAATAACAATTTCACTATTTTTTTTTGTAAAACTATACTGAAATTCAAGCTTACAATAGAACAGTTGGATGATTTCACAAATGTTTAGAGAATTATAACTAAAAAAAAATGATGATAATTAACAGATCATTGTCAACCTGAATATTTTTAGGGTAGATCCAAAAGGATATACTCGTCAACATTTCTAAGTAATAGATGTTTACACTTGAAAGATTTAGATGGCATCCCATTCAATTTAAAGATTTAGAAAAGACATTAGGATAGTTAAGATGTTTGATAAGAAAACAAACTGAAAATTGTCATAGTTGGATTTAAAATCACGTTATTGTCCAAAAATAAATGCTATGAATAGTTTGGTTTGGTGCATTTACTTTCATTTATTTCAACACGTACGACACACTGCATACACACACAAACTGGGTTATAGTGATCATACAACTTCATATCCTACATTTTTTACTTACCTTTCCAACAAAAATGTAGTCCTACATCATTAAATATTATTGGAAAACAAGTTTCTAATTACAAGCAATTTTTTCATATTAATAAATTAACTAAAAATGGAGCACCCGAGTTGACCATAATCATAAGAATAAGATTTAGGGGATTTATTCAGATTTATTTAATTTCAATTTAGTATGTGCAAATAACACAAAGCACTAACAAAAATATTGATAAAGCTGCTTTAGGCTGCCTTCCAGTTTTAGGAACTAATGAAATGGTTTCTTTGATGGTAAAACATCATAGAAATATTGCTTTCTACTAATTTTAATTTTAAATTTAAAGATGTCAGCAATTAATTAGGCTATGCCTAAAGAAGAGTAACCAGGAAGACAAGCAGTCTAGAATCCCCATTGTATTGAGACTAGTTGAAGGATAATAATGAGAGACATTTTCATTTTTCTACTACCTTGTATTACTGTGAGCTTTAAAAAAACATACCCTTTAACATATTTGCTTCCCAAAGTCAGCCTTGAGCTCCTCAAGGCTTTTATTCATCTTTATATCCCCAACACTATGCAAGTCTGGGATGAGATATGACTCATACAATGTCCGTTGAGTAAATAAGTAAATGAAAGAATACATTAGTAAACTAGAACCAGTAAATGGAAGTTACACAGAGGCAATTTTTACCTCAGTATATGAAAATACATACACCTTTTGAGACACTAACTCTTGGTCATTAGAAAGATTCTGTCAAATAACTGTAAAAGGATATCTACATTAAAATGAGAAGTTTCACTGGATTACTTTGTGAATTCAGAAATAATCTGACACAATATAAAATTGACATTAATTTTTAAAAACATAGGTAAGATTATTTTCTACAATGAGCAATTCTGCATGTTTTCATATACATATTAAAAAGTAACTATCAAATATATTATATATATTTAATTTTATATCTCAAATAATTTTTTTAACATAGAATAGCTTTGTGGTCTTTGACTAGGTAGTCTTAAGACAAAAACTGATACACTGGATTTCATTAAATTAAGACTTTATGTTCAGGACTTTTACTTTTTTGGGAGGCTTTGATGATTGTTTCAATTCCCTTACTGTTGGATCAGTCAATTTAGATTTTCCAGTTCATGATTCAGTCTAGAAAGGTTGTATAGTTCTAAGAACTTGTCCATTTCTTCTGGGTTATTGAATTTGATGGCATATATCTTTCGCAATATTCTTGTATGATATTTTTACTGAATTGCACACTTGAAACCTATATAATTTTATTAACTAATGTCACCCCAATAAATTTAATAGAAAATAATAAAAAATAAAGTATCAAATATTTGGTGATGGAAGGAAATTTAACTTTGGGTGGTGAATATACTTTGCAATATTCACATGACATACTATTGAATTGTACACTTAAAAAAAGTTAAAAAAAAATTTATGTTCAGCAAATGAAACCATTCCTAGAAAGTGAAATGGCAACCCACAGAATGGAAAATATCTTGACTAAACATATATCCAACAAAGAACTCATGTCCAGAAAATATAAAGAATTCCTCTAAGACCATTAAGAAAAGGGACTCATCACTCAGTAGAAAAGTGGGCAAGAAATCTGAACAAACACTTCACAAAACAAGATTTCCAAATGGTCAATTAAATACATGAAAATATGATCAATTCCATTAGTCAGCAGGGAAATGGAAATCAAATCTACAATAAAATCCCACTACACTCAAAATACTAAGAATCATGGCCCCTATTAATAGGGGTATCTAGTGTGAGCAGAGATGTGAAACAACCAGAGATATATACAAATTAGTACAAGCAATATGGTACAATCACTTTGGAAAACTGCATCAATAATAACCTATTCAAGTCAAGTATATGACATATTGTCTTGATGTAGAAACTTCACTCCTAGTTCTCTACCCAGCAGACATTCTTTCATATGTTCACAAAAAAATATGTACAAGAATGTTGACAGAAGCATTATTCAGAAAGCCCCAAACGATAAACCATCTAAGTGGCCACATTAATGATAGAATGAAAAAATAAGCTGTGGGAAAGCTCACATATCAGAATAATATATTTCCATGAGAAAAAGCAATATAAATTTACATGCAACAATGTGGATGCATCTTAAAACAAGATGAATAAAAACAGTAAGACAAAAAGAGTACATAGTTCATGATTCTGTTCATACATAAAAACAAAATAGGAAAAAAATAATCTATGCTGTTAGAAATCAGGACAGTGGTTTCTATTAGTAGAACCCAAGGAGAGGGTCTTCTGGGATGCTGGCGATGACTGTTTCCTGTGCTAGTCGTACAGGTATGTTCTGTTTCTGAATATCATAAACTATATATTTATGATATATGTACTTTTTTGATGTGTATTTATTATGCTTCAACACAAATTTAAAAATTAAAGTTTAAAAATGTTTTCTAACAAACTAAATATTTTATTAAGCTCTTTTCACAAACTTAGAGTGAAGGAATTATGCTATTTTGCTTCTTTAGTATAGTAGAAATTTTTATGATTTAAACTGCTATTTTGAAGATCAGTTAGTTCATTGTCACACTTGAATTTTGTGATGAGGAGGCCACATCTATCCATTCTTTCAAAATTTACTTCATATTTCCTAAGAGTTGTCATGTCTTTTATACTCTGGCTCTGATTTCTGTTGCTCAATTCCTGCTACTATAATAACAGTTCTTACTCCTCCATGCTAGATCCACAGGAATTACATAAAAGGCAGTATCTGGGTTATTTTATTCATGTCACTTGGCTCCTTTATGCCTTGGTTTCTTTATCTGTAAAATGAGGCTAATAGTAGTACACACGAGGACTAAATGAAAATGCATTTAAAGCACTTCCAATAATGTCTGGCAAGTATTATTTAATAAGCAATAGACATTATTATCAGTTATCTTTCATGATTTATATAATAGACATTGAGTCCAGTATTAGAAAACGCTTTCAACGTTCTAGGAAAAAAATGCAATAACTTGTGAATTTCTCCAAGTATAGTCACTATATTTATGTTGGAGGGAGGGTATTTCTGAGACATTAAAAAGGAATGTTTGTCCTTATTTATTTCTATTTCTTAGTTGGCCTATGGTTCTTCCACCCATTAAAACAATGACATTTATTATTTCAAGACAGAATTAATCCTATAACAACAATAACAACAAAACTCAGTGCTCAACTTTATTTCAAATATAAGTCCATAGTGACAAAATGTTTTGAAAGTCAGAATTTGCTGAATGAGAAAGTGTTTTCCAGATTGCAACAGCTTCCCTTTATCCATCAAATGAAAACCTTTTAAGCACAGAACATAGAGTTGTACTATAATACACAATGCAGAGGATGTAGGAGATATTTTCAGAGATGCTAACTATGATGGTGAGAATAAATAAAAGTTCAAATAGTAGGAAAGAAACAAGGAGATTCAGAAGGGTTGTATCTAAGATAAGCCACCTTTAGAATGTGAGATGGAATCTGGTGCCTCTATAGCCTGGGAGTACGCCCAGGAGTGATAGTTGGATAAGAAAAATTCCCAGATAGGTTGACAATCAGGGGGAAAGCTAAGGGGACTTGTGTCCCACTTGCCATCTCAGAGGGCAGCAACATAGCGTGTCCGTTGCCAATACTGAACAGCCAAAGTAGAGGGAAATGAAAAGAGAACATGGTTAAGCAGATAAATGTGCTTGAGACAGCACTCCTGATATGCGTGAATCCAGAAATTTCCATGTATCCCAGTGCAGGTATGCGAAAATGTGGAGAGAACTAGTGTGCCCAAAGAGAGATGGCATTAGGACAAGGAAGATGCAGAATTTGAGCAATGGTTATCAACAGTGGGTGTCCACATAGTAGCCAAAGACCAGCCCTCAGCAGAGAGGGGCACAGCATGCCCAGGGATCCAGCTATATGGGGCTACTGCAGCACAGAACGGCAATGATCCAGATGGTAGCAAACAAACCAGAGATGCTTTCTCACTCCATTCCCTATTGCCCCCAAGGACACAAAAACTTTCCTAAACATACTGTAGTCACCGATTCGAAAAGTCTATTTTATAAATAAGAAGAGAGAAACCTCATGGAGAAAGGAAAACAGCACCGACAAAAAGTTTAATCTTCAAATTAATAAATATTTACTCTATTGAGGTTTTCTTAAATCAAAAAAAAAAAAAGGAACCTAATTTAAATTTCTGCCCCGTCACCAATCTTTCTACCACCATCAGAAGGAAAGGAGGTTCGAGAACTAGACAAGGTATGTTACAGAAAATACTGAGTTGAATTTTCTTACATCTGAGAAGTAGTGTGTCTTAAAGCTCTTTAAGTAAAACATATAAATTACAATGTACTTGGCTGAATTTATTACCCTACAATGGACTTGTGATTACTTAGAGGACGATCAAGATAATATATCACCCTAGACAAGGAAAACTCTATTAAAACATCCAGAAACTCACCCTTGCAATAAAGC
Source organism: Pteropus medius (assembly GCF_902729225.1). NCBI lineage: Eukaryota > Metazoa > Chordata > Mammalia > Chiroptera > Pteropodidae > Pteropus > Pteropus medius. The sequence goes on along the minus strand of NW_024350319.1, from coordinate 25,772,909 downwards.
ATGGACATGTTTGCTGAATAGAGTGATCTCACCAGTTATGTTCTAACTGACAAGGAAATCAAAGAATGCCAAGACACTTTCTCATAGGTGTTGGAGCATGACACAACTTACTGCACCTCTTTACTGATTCTCTAGTGAAAAGCTGTGGCTGGCTTTCTGTGAGACCATGTGTCTTCGATTTTATGTTAAAGTCATATTCATTTTCCTAATCAGGTTTGTTAGAGTAAACTAAGTAAGCGTCATCAACAAATGGGACACTCAGGTTGTAGCTTTTATATTCACTTTTTAACATTCATTTTAAGATGGTCCATTTCAACTTGCTTGGTCTTAATTTTACCAATGTACAAAAAAGAGATAGTTGTATTAGAAAATCCTCCATGATTCTTTCCAATATTAATTCTCTACATTTGATGAGATAGTTTCAGAGACATATAAGACCACCATTGAACTGGGACAGATTTGCTCCGGATGGACTAGTATACTATAGTCAATTAACATTTCAGTCAATGACGAACTGCATGGACAATGGTTGTCCAATAAGATTATAATGCAACTGAAAAATTCCCATCACCTGGCAACATTATATCCATCAAAACATCATAGTGCAACACATTACTCATGTGTTTGTGGTGACACTGGTGTAAAAAACTCAGTGTGATGTCAATCATTTACAAGTATAGCACCTGATTATGGTAGTAAACTGTACAATCTAGGTTTCTGTATGTACATTTTATGATGTTCACACAATGACAAAATCATCTAACACCACATTTCCCAGAATGTATCCCCGTCATTAAATGGTGTATGACTGTATACTAAGGCCAAAACATGAAGATTTCACCTTAAATCAGTGAAATAGCAGAAATTTACTAAAATAGCAGAGCTGATATTTATATCCCAGCAATCACAGATATGTTCTAGGATGGCTCTTTTTAAACCATAAGCATAAGGCAAATCATGAGTCAAAGGAATAAAAGTATGAAAATCACTAATTTTTTAATTCTACAAATATGTTTAGGCATTGTGTTATGGATCTCAGGAGATATAAACATGAATCAAATAGGCCTCTCCTTAAAATAAGTGTTTAAATGAGAAAATTCATTTCATCTGGACTAGGGAAAACCTTAAACGATTGCTAAGATTATAGCTGTGCTAGGGAAGATTGATTTGTCAACAATGTCTAGGAAGGACTAGTATCAGTTTTGTAGCCCCCAAAATCAAAGAAAATACTACTATTATACAATCGCCCCTGAGAGATTCAAAACCTATGATCTACAAACCTCAGCTAACTGGCAAACATAGCACAATTTCTTTTGGAGTATATATCAAATCGAATGGAATCATGCTGAGAAGACTGGTGTTTTTGGCCTTTATTAAGGAGATTTCTCTCTATGTACCTGGGTTCTTCCCTCTAAAATAAAGAACAGCAGTGAAATTTAAACATCTTGTGTTCCAGAGCATATAGCAAATGTAGCACACATTTTGTTCAATAGATAATAAAGTAGGTACACCTCTTTATCCTTTATGCCATTGCCAGGATAAACTGTTCCAAGTATTTAGTAAATTATGTGCAGTATTAAAAATGGAATGAGCTCGTTATTCATTATTTGTAGTGGAGGACAAAGTTCCTGTGTCTCCAACTTGACTATTTCCAACAGAGAAAAGGTTTTGATTTATTTGGACTAAAATACTTGGAGTACAATGGAAGAAGGGTAAGAACTTCTCACTGATTTTTTTCCATTAAGCATTCTTGGGCAAACCTCAGAAATTACTCCACAGGATGGATCTTATATTCATTCAGTGGCCTAGCTTTGCAGCTAGTAGCAAAATTCATTGGCTTAACTCTGAGCAGTCTTGTTATTTTAACATGGCTGTTTCTATTTATAAAGTTACACAATCCAGTTGGTTCCGTCTTCCTCCCTGTCTGAGACACAGTTTACAAAAAGAAACCACAGTCATTACATAATTTCATTGCCAGGAAATCCAAGTGTTGTTTTCTGGTGGAGAGTCAAAGACCCACACCTTGACTTATGTCTTACTCATCCTAAATCACATCTGGTCTTTGGGGCACTTTCTCCTGGCTTAAGAATGTGCTCTGAAGTTTTACTATGTTCATTAGAAGGCCGTTTTTGCTATTCTGACTATTCGTGTTGTGGTTTTACAGATGTCCTGTAAATGAAAGCCTGCAGCACAACAGGAAGTACCTGCTGCCAAGTCCTTTGGAGAGCAGCAACACATCCAGAAAAGGTCCAGGTGGTAAAACATTTGAACAAAAGTTTACATATGCACATTTAAAAAGAGGAAAGCAAAAGACAAAGCAGACCCTGGGACTCACTCTAACTCCCCTTTCAACTTAATAGCAGCTGCACCAATTGTGTATGTTCGCACAAGTCAACATTGTGATAGAGTAGTATATATGAAAGAAGCTACAAATACAGCAGAATGAATACAGGGGTAATATGTCGATTTTCTTGCAACTCCTTAAAATATTACATTTAATTAAAATTTAATTACTATTTGACCAAAGCTACAGAAGAGAAAGGAATGATATATTAGTGCTTGCCATACCCACACTTTGTGTAGTATCTTTTCTCATATTCCATGCAAAATGAATTGTAGATAAAGTCAGCACCTGGGCCACTCTGCCTAGAAAAACTTCTTTCTTGCAGGATCCTCCTTATCATTACCTTTCAGTTGGATTTTATCTTCTCACTCTTTTAATTCTCTTAGCTTGATTCACTGAGATCACACATAAGTGCTAAACGAAATATATTTAATGCCCGAGGGAACTAATTTTCTGCCTTGGGTAACTAGACGAAATGCGATGCATTTCCTCCTCTGAATTTAGAATATTTTGTTATCTTGAATGCAACTTTCCTCATCCTATAAAAACAAAGAAGAAAAACAGATGACCATAAAAAAACATATTTCTGAAACCTAAGATTCTCACATATATAGCTGCCTCTGATAATTTTCGGTGTAGACAGATGCTCTCTTTCTCTTTATACTTCCCAAACATTCTGTCAATGATCTATTGTTAAAGAGTAGACTTTCTCCCAGACCACATCCTGTCTGTCTTATGGAGGAGAAGCATGCTGCTGAAGTAAAATGAAAATCCTGTTCTTTATGTGCAGTCTCTGAAGGTATAGGAAAAACAAACAAACAAACAATCTGCAATACCTCAAGATATCAACTCAGGGTCTACAGAACTTATGTTGGAAGTTACCTGATGAACTCAGGGAACTAAGCTATGTTTGTTCTATTGACAAAATCGAAGCTTTTCACACAAAAGGAAAGATCAGCACATTCATTATTGCCAAAGTTAGTTAAAATGGTATGGATAAGAAAGGAGCAAATGTAAATATTTGAACCTTGTTAAAAAATGAAGTTCTCTGACTAACTAAAAGTTTCACAGAAACTACTTCTAACTGAAATAATTGCTGTTGAAGAAAGACATGTTCTGGTAAAGCCAAATAGATAGCATGTGACAATAATCTTTAATTAAATAAGGCAAGATTTTAAAATTGATAAATATAAAATATATTTTTAACTAGTACAAACTTAAATTTAACAATTAGGCAATTATAAAAACAGAATAAAATTAAAGAGAGAAACATGAAGTGCAGTTCACAATTAGAGTGACCAAACGCGCCAGTTTGCCCTGGACTGAGAGACCCCCAAAACAATAGACTTTCGGTGCTGAAATCAAGACAGTCCTGGGAAAATAAGTACATACAGTTGATCACCTTATGTGGACTTAATTAAAATTTTTATTTTAATGGTTTCATATAGAAGGTAGAGATATGGGGAGAAAACAATAACTAAAATCTGGAATAAAATTGTTATTGAAAAAATTGTTATTTAAATTACATAATATGTCTCTATAAATGCCCCTGAGGAAATATTTCTTATATATACCCAGAAACAGATTAAGATGTAAATCTCCTGAGCAAATATTAGCTCATGCTTTGGGCACTGATTAAGATATCACTTGATTAACCTTTCTGTATCAGCAGTTTGAAAGCTCAGATCCAAATGTATAGATGACTTCTCTCAACTATACAAAATATCACAGCACACATTTTATAGACCAGTTTTACTCTGGCTTTATCTTTTTCCTTTGTTCTTTTCTTCTTGTAACCCCTTTTTATTTGCATGTGTTTTGAAATCTTATACGTTGTATATGTTTTTTAATTCTACTAAATCCTCTTTCAAACAAGGCAGGATCTAAATCAGTGGTTCTAAACTGGGGGCAATTTTTCCTCTCAGGGGACAGGCAAACAATGTCTAGGGATATTTTCGATTATCATAACTGGAGAGAATAAACCTGTTCTAAATTAAACAAGCACCCCAAATGTATAATAAAAGTTATGATTATTAAAAATCTGAATTATCATTGTTTCTGATATTTCTAGATAATATTAAATAAATAGGAATTTAATGTTGCCAAAAATGAATTAGTATAAATTCCTAAAAGGAGTCCCAGCTGTTGTAAGTATATTTCCCACAAAGCCTATCCTGTTAAAATAATCTATTTTACATATGTATAGATGCATATTTCTTTGAATAACTAAAAGCTTCATAGAAACTACTTCTAACTGGAATAATTGCTGTTAAATTCGAATAGAGAACTGATAGCATGTGACAATAATCCTTAATAAGGCAAGATTTTAAAATTGATAAATATAAATATATTTATATTTCATGTTATCTATGGTAAGCATGCAATAAGCTGTTAATAGTTGACTAATTAACTGGAAGAATGATTAACAAAGATATCTCATCTAGGATCCAGATGTAGACCCAGAAGTATCAAATGGGAGAATTTATATTTGTGAAACAGCAGTCTTGTTTTAGAATACAATAGGTCTAGCCTGAATGTGAGGAAAAGAGAAGAGAGAACATATTGTTGGAGATGATAAACCTTGTGTTCAATGGGAGAAAGCAACACACAAGTGTGGATATCAAAAAGCCAGCCAAAGGAAGGAAGAAACAGCTATAAAAAGCAGATGGTTTAAAGAGAAAGGAAATGTGAAACAGGATCCAAAAAAATATATGGGTCAAAATAACAACATAAAAGATTCTGGCAAAAATATCACTCTGTAGAAATTCAATAAATTGTCAAAAAAAGGCATAGCAAGATTATATTAAAAATATAAGCGTTCAGGGTCAATGAAGAGAAATACGTAACCTGTATATTTTTAGAGTCTAAAAAATGAGCAATTTAAATTGACTCGAGCTAAAGCTAAACAGTAAATAGTGTCAAAGAAAAGTAGAAACCTGAGTAGAGATAGTCCCAATCTGAATTGGTCTTCAGGTTGAGATGGACAACTCAACCTGAAGACCAATTAAGTGATTTAAAAATTTACCTTTCATTCGAAAAGAGGTGGTTCAATGTACCGTTCTTTATATTTGCTTAATTGTGGTCTGAAGGAATTGTAATAGAAGTTGCTTCTGTCAATCCTGGTGGTAGGTTATCAATGATACATTCCCAGAAGGTCTACCTTGGAACCAATTTGCAGCATGCTGACAGAAGCTACATGGTGTCTCTAGGCCAAGAGAGCACATACTCCCTCACACAACTATGCAGCCACTGATTTGACAACTTCCACAAGCCAGCAAATACCTCCTTCCCACTGTGACACCTGACTTCACTCCGATTCTTTTAACTTCACTTCTAGAATTCAGATCTTACACTGACTTGGCCTTTCTGGTTCCCAGCTTGATGGAGAGTTTCCAGGACCAGCAAGAGAAGGGTCTTAAAAGCAGAGTAGTGAAGCAAGTAGAAACAAGGGCACAGGACCAAGACAGAGTTGTTTCAGGATGTGAGTTAGGATCAGCAGGTTGGAATAGGAGAAACTGAAGGTAGTTAGTAGCCAAAGAAATCAAGAGACCACAGTGAGATTTTCAAGACATTTTTGTGTAGATGGGCCTGGCTATTTTTTAAAAGCTGGGTTAACTGCAAGATTATCTTCTTTCTGTACATTTAGTAACTTGAGTGTAATTATGGTCCTTCACTTTTCTAAAGGCACATCCCTATAATTCAGGACAACTTCTTGACAGTCTGAAAGACATTTCTGGGCACCTTGGAATATTTTTAAAATAGTCATTTTTTGCTTAATCTTGAACATCTGACTAACTAGGCAGTCTCTTGCTAACTAAATACTGGCTAATAGTTTAACAAACCATTTCCCTTAATTTCTGGGCATACAGCTAGACTATATTTCCTAGTCTCTCTTGCAATTCAGTATCATTATATGGCTGAGTTCTGACCAATAAAACTGAGTGGAAGTGATATATGGAATTTCTAAGCCTCTTGTACAATCCTCCATTTTTTCTCTTTTACTGATGGCTGGCTAGAGGTGGATGATGGAACTACAAGCTGGAAGGACTCTTGTTTCCTGAGTTACCATAAAGCATGTATCAGCAAACTTTTTCAATAGAGGGCCAGAGAGTAAATACTTTAGCCTTTGCAGGCCATACAGTCTCTATTGCAACTACTCAACTCTACTCTCTTAACACAAAATCAGCCAAAATCAGCACAAAATCAGCACAAAACCAGACAACACACAAACAAACATCATGGCTGTGTTACAATAAAACGTTACTTAATAAAATTGGGCACCAGATTTGACCTTTGGAACATAGTTCATCAACTCCTGAAGCTAAAAGAATGAAAAATAAACATCTATAATTTTAAGCCTTGAGACCTTAAGCTTATTTCTTATAGAAGTTAGTGTTACCTTAACTAACACAATGCCATTTTGATTGTTTATAAAATGTACTCTAACATATTTCATGATGGAAAATTGTGAACCTGCCCATCTTAGGTTTTAGGTTTTACAAAAGGGTCCTTCACAACATCAAAATACATAAAAAAAGAGATGGCCTTTTGTTTTTGTTTGTTTGCCTTTTATTTTTTAAAGAAGACTGTATCATGGCATTTTATTGGGAATATGGTAAATTTTTGCCACTGCCCTCTCACCTGATTATTTTATCTCCAGGAAGAACTGCAATGCTTTTTAACAAATTATTCCATTTCCTGGGAACAATGGGGAAATCTTGTCATGCATCTAATTAATGAACTCTCCCACAGATATTGAATTTCTCTATGAGCCCCAGTGACTAGGAATCCAAAGAAAAGCATTTCTTAAAGCAAAAATGGAGCAAAGGTAGGCGTTGGGGGAGAAGAATTCGAAGTGAAGCTTGTCAAAGATTAATTCAGTACTCTTGGAAGAATCTGTGGTTTTCTTTGTTATCCCATTATGTGATTCAGTATCCACAAAGAGGGAAAGAATAACATTGATTTTGACTGTGGCTTATAAATTGCTGAGCGAGAGACAGAGAGGGAGATGAAGAATAAAGACATAGGAGTCAAACAGACCTGCGTTGGAATTCCCGCTCTACCCTAACATCAATATGAGCTCAGTTTCTATATATATTTAATTGGAATAATAATAAATTGGGTATAGCATCTAGTATGTGGTATATACTCAAGAAATATTAGTAATTATCATTAATTTTAATAGCTACTTTCTGCCAAGTTCACAAATGTTCATTTCCAAGTAAATTGTGTGTTTTTGTTTGAAGAAATATGTATTTATCCTTCAAGGCTTAGAATTTTGTGGATTGTTCACATTTAATAAGTGAATCAGAACACCTACAGCTCTTTTACTAAATTCATTCCTCTTCTATTGCTCTTGAGCTTGGTATTTTAGTCAAAACTTTGCTTCATCATACTCTCCTCTTCTGCAGTTTTTAGTTTCTCAATCTTTACTGGCCCTTTCCATGTTTTATTTCATGATCATCATTCTAAAACATAGACTTAATCATGTCACTTTGACAACGTCCTCTCATCTTCTGTAGATTAAGTCCAGACTCCTTATTGGACATTTAATGCCCATCGTCCCACTGCCTCAATTCAATTTCATCTCTCTCATTTGCATCTTATGTTCTAGGATTGCTGAATAATTGGTAGCTTTCTAAATACAGAACAATATTTCATACCTTGGTAAATGCCATTCTATTTAAGATGTTCATTTTTCTATATTTATTTGGCTAAATCAAGTTCGTTCTTCAAAACATGGTTGAAATGTTAATTTCCTCATACATGAAGAATTAATTACTGCCTCCTCTTCTCTACTTCCAATTTTTAATATTAGTAACTTTTGAATAAAGCTATTACTTTTATAATATTACAAACGGTAATGAATGTTGATCATTGTGTACTAGGCATTCTCTTGGCATATAATTTATATGTAACATCATTTACACTTTGCAACAATTTTATGAGGTAGTTTGCATTACTGTCCTCATTTTATAAATGAGGAAACTGAGACTTAAGTGTTAATTGACTTGCCAAGGTCACATTGCTAGTAAACATTGGAACATTCCAGAAAGAGAATTGTGGTCAGTAGATGTCAAATGCTGTAAACAAGATGAAAACAGAAGGTAAATTGTTAACCAAGAAGAGATTTTTTTTTTTTTTCAAATGCCATTAGTAATCTCTAGGAAAACAGAAGTTAAAGATCAAAAAAACTAAAAAAAAATGCAAAGCTTGGAATAGTGGTGATCAATACAAACTATTCATTCAAGAAATGTATCTGGAAAGTCGGAAAGATAGAGTGATTATCTGAAGCAGAGTGAAGGAAACTATTATTATTATTTATTATTATTATTATTATTATTATTATTATTATTACGAAATAGTAGATACCTGAGCATTTTTGGAAGCTGATTCTAAAGCAGTGTCTCTCAACTGGATTTGATTTTTGTCCTTCCCCCAGATATAATGTCTGGAGACATTTTTTGTTGTCACTATTGCATGTGGAAGGCAATGGCAGGGATGGAGCTAAACATCCAATACTACGATAGCCCCCATAACACAGAACTATCAGGTCCAAAATGTCTAGTGCCAGGCTGAAAAATCTTGTTTCAAAGGATCCACTAGAGAGGAAGAGACTGAAAAATAAGAGAAATGTGATAACTGATAGGACAAAATAAGAAAGAAAAGGAATAAATAATAAAAATGTTACCTTTACAAAAGCTTTATGGACTATTACTCAGCTATAAGAAGAGATGAAATACTGCCATTTGCGACAACATGGATGGACCTCGAGATAATTGTGCTAAGCGAAATAAGCCAGACAGAAAAAGTTAAAAATCATATCTCACTTATAAGTGGGATATAAACCTAAAAGCAACAAATGAGCAGGACAAACGAACAGAGACTCATGGACATGGACTATAGACTAGTGGTTACCAGAAGTCTATAGAATAGTGGTTACTAATGGGGTGGGGGAGGAGGGAGAAAGTAGACAGGAATTAAGGAAGGAGGTAAATGTAGGGAAATTGAGGGAGGGGAGGGGTGAAATTGCATTAAAGGGGATCAAATATGTGGTAGCTGAAGGAAACTGGACTTTGGGTAGTAAACACAATAGAATATACAGATGTCAAATGATAATGTATACCTGAAAATTATATAATTGTATTAACCAATGTTACCCCAATAAACTTAATTAAAAAATAAAATAGAATACAAATGAAATGTAAGTAAATTAAAAATACAGTTGTTAAAAAAATAAAATCATACATTTTTATGAAAAAAAGAACTATTACCCTCATTTTATTTTATTTTATATATGTATGTATGTATGTATGTATGTATGTATGTATGTATGTGTGTGTGGATATACATATATATGTATGTGAATATATATATATAGAGAGAGAGAGAGAGAAAGGGGGACAGAGAGACGGAGAGACAGAGAGACAAAGAGAGAGGGGTCGGGGGAGGGAGGTTGAAGTTCAGAAAGCTTAAATGACTTGTCCTTTCAGGATCTAGCAGAAGTTTAACTTGAATCTTTGAGTTCCAAATTTAATGTTCTTTTAATTATGTCATCTAACATTTTAAGTTCAAGATTGACTGAGGGTAATTGTTGGAGATGTGATAGCATAAATACCAACCATAAAGCAATTGTTTTGCTTAAAAATTAATGACATACCTATCGATTTCTTATTTCCATAAATAATATATTTAGTGCCTTCTTTTTTATTGAAGGAAAGAAAGATGTCTATGATACTAGGAAGGAAGAAACTAAGAAGAATGTGTTTGGCATCAAATATATGCACAATATTGTCATTTGAAGAACACTAAAAAAGTTGTATGAGAGTTCAGGAACATTTAATCACATATAATTTACACCAGAATTTTTGGTAATTTCATAGTTTAAAGCATAAAATATAATTCTTTAAAGACTCTGTAAAGAACAAACTAAAAATAGACACTAGTATTAGATTACCACTTTTCTACACATTGTTACTCAAGGGAAACAAATATGTGATACTGAAAAGCTGACCCTTCTGCCAGTAGAGACAATATTAAAATTCAAGGATCATTACAACATCCTTCACACTACTGCTACCACAAAGGCAAAAACAATTAAAATGTCCATTGATAATTTAACCATGAAACTTGGAATATGAGCTGTAAGTAGAAAGAGAAATAATCTGGTTTCTTGAAATAGGAATAACAAAATGTGCAAGCACAGCAGAAACTGGCAAAGAAGGCGAATCATCTAGGGACCTGAGGGCTGACCTATGCAGCTGTAGGCCTGGTCAGCTCTGGAAGTGCTACCATGTGAGCAAGCCAACAGGAGTGTCAACTGTCCTCAGCGATCAGGCATCTTCTTCAAGAAGGAAACAGCTGGAGGTCAGAGCCAGTCATCTACTCTATTGACATCTGCTGCTATATTTCTATCCTGGGGTTTCTTTTATTTATTTCTGTTATTCAAACTATTCGATAGAGACCAGGTGTCAACATAATTGTCTTCTCTGATAATTCTAGTCACTTGGATACACCAATGATTTATTTGTAATTCACTAGCAATGTTAATTCAGTACTTAAAACAAACCTTACTAGTATATATAGAAATCAAGTCAATCAAAAGCCCTTCTTTTCTTCCCCTGACACCAGCAGAAGTCTTCATTGTTGCTGTGTTATTTATTGGTTAAGAGTATCATCTGGAGCCACATAGCATTAATTTGAATTCATATTCTTCCACCCCACACTTTAAAAAAGTATTGCAAGTATATCATGAAGAGCGTGTTAGGTAATAGACTAAAAAAAAAAGCTTTGTAGGTACAAACCGAAATTAAAATCCTGAATTTTGGTACTAGTTAACTGTCTGATTTTATGACTGTCTCCCACTCTATTGAAGCCTCAGTTTATTTCTCGGTAAATGTTGATAATAATGCCATATTCAAATGCCTTAAGAATAAAATGAGAACTTTCCTATAAAGTACATGGTAAGTGTTCAAAAAATTGTTTTCTATAATAATGTAAAAAAAAATTCCTACTTTTGTACAGGTAATCCAAGAGGGAAAGGGTGAGTGAACCCAACGCTAGAAAAAAGTTAAAAATGAGAAGAGAGGTAAAAGAGAGGTGGCAGATCAAGTTCAAAGGAAGCTAGAGACTGACAAGTGAAGATCAATAAAGTTTTCAGTGGTAGGTACGGCCAAAGGACTCCAGTGAACAGGGGTGTCCAATGCTTAGTTGTATGTTATTTGCTGAGCCCTGACAAAATAGAACCCTCTTTCTTAACCTTAATCTCCAGATTAGTAAAGTTCCCAAAGCAAAGTAACTCTCTTTCTCATTTAGGTGAATGGCCAGGAAGAATAAAAAAACCAAACCACATGAGGAAAGACATTAGAAAATTCAAGGAAAGTAAAAAATCAGAATAAGACATAACTAGAGAAAACATAAATCCTTGAAAAATCATACTAGAGTTTCCAAATGTATGTGACATGGAATTCAGAACTAAAATTATTTATTTGTTAAATGACAGTGAGACTAAGCAGTCTGAAGAACTTGGGACACCCAGGAAGGATGCATCTGGAATATTGTAGCTAGATGAAACTATGACAGAAGCGGAAGTGACAGCAATTGGGAGACTAGAATTCTTGAATGAAAAATTCTAAGACATGAGAAGTAACTGAAGCTTTTGCATTAAGCAGGATGGTGAATGTGTTGTATGGATGTGGTGCAGAGCTACAAGAGAAGAATAGACCAGCTCGGAATTATTGCAATGATTGACAGAAAATTAACAAAGGCCAAAGCATGAGGATGTGCATAGGGGATAAATCCAAGCTATAAAACAGGAGTAAAATCTCCAAATTCTAGAAATTATTGGATATGAGATAGTGACGTGCATCACTAGATATTAGATTAAGAATTCAAAATGATGGTATTTACATTAATCAAAAACAAGACAAGGTTGGATCAAGGTTACATTTCTGACATATTTCATCTGACACAGAAATAGGTTTGTTCTCTCTAATCAGACTGTGAGACTGTTTGGTGAAAGGATTAGCAGAGAACTCCACATAAATGTTTCTTAATGACCATAATCTATTGTGGGTATTATCCATGGTCTCTTTTTCCTTAGAAATAGAACTCATGATTTTTAGCTTGGTACATAGCTTCCTAGATTAAAAACTACATTTTTCCAGTCTCCATTTCAGCTAGATAAGGCTCTGGAAGTATAAAGACGCCAATGGGATATATAAGAATCCTTAATGAAACAGGATGTGTCTTTTTAATTGAGTGGAATTCAATTATCCACTTGAGAATGAGAGATAGATGCCACAACTGATGATGGTGGGCAAAACAGAGAGAGCCCGGTTCCCTGACAGCTTCATGCAGTCACCTTACCAGCCACAAACTGATTACTTCCATTTATTCTTTACAAGAAAAAGAAATAAACTCATATTTTGTTTAAGCTATTGTTAGGTTGAGTTTTCTACTATCTGCAGCCAAATCTAATTATCTCTAATACAACTGCCTTGATCATTTTGCTATTTTCTTCAGTCCTATTTTTTCAAAAGTTTATAAATATCTTTAAATATACTTTTTTAACATTAATATTCTGAAATGCTGACCAGGCAGTCTTTACATCTGTTTGAAAAAGTTTTAATCTGATAAGTGGCATGGTAAAAACATCCCTATAAATACAACATTGCTTACCACAGAGTCTTATTGGATATCAGATGTGTGATTGATATGTTTGCTAACCAGAGATCAACCAAAATTCTATTGAAAACAGTACTTACAGTGGTCAAGTCTTAGGCCAAGGCCATTTATCAAAGTGAAAGTTTGACTAAACCTGCAGAGATAATAGTATGGTCAGCAGAGAAAAAGCATCTATCTATTCTTTCCATCTGATCCAGACAAGTCATTGTGGGTACATAGAACATTAGAACAGAATTGTATGGTGCTCACATTTAATTATTTGCATAAAGTTAAAAAGTTTAGTCTTCTGCTGATAATTTATGCTTCCCTGCTTTTACCCAATTTCTTACATTAGACTGAAAACTCTAAACCTGTAGTTATTTTCCAACTAATTTTTCTTGTATAAACAGCGCTTTCTTAAACGCAAAACAAATAATTTTAGAGCTAGATGTACTTTTAATATCAGTCACTCCAAATCCTACGTTGTATAGATTAAATGATCCAAAGAGACTAAAGAACTAAATCTTTCTCAGAACAATTGTTAGTTCATTCATTGGTTCCTTCATTCATGTACTGACTCATTCAATTACTATTTAATACTTAAGCATAAAATGTTGGGGAGAGAGAGCTGGAACACAGAATAAGGTCCTGCCATCCATATATTTTTAATTTAGTGGGGTGAAAACAAATTATCCAGATAGTTAAAATACAATATTAGTAAAGGTGCTGTAAGTATTACTACAAAGAATCAGAGCAGAGGAAAGAAGAGAAGGAGTAACTAGCAAAGACTTTACGAAGAAAGTTGCATCTAGGGCTGTACCTTAGAGGATTTGCACAAATGAAGATGGAATTGGCATTCCAGACAAAAGAGGTGGTTTTCTTTTTAACTTGTAGAGTTGATTTCAATATGAAGTATTTTTTTTTTCCTTAAGGAATTTTTAAATTACATCTGGGTGAGGCAGTAAAATCAAATCATTCCTTAAGAAGCCAGAGGTGGGGTAGCTCCATAGTGTAGTGGTTAGCAAGTCTGCTTTGCATGCACACCTCAGGTGGAGCCACGGGCCATACTCTGGGTGCGCCATTCCCCCACCTCGCTCCCCCAGTGCACTGGGTGCGCCTGGCCCCGGGTGCTCTTGGCCCCAGGTGCATGCCCCGAGCATGTGGGAGGGGATGCCCTGTCTTCGGATATCCAGTTCTTAAGGGGAAATGGCAATATCCATGGGTCAGGGGTGGAAGTGGTGGGGGGAATTGAAGAGGCAGGGTGGGGGAAGAAGCCAGAAGTGAGAACAGTGACTTCTGAAAGCTTGACATCACAGTTAAAGCTGCATGAAAAAGTGATGTTTATCAAGGGACAAATGAATCCCCATGAAGTTCACCAACTGAAAGGCCATGCTACTCTGCAGCATCTGGAGAAAATGATTGTAGCACAGCTTAAAAACCAAGAGCATGAGCTACTGCTCACAAAATTCATAAATTAAATGACTGAAAAAGATGTCAGTAATAAGTAAAACAGTAGGGTTTCAATTTACAAGTGAAAATCCAGACAAATGTACAGTATCAAGGAAAATAATATTTCATTGTCCTTCATATTGCCATGAAATAAGCAATCTAGGATACACATATTCAAACATACATATATTCAAACAGAAAGTGTTTAAAATGCAAATGACATTTAGAGAAAAGTGATAGTATCTCCATGTACTTTTACAAATAAATCTCCCTTTACATTATAATATGTATGAAAAATAGGTCCCTGTTTTCCTGTATTTGTGATTGGTCATGGCTAACAGTAATAGAGCAAAATAGGATTAACTAGGCATTTCTTCAATAAGTAGTAGGAGTTGATAACAACATACAAATATGCAGAGAATTTTGTTCATGACTTTTATAACTATAAACTATAAGTACAGATTTACATAGGCTAAATATTTAGCTATTCAGCTATAAAACTATTTACTTTCTTACACTGGTGTTCCTGTACTAGACACCATTTCACAACAGGCTTTTTATTTCATCTAGAAGGAAATTTGCATTTTAGATACATAAGTCTGCAGGTAACCTTCAGCCACTAACCTTGCTGTCTTCTGTCTCTTTAGTTTTCCCTTGGAGGGGATTCTTCTCTCCAAATTCACAGGTTGATTTTAATGTGAGCTGACAAGAAAGCATTGAGCTCTCTGTTTCAGTAAGTTCCAAAGGTCCTGAAGAAAAGTGCTGTGACCCAGTAGTGCCAAGATTTGGTATCGGAAGAGCAGTATGAACAGGCTTTGACCCAACAGCTGGCTGCCTCAGTTTTGAGGCAACCCCAAGTACAGGCATGGCTTCTATAAAAGTATCTTCTTGCTGCCAAAGAAAATGCTTCTAACCTCAGTCTGGTAGACTCCAACTTTAGTATTTCCAGAACAAATACTTTAAACAAAACTTGCAGTCACCATGATTAAAAAAAAAACAAAAAAAAACAAAACACTAATAATATAACTTTTAGGAAGCAGCAACAAAACTCCCCTTCATCTTTAGTTATCTTTTTTTTTCTTGCTGGCTTGAATTCTCATATTCTCATTTTCTCTCTCTTCCTCCTCTCCTTCCTTCCCTTTCTCTCTCTCTCTCTCTCTCTCTCGTTCTCTCTCTCTCTCTCTGCAGTGAGTCAGTGTCTATATAATATTAAATACTCCTTTGGGGAGTAAACTTTTCTTAAAGGTAACTGCAACAAAGCTCCTTCTCTAGGATTAAAAGCCCTTAGTTTTAGCTTTTTCTTCTCACACAGCAGTCTGAGTCTGAGCACCGAGAGTGAAAAAGAGGAGAAAAACAAAAGGAAAAGTCCTCAGTCCCACTGTCAAAGCAGCCAAAAGATCACAACTGTGGAAGGACAGGCTTTCTTCCTGACTTCACGAATAACCAGCCTACATTCTTTTTTTAAAGAAAATTTGTATTTCCCCTAACTTAAAAAAAAAAAAAAAATTGGACACGATTAATAGCCAAAACAAACAGCTGTTGGAAGAACTTTTAGCCCGGAAACAATCCCAGCAATGAAGCTGTTTGTCTGATTTCCAGCTATTTTTCACTACTGACAGCCTTGAACCGCGGTGTTCACTGTTTCATCCCATGAAATCAGGTTAAACTCATCAACAGCGCAACTAGCTAAAGCTGCTAAATCATTCAACGGACCACGCCTGCCGAGGTTATAAAAATACAGTAAATACTGAAAGCAGGGCACTAGATATAGAGTAATAATAGTTTCTGAATTTAATAACGACAACAAAAATATTCATAGCTAATACATATGTAGAATATACTACATAGCAGTTACTGGGCAAGTACTATTTGCATTATCACATTTAACCAATGGAATGACTCAAGAACAGGCACATTTATTTTCTCCACTTCATAGAAAAGATAAGTCAGATTCATTTGAGTAATTTGACCAAAATCACACAGAAAGTAGAAGAGCCTGTACCCTAAAGAGTAACTTTAAAAACTATCTTAGAAGTAATTTAAAATAACACTATTATTCAAGTTTTTAAATTCCAACTTAACATCATAAGCTTCTAGTGTCTAAATGTATATTCAGTGACTATGAATAATGATGCTTCTATTAATAAAATTATTTTATTAAAATCAGATCACGTTTTATATCTGATAGAAAAAAAAGCATGTCAAGATCTATAACAAAAGCAAAGGATACTTTTTTAAGCAAAAATCTTACACACATGTACTACTGTCTTAGATAATGGGTACACAGAGAAATTTCCCCATTGTTTAGTAAATATCATATTTATGGGACAATGTTGGGATTTCATTAGCAATTTTCTACCTAATAACAGAAATTTATTTTATTTTATATACTTCATGTTACTGTTTAAGAATTCTATAAGACACAGAAAGATATACTCCTGTTTTTTCCTAAATTTTATTTAGAAAATCTGTTATATTAATAAAATATTTTAAGAATTAGTGATATTGCAAGTGGAGTCCCTAGAAAAATGAGTGGACATTTAGTACACATACATTCAATAAATGGTGGCAATTATGAGAATCATAAACCATTATTGAAGAAAATATAGTAAAGAAGTGATTTTCTTTACTATTTCTGGCTCTAAAATTATATACTGTTAAGTAAGAAGGGGTAATTTACAGGTAAAAGCCAATGACTAAAATCAAATTTATATGTTCTTTTTATACAAATATAGAAGAAATTCAAATAAAAGTTAGAAATCTTGACAACTTTTTAAAAAGTAACCCACATGGGCTTTACCCAATGAAATAATAAAAAAATACAACACTAGTAGTGATAAAGAAATGCAATAATCACTTTGAGAAAGTTACTTTAAATTTACAAACCATTTAACAGTCTTCCAGAGACTATAAGATAGAGATGTTCAAGTTCCTAAAATGGAGTTCAGACTATATGAAAAAATATATGTATCCTGTCATCCTCATATCATAAACAAAATGAAATCTCTAAAATAACAGGACTTGGGAAAACTGGTTCTGGGAAGACCATTCAAAACATATGCAGCTTTGTGAGCATATCACTAGCAAAAATAATGCTCAAGCAAGCAGTTCATTTAAGATTTAAAAAAGCAAATAGAAGTACTGCCAATACCTTAATTAGAATTGGTGGGAAAAACCCAGTTGGATGGCAAACCCTGGGCCAATAGGTTTGCAAATGGGCTGCAGAGGGGCACTGGAATCTGCAGGTAATTAAGAGCCACACAAGACAAGGGGTATGCCCTTTTGGCGAGTAAGCCCCTGATACAAGCGCTTGTTTTTTAATTTTTTTTTAAAAAATTGAGCCAAAAAAGCACCTGTTAACTACATGGTATCAAAGTTGAGGGCTTTTCCCATCCAAGGTAATATTCTACTATGACTACTCTGCCTCCCTTGGCCTAAAATAAATCATAAATTAAAGCTACACTACTTATATGTTATACCAACATAATTCTATTTACCAATTGCAGTGAGCTAATTGGTATTTCAGAAATGCATGCTGGAGCAGAACACACTGTAATTCCTGATATAATCAAATTGAAAAAAAAAGTGTTCACATGCAATAAGATGTCTTTTCACTTTGAAATGTCTTTTGCTTATTAGATAGTATCATTTCACTATGACCTAAATATAAGGTTGAAAATAGTTGTCACCATTGACTAATTCATGAACTAACATCCACCACCAAGAGTAACAAAACGAGTTAATTTCTTATAGAGGATTTAGTGGGTGCCAGGTACTGTCACCGAATTTCATTCTAAGAACATCGCTTTTGAATAGGAGACATAGGCCCTGAGAAGTAATTAGCTTAATGTCACAGAAAATGGGGTTTCTCAAACTGGTTTGAGAAACCACTATCTGGAAGCCTTGCCAAGAATATAGATTATTGTATTCATCTCAAACCTACCAAATAAGAAAGGTGAGAAAGATAAAGTCTGAGAACTGAATTTAAATAAACTCTCCTATACAGTAAAATTTAAGATTCATATTTTCATGGATTTGTAGTTGACAGCTCAGGAAATGGATTCTAAAGCTGGATTGCTGTAGTCAAATCCCTGCTTCTTTACTTACTAGCCAAATGAAATTGGCATTTGCTTGAGCCTCGGTTTCATAATCTGTAAAATGGGGAAAAAGTAACTACATATCTTTCACAGGTTAGCTGTGAGAATTAAAGGAAATAAATACATGAAGTCATTAGAACAGAACCTGCCACCAGTAAATGTTCAATAAACGTTAGCTATTAACATTCTAAAAAATATTAGTCTTGTGAATTATTGAGGAAAGGTCAAGAAACATAATTGAAGAGTTTGGCCAGGATCATAAGGGTTAACATAATTAAACTCAGGAAAAAAACCCTGAAAATAAAAACAAGATAAATTACTTGTCATTTTCCCTATCAAATCTAACAGGAAAAGCAGCAGTGACTCCTTCTAAAGCTAAGCTAGAATTTCAGGCAATAAAAGAATTCCAACCTGACTATATTTTAATATGAGTGATTTTAGAAATAAATAACATCACCTCATGAAATAACAATTTGCTAATTATTATTTATTTATGAGAAAGAGAGATAAAACAACCACTGTCAATACTAAAAACATGCTTGCAAAAAAAGACAAAATAGGATTGGTTAGGCAACTCTGCTGTTTGCTAAAATAGAAATAGGAAAGTCATATTCCTATCTTTAATAGCTTGGTTGAAATAAAATTTACACAAAATAAAATTCAACAATTCTAAGAAAATAATTCAATGTGATCAGTACCACATATGGAATACTCTCTTTGTCCTAAAAATTTGGAATACTCCCTTTGTCCTAAAAATTTCTCTTATTCCCCTTTCCAGTCAACATCCTGCTCCCAGCACAGGCAACCAATGAAGTACTTTCTGACACTAGTTTTGCCTTTTCTAGTATACGTTAAAATGAAATCATGCAGTGTTTTTGTGTCTGACTTTTTTCATTTAGCATAATGCTTTTGAGAGTTATCCATGTTATATGTACCAATAGTTCTTTCTTTTGTATGGCTGAGATATATTCCATTGTATGCTTATTGCAGAATTTGTTTACATAGTCAACAGTTGAAGGATATATGAACTGTTTCCACTTTGGGCATATTATGAATAAAGCTCTAAAAATATATGCACATGTTTTGTGTTGTTAATATTTTATGTTATCATTGATAAATAACTAAAAGGGGATCTCTGGGTCATTTAATAAGAAAATATTCAAAGTATAAGAAACTTCCAAACTGTTTTCCAAAACACACCATTTGAACTCCCAGTAGCAATGTATGAAAGTTCCAATAGTTCCACATACCCATCAATACTTCGTATTGTCAGTCTTTAATTTTAGCCATTCTAGTGAGGTGTATGCTGGTTTTAATTTAAATTTTTCTAATAACATTGATGTTAAATATCTTTTCTATGTATTTGTTTTCTGTGTCATCCATATATCATCTTTGATGAAATACCTGCTCAAAACTTTTGCCCTTTTTTGTCTTCCCTTATTGATTTTTAATAGCTCTTTATATATTTTGGGTATAAGTCCTTTCTTAGATTTATGTTCTGAAAACACTTTCTCCTAGTTGCAGCTTACTTTTTGTTAGGAGACAATTTTCCATATATTAGTCACATTTTTTGCAGTATTGTGAGCAGAGGCCCTAACTGTCTTATCATGTTAAACTATCTTTTCAAGAATTTTGAGTAGTAAACGGTATTGAAAGATAGATACGAACAGCTCTGGAAGATAGAAGTGGTGTTTCCTTCTGGAGAAAAGGGGTAGTTTGTTTTTGTTTTTACTGTCCATTATAATAAAAATATGTCTACCTTCAGGGAAAAGAAAAGGTGAGGCAGGTTTACTTATAACATTTATAAAAGATTTATGTTCCCTAGGCTCAAAGTTCCTCTCCTGTAACCCAGCCTACTGCATGTGCAAGTACCCTAACTGCTCCTTGTCAACTGTAGAAACTAGGGTTTGAGAAACCTGCACAAGAAAATGATGATATGCTGGCTACTGCAACTTCTGTGAATAATAAACTTTTCTGGTCTCTAATAAAAGATTCTTACATCTCAGCCAGAATCCATGAATATATGTCAGGTTAACTTGTTAGCTTGCAAACAGGGTAAAATCTCAGACTTCTCACAGTTCTTGACACCCTTCTGTTAACTTAACAGAATTGTCTTTAATATTGTCTTTGAACAATATTGTCAGTTTTTGCTTTATGTATTTTACAGCTTTATCATTGGCTTCATATACATTTAGGTTATTTCATCTTGATGAATTGACTCCTTTAATATACATAATAAAAATCTTTTTCTATATTTTTAAGTATTTCTTATCCTAAAGTCTACTTGGTGTGATATTTTGATAGATTAGTGATTGGTTTAACTTTTCCGTCTTTTACATTTTATCTGTGTCTTTATAGTTAAAATGGATTTTCTGTAAGTGATATATATTTCTTCTCATTCATTTATTCTTCTCATAATTTCTGCCTTTTAACTGCAGTGTTTATATTATTTCAAATGTAATTATAGATATAATCGGTTTAAAACTACCATCTTACCATTGGTTTTCTATTTGATTTTTATTGTTTTTCCCCTTTCCTGCATTTTTGGATCAATTCAATTTTTTTATGATTCCCTTTTATCTCTACTCTTGGTTTAATTATTACATAAAATGTTGTGTCTACACAAGTTTTAATGGTTTCTCAGGGGTTTACCATATAAACCACTAACTTATTACTATATATCTTTGTATAGTAACAACTTCATATATAATGTAAAGCCTTACAATATTTTATTTTCATGTTCTCACATTTTTGTGTTATTATCATCATATGTTTTCTTCTACATACATTAAAATAGCACATTTTATTATTATTTTGTTCAAAACTATCAATTACCTTTTAAGGAAAACTTCTAAAAATGTATTTTATATTTATTTCTGGTGGTCTTCTAGCCTCTGTACAAATAGATGGAAATTTCCATCTGATGTCATTTTCCTTGTACCCAAGCAATCACCTATAACATTTATTTTATTGCAGATTTGCTGGTGATTAACCGGTTCAGCCTTTGTTTGACTGAAAAAGAATTTACTTCACCTCCTTTTTGAAAGGAATATTTCTGAGTATAGTATTCTAAGTTAACCATTTCCTTACTCAGTTCTTTAAAGATTCCACTCTATTGTTTTTCACTAGCATAATTTCTAAGGAGAATTCTGATCTTTGTTTTTGTATGTATTATGAATATCTTATTCAGTTTCTGTTAAGATTTTCTCTTTATTACTCATTTTCAGTAATTTGATTTTTACAATTCTGTTTTGTGTTCTTTGCTTTCTTTATAGTTTTATAAAATTTGAGGAATTTTTGACAATTATTTCTAAAACATTTGTCTGCTTCCCTCTTTCCTTCTCAGGCTACAATTATATATGCATTGGACCATTTATTTTTGTATCACAAGTTACTAATGCTCTGGTATTTTTTTTTAACTCTGTTCTTCATTTTGAATTAAATTAACTTCCACTGTTATCTTTTCAAGTTCACCAAACTTTAGTGCTATAATATTTAATCTGTTGTTAATCCTGTCTAGTATATTTTTATTTCAGATAATGGATTTTTATCAATAGCAGACTGTTTATGATAGTTGCTTAATATTCTTATCTACCAATTAATTACATCATCTCTATCATTTGGGGGCATGATTTTATTAATGGATCTTTTTTCCTCCTAGATATGAGTTATGTTATATTATGTTTTACATAATATAACATATATTATGTTTTTATGTTTTTTGTTTTTTTTTTACTGAATGGTAGGCATTTTGAATTATACATTATTGTGTGCTGGATTTCAAGCAGTGTTTGATTTTGTAATGGCACACAAGTAGATTACCTTTGAGACTTCCCTATAAGCTATGTTAAAGAAGGTACAGATCAGCTTTTTGTCTAGCACTATTTTAACAGCACTCAAAAAAGAAATGCTCCTTTTAAAATTCCAACAAACACCTCACATATTAAGTGGTGTCTCCACTCTATCTATGGAAATACCAAGTATTCTCATTCCCAGTCTTGTGTGAGTTCTTAGAATTTCTTATCATTTTCTTTTCTGCTGCTTCTTTCTTTGGCCTTTGCTTATTTCCTCTCATACACGTACAGATATGTCCTCTGACACTGGAGGGAACACCTATGTAAGTTTTGAATGTTTATTCTCATATATTCTCTGTCATCTCTCTGTCTTTCTCTCTCTCTCTCACTGTCTCTCCCTCTGTCTCCCTCTGAATCTCTCTCTCTCTCTTTCTCTCTCTCTCTCTCTTTCTCTTTGTCCCTTCCTTTCTGGTACTCTGTCTCAGAAATTTTTGACCTCCAGGCTTTCCAGAACTTTTACTTCAGTCTCTACTACTTAGCACGACTACTAGACTCTAGTAGGGTTCTCCATCCTTAATCTGTGATCTGGGTACTTGGGTACTGACTCCAGGAAGGAAGATGGCACGATAATAGGACTCCCATTTTATTGTTCTTTTCTCAGGGATCACAGACATGTGCTGCTTTTATCCAATGGCTGAATAATGTTGTTTTATATACTTTTGTCCAGTTTCTAATTGGTTAAAATAGAAGAGTAAATCAGATCCCTGTTAATCTATAATGGTTAAAAGCAATAAATGAAGAGTCAGATTCTGAATTTTTTTCCCTCCAATCAATCTTGAAAATACATTGGATATTAAATCAGTTTTTCACATTAGAACCCAAGAATCTTCACTGGTTTGTTAGTCTCCTTCATCTAGCTAAGAACTTCCTTTAAATTTTAAAGAAGAAATAATTTATACTGACAGCTTGCAAAATGTTTGATTGATTGGATGAAATTGTCTTCTAGATCTAATGAAAAAATTTAAATAATTTAAAATAGCATAAGGTACAGTGAGCATGGAGTTAAAACTATTCACCAGACTTGGTTTCAAACACTTAAAACACTGAGGTCTGTTTAGAAATTTCTCTTGCCAGAATCCCCATTGGCATCATTTTTTTCAGATATCTGGGAAAAATTTGATGCATAAAGAAGTATTAGCCATACAGTATATTTGAGTGGGCACTAAGCCAAGATATGCCTTTATTGTGGTATTGCGCAGGGGAAAATAAGGTAAAACAGCTGGCTAAAACATAGTCAGGTGATGAGTACAAAGGAGCCTATAATAAAACAGTTAACGGGCTTTTGTAAATACACACAATGCCCACTAAAATGAGGAACAATTCAGGAGAGGTGGAAACTGGTTATATTTGCTCTATGGCATACACTACCATCTAACAGGCTTCCTTACAAAATGCTACTGATGTAGTTAATTGAGCAAATGAAATTCATCATATTCAGGCCTCTAAACCATAAAATATAATGAGAAGCAAATGTAGTGAGTATGAAATGCCATTGCATGTTGATACTTTCCCTTTTAGAATATCAGCCCCAGAGCCAAAAATGTACACATGTGGAGAAAGGACAGATATTTTATTAAAACAAAATCATTTCAATAGTCTTGCCAGATAAATTTCAGTGCTCCAACAAGACAGTAGACCTTACAAGCCTAAATAAACACTAAAAAAGAACATTAATAACTTTAAAAATAGTTATACTTAAAAGAACTATACTTGTTGGCATACATGTACACAAATACACTGTGTTTTTAAGGTAAAGAAAGGCACCTTAAACCAAGTCATAACAATTTGTTCCTGGGAAATGCAGCCAAATAATTTTAGGCATAACAATATATAAAAACACTATTTTATAAAAGTATCTCTTTTACTACTTACTGTTCCTTTGCCACTTTTATTTTTAGCTATTTTTGAATGTTACATATAAATAAGAATTGGTTAAAATAAATAGAGTGACATACCAAAACATAACTGTTTAAACAGTATCAATAAAAATGTTTAGAAAGGCTGTACCTTACAGTTTTGAGGAATTTGTAGAACTATCACTTGGAATATTACACATTCTCACATATCAAGCATACTACAGCATGAAACATAACCTTACTCTTACTCTTTCAAAGTAAAAATCTTAACTATCCTCTGTCTTATTTCAGATGTATTGAGGGTGCATCAAGTTTCTTTCAGGAATTGAGAAGAAATTATTTCTAAAGTTCTTCTTTTACGCTTTATTTATTTTTATATTTTAACACAGGGAAACAATATAATCGCCTGTATTTTAACCCCAAAAGTGAGTTAAATTAATTGCTGTTTATGATCAGAAGATACTTCCCTTAGTTCTAGCAAAGGTTCTAAATTACAGCTAAACAAACTTTCATATTCATTCTAGGAGACCACCCAGAAAGCCACCCAAATCAATAGCTTCACAAAAGAGATGTTTATCAGATCATACAACATTTTACTAGGAACTCTGGGGATATTTCAAAACAGCTGTGTGTGTGTGTGTGTGTGTGTGTGTGTGTGTGTGTGAGAGAAGGAGAGAGAGAGAGGGAGAGAAGAGGAGAGGGAGGGAGAGGAGGGGGGGAAATATTGGGAGATTCAGCAAGGCTGCCTATTATTCAACTGACCTAACTGACCTGAAGACATGAAAATAATTATGGGGAATTAGGAAATGTGAGAACAAAAGCTTGGGGGTCTAATGGTAACTCTCCTATTCTGGATATTTTACTTAACTTTTGGACAGCAATAGAAAATTACATTTACATTACTAACATCTATGTATTCCACTGAACAAAAGTAGGGATCAGGGTCCATAACTTGAAGTTGTAGTGCCCTTCACATCTGGAGTGGTGCACTGTACAGTCTTCCCAGGTGTATGCAACAGCCCTATTCTCAACAGCCCAGAAATAAAATGAGACTAATAACTGGAAAACCATGTTTCCCTCTAAGGGGCATCGATCCATTAGATTCAGAAATATGTAGAAAACATATCATAAAAGATTCAAGCTTCAAATACACTTTTACAAAAGTCTGAGTGAATACTTCAAAGGTTTTTTTTTTGGTCTGCTTTTCACTAGAATAGTTTTCTTTATATATTTCCTTTTACTGACATTATATCCACTCTGACCTTGCCATCATTTTCCTGCTAAAATGCTAATGTCCAAATATCCATTCCCTTCACTTCCATCTTATCTGAGTCTCAAGGCTTTCTTTTCTTGAAATTTCACAATGAAAGAATGATTTGTGACAGAAATAGAAACTGTTGCCTAACTCTTTCTCACGTACTTTTTGGTCATTGATTTTATGAACCATACATATGTTGTCTTAAAATATCATCCTCTTTCCTCTTTTTAAAGCTTAGACCATGAAAATAGTTTAATAGAAAAGCATAATGTTAAAAAAGTACATAGATTTCTATAAAGACTTTTAATTCATAATTTCCTTTTATCATTAACAACATAAAATATATATGAGGAACTTCTAATTCTTAACGAAGTTGAAAATTTGGGCCAAGTCTAAAATGTCTTGCTTTCTTCAATTTTCTCCCGTATCCATATTCTCTTGCTAAATATTTTTACAAAAAATTCTGTTTCTTATCCCCCTACAAGGCTTCCACAAAATAGTTACAAGCTTTAGAGGGTAGGCAAGAATGAAAATAGAAAAAAAAAATGGATAACTCAGTTTGGCATCTAAACTGGTATTTATTAGTTTTTATTAAATAACATTTAATAATTGGGGAGATTTCACAAACTTAAAAGAAATGAAGATAAAAAATTTGCTGATAACCTGCTATTAAGTACCTGGTGATAAACTAGATTTTTATCCAATATAAAAGGAAGTTTTACTCTTACTAACCTCAGCTTAAAATCCTCATTATTATCAGCTCTTGTATTTTCAGGATGAGTAGTATATTTATACGATAGTTATGTTAGTATTCAGTTCAGACGTAAAGGAAAAAAAGTATGAGGTGAGGGGGAACCACCAAAAATACTTACAAGGTTCCCAATGGTATCATAAAAAGTTCCCAGAAACATCTATTGCTGCCATGTGTCCTCTTGCTGCCAAGTTCTGTAATAGCAACAAGAAGCTTTGAAATCAATCAATTCCACTATTGCTGACAGGTATCTCCTTAGTCACTGGAAATGCCTGCAACGGATTTTAAGAATATAAAGGAAATTTGCACAGCCAAAATAAAATGGAATAAAGTACCATTAGATTTGCTGAAAATGGGATAGGCTAAAATCTATCAACAACTGGTATAATATATATTACATGTGAACTTACAATATAAAATCAGGGAAATGAGCAATTTGCTAATTTAAAAAATAATCTGGCTTCATTAATTAAACTTGGCTTAAAAATATATTTATTTTCATATTTTTATCATAAGTAAAATAAAGTATCTCATATATTTCTGGGATTGATAAACAAAAATTTCTTCATTCAAATACAGATAGGCTGAAAGGCCAAATTAAAAGTTATGTGTTATTTCTGTCCTCTCCTCTAAACACTTTCTGATGGAGACCATCAGATACTAACATGGATTTTTACAAACATACTGATTTACTCCAGACTTTACTAAGAGAACTGTTAACTTTTACAGGAGTTCACTGAAAACAAAGGGTGTTAGCATTAAGGGACAACACTGCCAACTTTCCACACTTTCTGACAGAAACAGGCAAACAAAACAAAACAAAACAAAACACTATGAACAAACACAAATGGAAAGTTTAATAATTCCAACTGGATGGGATAGATTCTTCTCACATAAAGCCAGTTTCTCTATTTCCTATTACACATTAATTGCTCATTAGAAATGATATTCATGAAAATATCATTTTCATGAAACAGTTTCAAAAACCATGCCTGAAAATATGTGCATTCTCAAAGTTTTATGTCTGCAAATCTTGCTGTAATAATGGCATATTTGCATTTTCTACTGTACATATCCCAGATTCTCATGAAACAAGATATTTGGGGTTTCTCTAAGAATAACATTAAGAGAAATAAATTCAATTCAATTGTATGGCTTATGAAAAGTTATTTAAATTATTAAATTCTCATTTTCTCTGAAATAGTTTTTTGTTTACATTCATCAGGAAGAATCTGTGTATCCCTCCTCCCCAAAGTTCCCATCCCCACACAAATTCTATTTTCTACACATACATTTATTTCACCACATCTCAGCTTCGAATTCTTTTGCATAAGGTATCTTATCTAAAAAGAACTGATCAATAGTCCAAACCGATTAAGATCGGGTTCTACATACATAGACCTCTTCCTTCAAGCTGTTGAGGAACTACACAAAAATATTGCCCGATAGTTGAAAGACACCTAGAAGCACATTTACCCAGCTGAATTTACCTTTGAGTATTACATAAAATGAACGGAACACCACTGGTGATTTTTTTTCCCCACCAGTCTGCATCTCTCGGATGGGTTTTAAGAGCTACCTTATATAACAAGCATATGGAGACCATAACTGCTGCAGTGTACATAAACAAGAAAAATAATAATAAAAAAAAAACGCCACAAAAACTATAAGAAAGGTGTAGTCGCCATTTAATTACAGATCTGGCAATGCTACGAGCTGAAAAGGAGAAAATGCCTTGTTAGAGAAACCTCAGGAGAGGTTAACGTTTGCCTCTGCAGTAAAAAAGTAGAGTGTGGTCTTGACAGACTCACTGGAAGAACTTTGCAAAGCTTTTTAATCAACAAGCAATGCCGTCAAGAAACCTTTTAAATTAAGTAAACTCAGCAGCTTTTCCTCTTGAATTTTACTCCAGGGTTTTTGATTTAAACAAAGCATATCTGGCAAATAAGACGGGGCTTATTATTCCTTTACAGAATATTCAATAGAAGTGTAAAATAACTAGTGAATCAGAAGTGTAAAATAACTAGTGGATCTTAAAGAGGGTATTGCAGCTCCAAACAATCTTAAATTAGTAGCTCCACTTAGATACGCTTGACAGTTTGCTTGCATTCCTTCTCCCCCATTTACATTTTATTGGCATTATTCGTTCCTCGGCATTGGAGCCCCTGCAAGGATCCTTCCATAAACTGATCACCAAAGTTGTAGTAAATTAGAATTAAGGGTCAATAAATAGTGGCCCAAAGATGGAAAGAGTATGATAGATTGATTGCAAAGGAGAATGAAAAAAAAAAATGAAATTAAAAGGAGCAATTGCAGTTTGACAACGGCAGGTAAAATACCAGCTCTACAGGAATTCCTTCACCCAATTCAGTTTGTTAATTAGCAAGAATTCACATAAAAGTGGTGTGTGTGTGTGTGTGTGTGTGTGTGTGTGTGTGTGTGGTATTGTGTCTGTGTGTGTGTGTGTTTGTGTGTCTGTGTGTGTGTGTAGCAATTTACTACTCTCTCTGAACCATTAGCTTTAAATGTTCAGTAGAAAACAGTGAATGTTATCTCTACAGGTTAAAGATAATAAAGATGTTTAGAATTGAGCTAAAACAAAAAGTGCTAAACCTCCATTATTTATTTTAAGTAACTTTTTACATATTTTGCCTATTGATATAAAATGTATTGTTTTTCCAATTCTGGCTTAGAGAAGGGGGTAGAAGGATGACATATAATAAAATGAAGTATACACAAAGCTAAATAGAACAATATATTGTGTTTCTAAGTGATATTCGAAGCCTAGTAGGTACTGAGGGATGCAGGGAAGAAGATAGCTAAGCGCATGTAGGGTCCATGACTGAGCACCACAATAGAGTGATGTAGATAATAGTGGTTGTCCGAGGCTACCTGGTGGCTTTACCTTCCATTTTCTAGTCATTTATTCTTGCATTGAATAAAGAACTTCTGGATAGTCCTCAATGATAAACTCATAGGAAAAAGGGCAGAAAATGTTAGATGTTGGAATGTCAGAGCCTATCTGATAACACTGACCCAGGACCAACCAATTCTATCTAGAATATGAGCAGTTTTCCATTATATCCACTTCACAGTAGGCCACTTAACTCCTCTCTCTCAAAATACACCTTTTCTTACTGAGCTAAAATACTTATTTACACATTGGTCATATTACAGGGTGGTCAACAAGTCTGAAAATATAGTTGAATACATTAGATGGTATATTGCCATTACAGTACAGTATGTCATAAAATAAGAGTCTATGTTTCCAGACTTCTTCCTTCTATTATTTTGAAGTCTTAATTCTTAACCCCTTCCAATGAATACCACATTCATCTCCCCTTTAATGTGCCTTGCAATTTTCCGTAAATCTCCACTAATTCATTCTTAATTATTCTCTCAACGAGCGTCTTCCTGCCTTTGAAATTCTATCTTATATTTCCTAATACTTCTGTTCTTACTTCCTGTCCTCTAAAATTATTTGATATATGAAACCAGTTTAACACAGAATATATAATGCATTTCAATTTCTTACATACGCTGGTGCATGCTCATATATTAAGATTTTCTAAACTACTGTAAAATATCAGTAGAAAATTATCCAGTTTTCTTTACACATCAGATTATTATTTTATTGGAATATCTAAACATTTCTAGTACCCCACCCGAGCTCTAGTTTTGATAGATCATACTTGAAAATCTAAAAATTACAGTGTATAGTTTGGAAAGGATGTGGAGATGAAATGCAGGGAGAAATAGATTTAATAAATTATGACATCTCAGGAAGCCATGACCACAGTTTATATTAGAACTAAGATGTTCTAATACAAAGTGATAATTATTGGAGAATACAATGTAATTTTAAAAGCTGCAACTTACTGGAGATGATATACATGATAATTTGGAAACCCATTCATCAGAGGATATATCAGAACTTCTTAATGTTACATTTAACCTATCTAATCACAGCAGCAAACTGTAGCATATCCAAATACTTAAAAAAGTCAGTATTTACTCTGTACTCCTGAAAATATATATGCTGTAATTCTAATAATGAGACAATAGTAGAATAACATAGCAGTATCTTCACAGGACAAGATATTTAAGTTTCACCACTTGGATTTTTAAAGTAATTGCATCGCTGCCTATTCTAGCATCTTCCTGATCAAGGCAGACCCTCATGTGCTTCCATATAAACAATATAAGTAACGGTAATCCCATAAATAAAGACTGCACTGAGCTAAATAGTAAGTTGTGACTAAAATTCTGTCTGTAAATTATTCGCTTTTTGCATTATTTACTTATTCAGCCTAAAATTTTACTTTGAAATAATGAAGAACATATGACTGCGTAGTGAGTAGAGCCAGAACTAAAATTCAAGAAACGTGTAACTCTCCCACCATCAGGACTCACAGCCTTGTCCTATTACACTGCAATACTCTGATGTTCATGCCAGGTCCCTTCTCTTGACAACTTTCAAGGGAGCCCTCAATTAATAGTGCCGACTTAAATGACAGCAAAGTCGGTACATGCTGGGGCAATTAAAAATATCTCTTCCTCTCCTAAAATTGGGGATTCACACTGAAGAGGATCTTGACGTTCACAATCTCACTGATGAACAGTGCCGGCAGCAGAGACGGCAATGGAATTCTAATCAATATTTTAAAACCATGGAACTGTTTTAACTAGTTCTTAAAGCTGTTTTACCGATTCTCTGTTGTTGATTTTTAATCACAGATGAGTCGCACGAATAGGCCATTCCAGTGTAATTAAGGAGGAAAGTAAGCCTGAGCTACTAAAGACTTTCTTCATTTACAAACTGTTTCTCCATAGTTCTGTAGTCCTTTCAATGAGATCCAGGTTTTCCTCCTTCTATGACTGACTCTGCTTACCACACATCAGTTGCTTTTATTGGCTCTAACTCAGCCATTCCCTTTGAATTCAACCTCCTTTCCCTGTTGTTGTTTTCTCGGGATAACATTTCAAATAAAGATCTCCATTGCTTTGGTGTTGCTTTATTTATTTCTCTTTTAATTTGCATGGTGTAGAGTTTGGTGAAAGTAGAGTTCAAAGCCAGACCATGGCAGAGAAAGCAGAATATCTGATTTGGAGACTATGTCTTCCCAAGGGATTCTTGAGAAATTCGTCATAGGGCAGGAAATGTTAGATGTTGGGAGGTCTTCCCAAAATCGGAGTTTTCCCTCAACATAGGAAGGGCCATAAGTCATCTTGGGCACTGACACATTACCTCCTCTGGGAAATTAGATTTGTGAGCGTCCATCACTCTCTGGCACGGTATTAAATCAGATTTTTTCATGTCAGAGGGCTTCTGAATCACCTGGAGAGATTACGAAAACACAGAAGATTGGCCCAATCCCCAGAGCTTCTGAAAGAGTAGATTTGGGTGGGGCCTGAAGTTTTGCTTTTCTAATATGTTCCTACATGCTGCTGATGCTGCTCATCTCAGAACTTTACTCTGCAAACTACTGTTTTGTAGTGTGCAATAAAGAAACAAACAGAGACTCATGGACGTGGACAATAGACTAGTGGTTACCAGAGGGTAGGGAGGAGTGGGGAGATAGACAGGGTAAGGGGAGTCAAATATGTGGTGACAGAAAGAAATTTAATTATGGGAGGTGAATACATAGTGTAAATATATATATGCCTTACTGTTAAAATATACAGCTAAAACTTATTGGATTTTGTTAACCAATGTCACCCTAAAAAATTAATTAATTAATTTAAAAAAATAAAAGAGAAAACTAGATATAAGGTACTTGAAAAAAAGGCGGGAAAGAGGATTTACTTTCGAGAATAACTCAGATATATTTACCTTAGATGCAGAAAAAAAGAATACTAAAGAAATAAAGACATTAAAAGTTTTAGAGTTTGCCATTCCTCACTAAGATATTTTGGATTAATACTAATCTTTTGGGTACTTCCTATTAGTCATATTAACCAATCGAGTACCAGCCATGTGGTTACTGACCAGTCTGATCCTTCATGCTTCCTTGTGGAGTTTAGCAATAGGACATGGGGCTGTTATTTCAGGCAATGGGCAGCAAAATAACACAATGGAAGACACATTTCACTGAATGAAGAAATCCAAGGAGAATGGAATAAATTTTCTATGCTTACGTTTACTAATTTACCAAACGTTATGAATGTCAAGATTGACAATAAATAAAAATATGGTGATGAAGGAATCAGGCTTGGAAATGGAATTAATTAGCATATTCGAAGTCAAGAATCACTTTACTAGATGGTTAATTTGTGGTATTAAGAATATAAAGAGCCTAAGATCTAAAACAAAGAAAGAAGTAAACTTCCGTTTTAAACTTACGCGCAGTAGAAAATAATTATAATGGGATACCTTTGTAAATAAACTTGAAAATAAGTTTTCTGTTAATGCAAAAGTCTAACAAACTGAACATAGTTTTACTATTTACAAAATGATCTCTTTTTAGGATATCGAATAAATATTAGGTCATAATTTGCTCTAAAATCACTATAATACCATAAATATTATGATCTAGCAATTCCACTCCTAGATATACACTCAAAAGAATTAAAAACACATACCAAAAAATTACATGTACATGTATGTTCATAACAGCACTATCCATCACAGTCATAAAGTAGAAACAAAGCGAATGTTCATCAATGAATGAATGGAAAAACAAATTGTGGCTTATATTCATAGAGTGAAATAAGCAGCCATAAAAAGGAATGAAGTACTGACATCTTGGACAATATGAATACTCCTTGAAATATTGTGCTAAGTGAAAGAAGCTTGTCGCAAGGTTTCTATCTCATACGATTCCCATTTCTACGAAATATCCAGGGTAAGTAAAACAGACAGACACAATGCAAACCGGTAGTTGCCAGGAGCTGGGAAGAGGGGAAGACATGTGAGCAACCGCTTAATGAGTACAGCTTATCCTTTCCAGGATTCAGTACTTTTTGGAAATATTAATTTAAATAGAACTAAGAAAGTCCAGATACAACGTTAGCAAATGTGTTAGCAAAATGTTAGCAAAAGGCTTTCCTTTTGAGGAAGTAAAAGTTTGGGAAACTAGATTGAGTCGATGGTTACACAACATTGCAAATGTACTAAATGCCACTGAACTGTTCACTCAAAACGGTTAATTTTATATTGTTATCTTATTTTATACTCCCTCCAGTGAATGCCTCTCTTCCTTCTTTCCACCTATCTATGTTCTTCCCTTCTTCTAGAGCCAATTCAAATGTCATTTACATATTAAGACCTTCCTTGACAATTCCAACCCCAAGTTAACTTTCATTTCTCTGAGTGTTTAGGCTGGATTTCATACTCAGCCATTCGGTCAACAGATATTAATTAAACACACACTATGTGTTGTGTGCTGTGTTAAGCACTGAAAAAGTTTTGAGGAGTCCTGTCTGACAACTGGAAAGAATTACATAATTATATAGTCAAACTAAAGTAGGCCTAGCATCAACCCAATAAAATTGCTTTGATAAAAAGAAACATTCCTAAAACACACAACGAAATAATATGACTGAGTCTTGGGGATGGTGGTGGTCAGCAGCAAAGGCTTCCCTTAACACATGTTTTACCATACACTGTCTTAATTATTTAATGACTATAATTAGTTTTTCCAATTAGAGTATAAGGTCCGAGAGAGCCAGATATTATGCAAATTATCTTGCTCTTAAGGGATACTGAAAGAATAGACAACAGATGAATGATGTGTGGATATTAATGAACAATAGCAGCAGATGGTAAAGAGATGGAGGTAGAGAAATTTGCACTAGTATCTAATAAGTATATCACTAATTAACACATACTTAAAGTTTTAAATATGCATCTGCTATGAATGTTTACCTATCACTTTTGAGAGAAACTCTTTGAAGTGAAAAGGTTGAATTTTTTCATTTAAGAAATCTAATTGCCTTAAATATTCATTACCAGTAGTCATGTCAGGGGAATCTGATTATATAGATATTGGTTTTATTTTTATCACTCTTAGCATGATTTAAAATGAGCAAGTATTTTTAATTAAAATTTAAAAACTGAATAAAACTGAATCAACATTAACAAATCTTTTAAGTGGCAACTTAAAAAACAACAACTTGAATATCGGCCTACTTTTATTTATAGTGGGTGGCTCGGCAGAAATATTTGTTAAAGAGTAAAAAGAATTAAAACATTATTAAGGAACACATTTGCTAACATTGTATCTGGACTTTCTTAGTTCTGTTTAAATTAATATTTCCAAAAAGTACTGAATCCTGGAAAGGAAAAGCTGTACAAGCCTTCTTATTCTGTGGGATTGCCTTAAGTTTTATAATATTTCTGATTTTAAAACAATTACCAGTCTATTAGTAAAATCATGTAATATTGCTTTAAACCAATCAATTATTCACTAAGTAATAAAAAGATTATTGATATAAGAACATATGATAAATGTTATATAAATATTATGTAAAACAATTAAGAATTTTAGAAAATCAACCAACAAAATTAGAAATTAAATTGAAAAAGAAGGCAAAATCTGGATCAATCTTGAGCAGAACGGTTCAAATAGGCAGGCATTTAAGAATCTGGTTTTAATAGATCCTCGATTTAATATTTTTACAACAGAAAAGGTGACAAGCCAATATAAATATTTGGCAATCCAATTTTTGCTGCACCAGAGCAAACAGGAATTCAACCAAAGGCAGATCTGATACGCAGACCAAGTACATATCTGCCAAACATTAAAGCCAAACTGATTTGTAATTCACCGTGGAAAAAGCCACACAACAGTGGTTTTGCTATGAAATGGAAATTAGCAATTTTACCCAATTTAAAGGACAGAGTTCAAATATGAAAAATAAACAACTTGCATCAACAAAGTATTTTTTAATCCAAATTTTTTTCATAACTAAAATAAAACAAGAAAAATAGTAACTCATTCTTCAGGTTCATGAGCTAAAATGTAAAAAAAAATACTGCCAGAAAATGTGATATTTGTTACTAAAATGTCATTGAATATAGGATATTTACAATAAATGCACCCTTTTAAATTATCTTAAAGAGTTTTCAAATTACTATGTGCACAATAAGAATGTAGTTTTTAAAGTTTTTTGAACTTAACGTAGTTTACTTGAAACACATTTATATTACTCTAGTATCTACATCTAGAAAATAATTATTTTAATTTCTTAGGAAATAATTCTGTTTTCCTTTTGAATACCTGGAAATTATAGCAAACACGTTTTTTTTATTTTTCTACCTTACCTTCCTAAAAATTACACATAACCTTGATTGAACTATAAATGTAAACTGAACAATCAATAGAACATAAATTTCACGATACATCTAACTTCTCAAATCTCTTATGCTTGGTTTTCCTAGAGTCAATTATTGTGAGAGAATTAATTATATTTGCTAAGGAAAGTTAATATCTTTTTAGCTGATTCCTCCCCAGTGACCCTTGAACATCTAGACTAAGTTGGGAAAGGAAAGAATAGCAAAAAAAAAGTGATATAGATAGCATCAAAATATATACCAAGTCCTCAGGGTTAGAATCATTTTTCATATTCTTATATTTATGTAAACACTTTAAGGCCAAAGGCTTCTTTTAAAAGATGGACAATTTTAAATAGAGGGTTAGCCCGTTCAAGGATGTTCAAAATGGGGCCCCTGAGTGACTGAATGACCATTCATTTATCAAATATTTAATCAGCAGCAACTATAAGCAGAAGTGCTACAGAGTAGAAAAGTAAGGCAGGGTGTGGATGTTAAAAAATAAGAGAGGAAATTAACATTCATATGACCATTACTT
Source organism: Pteropus medius (assembly GCF_902729225.1). Taxonomy (NCBI): domain Eukaryota; kingdom Metazoa; phylum Chordata; class Mammalia; order Chiroptera; family Pteropodidae; genus Pteropus; species Pteropus medius. The sequence continues at coordinate 25,736,823 of NW_024350319.1, read as the reverse complement.
AAAAAAATTCATATATAAAACCACATTCAGTTAAGGTTTAGTACTGTTCACAAAGACAGTATATTTAATGTATATTATATACATTATTACATATACTTATATATACCGTATGCTATGTAATTGTATAAATGGGGGGAAGAAACTAACGCTTACTGAGAAATGTCTATGTTACAGCCACTCTATCGGGTTGCTGTTATATTTAGCTCATTGAATTATCGCCTCCTCACCTTGAGACAGGTTATCGTGTCAGGGTTTTTTTGTTTGTTTGTTTTCTTCTGTTGTGGGAACTAAGACCCTATGAGATTAAGTACTGTACCTAAGGTCAACTTGGATTAGCATCTAGATTTATAAAAACATAGACTCCAGTCTGAATAACTATAATGTTCTAAAAAGTGATGAGGAATGTCCTAGATAAATAAAAGGACTTAAGAATAAAGAAAAATCTATAACTGTAAGCTTATGCCTTCCAGAAAAAGTAGAGAAATAATTGAAGACTTTTCTATTTATGTGTTTTATCTGACAAACCTATGTCCACTAAAAAGCAGATCTTTAAAATATCTCCCCAATTAATTCTTCATAATTTATTTTGGTATAAACTGAGATATATAAGCCAATTTAATAGATGCAAAAGTGTGTTGTTACTTCAAAATTTAAACATATACTTACATAATAATTTCTAAATAAAATTATAAAATGTTTATAGCCCATATCAGCTCCTTTTATACTTAAAAACTGTAAGAAAAATGTCTGATTTTTTGTTAGTATATATTTAAAAACTAAGGCTAAAATCAAGCCAATGATTTTGTGAGGCAAATCCTGTAGTTATTTTATAAATATTTAGTAACTATCGTGCTTGCTGGAAAATTACTGCTTGGCTATCGCCCATGGGAACATAGGTTATCACTCATGGGAACATAACATTCTAACAATAAGCTTTCTGCTTCTGTACCCCCTCTTGCACAACCTACCTGTGGGTTGACAGTTAGTAAATAGAAGAAAAATAGACTTTTGTGTTCAGACAGAATGAGGAATGGGGTTTAGGGCTTGCTTAAAAACCATGTACCTCTACATTTCAGGGCTGCTTAATTTGGGGTCTGTGTAACCCTGGCAGACTCAGCTGGCTGAATAAAGAGTGTGTTTCCTATAACTCACTGGTTTCTGGTGGTCCACGTGTCTATCGGGGGCTGGAGGCTACAGCACTATGAAAGAAATTCACATTCCCTCAAGAAGAATATGAACCCCAAGAACATCAGACCATTGTATATTCATTAAGACCCATTTACTTCGCTTTCTACAAGAGTCAAACTGGACTTGGTGTAATTTGTAGATCTGAATTCCTCCACTTAGTTTTCGGAGTGGAGTTCCATGTTCCATTTCTGTTTTGGGAACAGTTTTATTTCTATAGCCCACCCATAAATACAGCCAGTCCCTTCCTGCTCTACCCATCTCCTTTTTGGCCTTTACCTATGCTTGGCAAGCCAAACTGAATCTTCACAGTGGCTGCCAAGTTCAAGGCCTGAAAAGCCATTTCATGATACTACTGGTGATGTTCCACAAGAATATAAATCTATTGTTATTAAACTATTATTCGCCCAGTTTGATATGTTTTAACTAAGTTATATCTCTGAGAAAGCAAATGGATGTGATTGTGAGATGCCTTTTAACACATTCATCTAATTGTCATTAATTTTTTTATGACATTGACTCCCAGTATTCACTGAGATTACTGTTGAGATTCTGAGAATCAAATAATACAATTGCATTATAATCAATAACTATAGATAATGTAAAACATCGTAATTACATATAATAACATTTAAGATATATATACATATATATGATACATACATCCATATACATATATAACCTTTGTGATGCTGTACAGTGTAGTAAGTTTAGATTCTGATGTCAGACCAGAAAATGTCAATTATCACCTCTACCACCTGCCAGTATATGACCTTGGAGTTCATTAGCCTCCTAGCACTTTACTTTCCTGTTTGAATTTTTTTTTAATTAAAAAGGATAGACTATAGTAAAGATAAATAAGAGAGTATCTGAAAAGAACTTGGCAGAACGTGTGACACACATTAAGAGTTCATTTAATGTGAGGTGCTTTCGATATTGTTAGCATTATCATTATCAGGGGAGAAATAAACCTTCTTAGTATTATTACTAGTGGAAGCTCCTAGAGTTTGGCTCAGTCATATTCTGACAAACAAAAAGTTAGAATTAGACAACATTTTTAAATAAGGGATTGTGTTAAGATTTTTAAAATCAGTTCAATGTTATACCAACTTTATGAACAGGAAAATAAATCAAAGCAGTTAAATTAAAAATTCAATAAAGCAAAGGAGAAACAAAAGTTATATTTGTATTGGATTATTATAATAAAGAGCCCCAATGAGTCATATCTTCTGGAATGCAAACCCTTGCATTATTTCCTCTTCCATTGACTCCTCCCATACCTGTTTTGGCCAATGGAAAATTAGCAAACAGAAGCCTTAAGAGTACTTTCACTTTGGGGTGTGTCCTCTCTCTTGCTACTCAGGTATAGATATGTGGCTCAGCTGAGAGTCAATACCAACAGCCAGACATGTGAGTGAAGCTACCAGACCAGCTGAATGCAAATGCATGAATGCAGCCAAAGTACACTGAGAAAAACCATTCCAGCTGAGCCACAGAACAACTTGCTAGTGAATGGTGGTTTGAGGGTGTTTTGTTATTCAGCAAAAACTAACCGATACAGCATTTCTTCTCCAATAATTTCTAAATTATTCATTTGGATGAAAGAGTAGTTCCATTTCATTAATTTATTAACCAATGTATATTTATGGCACATCAATTTTGATTACCATGGTATAAGAAACAAAGTCTAATCCTATATGAATCTTGCCCTTAAGAATCTCATCATGGCAGCATGAAGTCAGAGGAAAGGAAGTCCCCTTCAACCATAATTGTAGCAATTGTTATATTTCAAATAAAATGATAATAAAGTAAAACTAACATTTACATATTCAGGCATTGAACATTATCTCTTTTAATCCTCATAATCCCTATAAAAGAAGTTTTATGCTTATTCCTCAGATGAGAAAAGTGAGGCTCAAGAGATTAAATAATTTGTCTAATGTCACACAGCTATTAAATGGAATTTTTTCCCATAACTTCTATATCCAATTTTACAATTGTACGCTTATAGAAGGTTATGTATTTCACTATATTTATAATTTTAAGACAAGATTAAGACTAAATTCATTTATATATCACAATGAGTTTCAAAAGGGAAAAATCAACAGAAATAATTTCAAGTTGCTTTACTAAATTTAATAAACATGCAGATTTGTTAACTACTCTGAACCTAATTTCTTCCTCACTCATCCAATGAAGATATCTGAATAAGTGATCTTTAAACTACATCCTACTTTTTAAATAGTTACAAGAAATTAAATCAGTAATGTGTTCACTGATTGACTTACTCAAAATATATAATGAAATATAGTCAAATAACTTTTGAAACAGTTTAAAATATACATACATGTATATATTGAGAACTCACAAACAGTGCTGTTATAGAATACTACATGTAGAAAACAGACATTAGGCAAAAAAAAAAGCAGTCCTACAACCTTGGCTAAAACTCTCATTAGATCCGCTACTTGCTGCTGGGCAAATTGAGCTCTCTGTGTTGTAGTTTTTGAATTTGTAAACCAAGGACAATAGTTCACACTCCATGAATATTTTGTAAATGAAATAATAAAAACCAAATAAGAGATTGTTTATTCCACATCTAGTTTATTTGTGCTAGGCGTTGTACATATGAAATCTCCATTCTCATGGCATGTAAAAGGGCTATTATTTTTATTTCATAGTAAAAGTTGAAAATGCTATCAAACTCACACATCTTAGATGAAAATAAGTCACTACTTGAATACAAATATCTTTGACTTTACTGCATTGCACTCTGAAAAATATAAAGTTTGATGCTAAAATAACACGGTTTTAAATGGATAGAAGGCAAACATCAATATTCCAGATCAATATCTGGGTGGTAGATTGATCCTGACTTGGGGACTGTTAGAGGAAAAGGGATCTTATAAACCACCTAGTTTAAGTACAATAAGAAAATAGAGACCCTAAGAAATTCACTTATTTTCCCAAGATGTTACTGATTGTTAGAAAAGTAGATTTGGCTATGAACAGTGATTTTCCTCTTAATAGAATAAGTTGGAAACTACAACTTAACTATAACTTAAATAGAAGATATTAAGAAAAAATTATGACTTCTCTTTCAAAATTTAGGCAAAGTACCACCTTCTTAATGAAATTTTTTTGATCTCCATGTAAAATTATCCAATTCTTTTCATTATACCTCTATTGTTTTTTCCTTCGCAAGATAGACTACAAGATGTAATTATGTTACTTATTCACTCATTCATTCATTTATTTCATTTTATTTCATTTCATTATTTTCTGTCTTCCCACTAGAATATAAGGGTATAGAGGGCAGCCTCATTTGCAAGGCCTAAAAAAATTTTAGCTTTCTAGGGTGACTAGGCACATATGACCATAGGTAGTTTCTCAGAAGATTTTTTAACTGAATCATGGAAGGAGCCAGGTGACAAGCAGCAGATTGGAAGGGCCCATGGCAACACATCCACTGAGCGACGTGGCTTATAGTAGTAACTGGTAGAGAGAGACTGTTTGATGACCAAATTCTCTGCATATTAGTAGAGGTTTTCTGAGAAACAGACACCAAGGCAAGATTAAATGTGAAAAGGTTTTACTAAGGCAAACATGAGAGAAAACAAGGTTTGGGGGGACCTTAAATGGTTGTAATTGCCTTTGGTCTGTAATACAAGTGTGATCCCAATGGAGGAGAGAGAGAAAGAAGGTTGAGAGTGAAAGAGCCTCAGGCTACCATAAAATCAAAGGACAGTTCAGCAAAGTTGTGGGCAGTCCTTGAACTAAAGTTGCTCACAAAGGAATCCCATGTCCCTTAGGAGCAGGCCTGCCTTAATATTCCCACCATGCTTACTAAGTAGCTGCAAGCAGCCTCTGGGAAGTTTGTGTAAATGTGGTGACAGCTTTCAAAGAACAGCAGCAGGTGTCTTGACTTGTGATGCTCCCTGTAGCTTATGGTCTGAGAGGTGTATTCTCAGGCCACCACAACCCACTTCCATTTTATGATATTTTAGTTCTATGGTAGGTATATGAGGGGGGCCTAAAAAAAGCCTAAAGATTAATTTTCTGCCAGCCTGACAGGAGGTTGGTTAAAATAGAAATTAAATTGAATTATAAAACAAAGATTGTTTTATTGCTTGCCACCTGAGTTTGTGAACTAAGCTTTATACTTGCTGCATGTAGGGGGGTAAAGAATTCCAAAGAGAGGAAAAAGCAGATGGTCCAGAGGTGGGGAAAGAAAGATAATCTGGAGGAACTGGAAGAACATAAGTCTGGTGGTAGCATACAGAGTGAGAGTGAGAATAATATTAGATGCTGTTGATGAAAGACCATAAGATGTACTAAGGAGGCTTATATGGTACTACCTACAGATGCAGTTTCTACCATACGCCTGTGGTGAACTAAGAGATACTTCTTACTCATTGTGAGCTCAGCTCTTCTCCAGTAAAATAAGAATTATAGCACCTGTGTCACAGGGGAGTTATGAGGATCAAATGAGACAATATGTTTAAAGCACTCATAGTAAGTTTCCAAGGTAAGCCTGTTCAATCGTGTCATAGGACCTGTTCCAGAATGCAAGAAAAATACTCTATTGTACCATTAGAGTTTATCCATAAGGATGAGTCAAGAAGGAAGTAAAGATAAAAGAAAAACCTTCTTATTGTCCTACTGGAACCAAGAAAGCACAAGTTGGGATCTAAGTTCTTGCCTTTTTCTCTCCCTTCCTTTTCCTCCTCCTTTGAGGAAGACATTGAAATGGTTTATGTAGACAAGGGAGTAGTGGAGAAGAATGCCTTTAAAAGCATGAAGTAAGTGGAGGGAAAACGCATAAAGATAAGGTAGAATTCAGTCAGCATAGATTTCCTGGCATAGAATGGTCAGGTAGAGAGAAGCTCTAGTCTGTACTCCTGAATGCTTTTACATTGCTTTTACATTACACTGAACAGAGAGTCAAGGGGCTGCTGAGGGGCCCCTTTGGTGGTGAATCCTATAGGCTAGGACAGATGTCCAGGATTTCAGACCCAGAGAGAAGATGTTGAAGAGCCTTAAAGGCTAGCAAGCCTCTAAAACAAGTAAGGTCTGGTCAAACCAGGGTAAAAGGTGGGCCCTGCCCAAGCCACTAAGTCAGGTTACAAATTACACATAAATAGCTGTCCTCACTTTCAATGTCTTTCAACTTAATGGACAAGAGTAATCATTCTAGTGGTCAGAGGAAACAGAGGCTTCCACACCTGAGAATCCCAACACTTTAACAACAAGATTATGTAAGTCGCTCACTCTTTGACACAAGACCAGTCTAGGAAAGAAGCCTAAAATGGGGGCAGATGACTGAGAAATCCAAGATTTCATGTTTTCTCCTAGGGGTGTTGAGAATCATCTAAAGCTAGTGTTATATATTTTAATTATTATTTCTGGTGAGTCAGAAGATATTGGCCTTTGCAAACGAGACCAGTTCAGTTTACAAAAGCATATGTCCACTGTGTATCTCACTTGTGGTATGATTCAATTTTCTATCATTTCTTTTATGGTTATTTATATTACAAATGACAGTAAAGAAACCAAAGAGAGGCTTGTTACTGGTAGTTGGAGCCCGTGTGGTAGTAGGAGACGTTTCACGAGGTAAAATGAGCAAAATGGACACTTGCTAAATCTGGAAAGTTTCATGGGTATGCACTGACAGGCAAAGGGCAGCTGAGGAAAAGAAAGGCATTCTAGAAAATGGGACCAGGAGGATAAAGTTAGGCAGTGGGTACCAGAAAAAGTAGTAAGGAAAAGAAAGTAGTTCAGTAATAGCTAGAGTCTAGAGAGTTAGGGAAAGGTGGGGCTAATAACTAATAGGCAGGAGGCAGTCTCTGAAGAGCTGATAAGAAATTGGAAAAATTTATTAGGGAAAGGCTATGATGATCAAACATACATTCCAGGAAATCTACTCTGGTAGAGAAGTGAAGAATTTATTAGAGGGTTTGAGATCAGAATAAGGAAAATAGATTAGTTGGAGTAATCCAAGAAAACAATGATTAGAATGTAAACTAAAGCTGTGGCAATGGGAATGGAAAGGAGAGGATAAACCAAGAGATATAGTCATGTTAGGTGAATAGAATAGTCATGTTACTGAACACTGCAGATGGGGTAGGAAGTAAGAGGGACAATTCTATGTTGGCTTCCAGAACTCTGGCTGAGGAAGATGGAGTAGAAAGGGATACCATTCATGAGGTGAGGAGAAGAAAAAGAACTGAGTTTGCGTAGCTAACGAGTTCAGTTAGGAGGCAAAATTAAGCTTATTTTTAGTTTTCGTTTTCTTATTGTTTTAACCTACGTATGAATTCACTCTCATGGAATCTCAATTACTGTGTCTTAGAGATGGAAATACTATTATTTAATCATCTTGAAGGAGTAGTCATTCCTGGAATCTCTACAAACTCGACATAATAGAAGGAAGGAGAAAGTAGGGCAGAGGGAAGGAGGAGGAGGAGGAAGAGGAAACACCTGAAAAAGTCTTTGTTTTAAAAAAAGCTAAATGCTTTCATGAGTATTCCATGTGTAAAGCTCATTAAGTCAAAGTATATTGAAAGAGTCATACTCTTTTAAGAGCTAAAAGACACCTTAGAGATCATGTAATCCACGTTAGCATTTTTATAGATGAAGCAACAGGAGTATAAGGGGTTAAGAAACTTGGCCAATTTCACCCAGAGGAGCCCATCACAAGGCTGTTGTCACTAGCATGCTCTGCTGCTGCATCTATGGACCACACTCAGCATTGACTTAAGGCAAAAGCTACCAAAGGCCAAGAATTGAATGCAGCACATTTTACCTGTTGCATTTTTTTCTAACATTCAGGATTTCTAATTTTAGTTGAAACATCTCAACATCATTCTGAATAATCTCCAGTAACAGAAAGATGCATATATACATGTAACATACTTACATAAAAACCACAGTAAAAACATTATTTAGGTCTATTGATATTCACCACAATCCCATGGGGATTATCCATATTTTATAAATGTAGACACCAAGGTACTGAGATGTTAAATATCTTATCCAGGAACACAAAGTTAATAACCTGTGGAGTTAGGACTTGAATAGTGGTATTCTAGCTCCAGAATCTATAGTCTTGAACTCTATAATACAGTCTTTGAATAGATTTTTGGGGGGTTTCAAAATAACAGGGCTAAATAAAACACTGTAATAATATTGAAAATATTTTCAAACATGTTGCCATATTAATCTAGACCTAAGCATTTTCAAGATATATCCACAAATGTTGGTAAAATATGTATATTTATGGAATTATCAAACTGTACCCTCCATATCAACTTTTCAATAATCTACCAAGCAAGCTTGATAAATCGCATTTATGTAAAATAAACATTTCCTAAAAATTTGCTAAATAGCAAAGAAGATTATTTTTAAAAACTATTTAACTTACACCAGGAAATCACTACTAGGTGGAAACTTATAAATTCAGATCCACTAGACAATGATTACACCCTAAAGGAAGCAATGCCAGTGTTTGTGCCTAAGTTACCCTCTGGTCATCTAAGCAAGTGCTGCTCATCTGAAAAGACAGGTGAGACAGGTGACCAAACAAACAAGACTTCTCTCCTTCTCTCCAGTTGTCACTAGTGTTCATCAGCAATTTAAACTCAGGATGTCACTGTCTCTTTTCCCGATTGTCCCATGATAACTTGTGGCTTACAGTTCTAACCTTACCCCAAAGTCTGCCATGAAATATCTCGATTTTATTATTATTTTCACATCGCTCTAGTAATATTGATAGCCTTTGTAAACAAATGACATCAATCTATTTATAGCATTCTGTTTTTAGTAGTTTGATTGCTGAAAATGTCAAATCCTAGAAAACATGGCATTCCCACGGTAGCTGCACTTTTTTTTTCTAAATGGGAAAAGGGCTAAGCAGATGGAAGGATAAAGGGAATACTTCCAAACCAACCTAAAGTAATAGTTACTAAACACCAAAGCTCTTCTTTGAGATATTTTTAAGTAAAGAGGAACAACAAGTGGAATTTGAGCAGAAGAATGGAATGACAGCAGATTGGGGGTACCACGTGCTGAGAAACTGAACAACAAGACATCTTTTAGAGCAGCGGTCCTTAACCTTTTTGGCACCAGGGACCGATGCTCCTATGAGAATCAAATGCCTGATGATCTGAGGTGGAGCTAAGGAGGTGATGCTAGCACTGGGGAGCGGCTGCAAATATAGACCAAGCTTCGCTCCCTAGCCGGCCGCTCACCTCCTGCTATGGGGCCTGGCTCCTAACAGACTACAAACATGTATTGGTCCATGGCCTGGGGGTTTGGGACCCCTGCTTCAGAAGCACAATGTGATACTCTAAGAATTTAGTTCCACTGCTGGTAGGATTAGGAAAGAAAGACCCTGAACAGTCAGAAATGATAAAAGCTGACAGTGTGAGGATAAAAAAGAGGGAAGAGTTAAAGATTCAGATATTTCTTCCATATTAACCTCCATATTTCTTCCACCTATAACCTCAACTCTTAACATCAGTTTAATAAGACCTTTTTCAAGGGTCCATCTTGTATGCTGCCTCCATGTGAACTGCTTCAAAATGTTAAAAGAAATTACATTTATTGCTTAAACTATATGGCTGTTGATATGCTGCCCAACTATACAACAGTATTTTATTTGGCCCACTTTAGAACAAAATAGAATGATCTTTCAAAAACATTCTCTTTAAATTATCCTAGTGTTACAAAGACAAAAAAGTCACTTCAGTTTTAACATATGAACAACATTAAAATGACATATGAAGAATATTAAAATATATGTATAACAGTCACTATTTGGAACTGATAGCAGGCAAAGAGGTGCATGATGAACAATCCAAAAACATAAAGATTTAACTTAAAAAAAAATAAAAAAATAATATCAGTGTTCTCTTATTTCACTATAATCAGACTTATCTTATTCTCTACCACATGTCTCAAGAAGAAATGAATAGTACCACATAGCAGTTAAGAGCATAACAAAACAGACATTTTCAATTATATTTGAGAAATGACTTAAATAGGATTTTTTTAAGAGACACTGTTTGGCCAAAATCTCCACTGCAATGATTTTTACTGGAAAGATTTCATAGGCTCCCATGGCTTAGGTGAGAGAATTTGATCCCAAACTCCAAGCCAAAATTCTTATAAATCTATACTCATCAAATAAGATCACTCAGCTCCTGCTAAGCCTTTACTTGTTTAAGGTTTAATATGACAAACATCTCCTCATCTCAGTACACATAGGCTCTGTTACTAAGGGATTTGTACCAGAAGTAAAATGAGAGGAGGGATGACCACAGGTTTCTTGGGTTTCCAAAGTATGTCCTTTGCAAATTGCCCCTGATAAATGGCATACGATAGCAGCCCATTATTCTTTTCATCAGAAAGGCCATGGAGTTAGCAGCCCACACGAATCCAGCACTCAAGAATACTAACGTGCTTACAAACAAGAGAGGGATTGTCAGGAGACTCTGTACTTCTACTTCTACTTGTACTTGTCCTGAGATCTGGAATGTCCTCTTGCTCGTTTCTCCATCAGCCCTTCAAGGATCAGCTCAGTTTCTTTCTCCTTAAATCCACCCCCAGTACAGTAATGTGTTATCAGTACTTGAATTTCTTTCAGAAGCCTGCCTTCTTTCTTTGTCACTTTACCCTCTTCTGTCCCCTACCCTTTCCTCCTGCTTCTTTACCTCAGTGCCCCTAGGAAGACATCTGTCTAACACCCGAGCCCTCTCCAATTAGTATCCCAATCTCTGTTTGGAGATTTTCTCATTGCACTTTGTCTTGGGAAATAGTTGATTACCTCTCATAAGGAAGCCAAAGGGGTAATTTCTTCAGTACCCTGTCTAGTACAGACAGAGGCCAACCCTGAGAATAGGTCAATCTGAGGGTTTTTGAGGTTTTTAAATGTTGAACAAGTGACTTTACCATGATTAATATGGGGACAACTGGAGGTCAGAGTTGAGATACGAAGATCACAGGACCTTCACTTTGGCGCCTGCAGATTAGCCCTCTGCTGTGCCTATGGTTCTTGTCCATTATCCAGGTCTGGGCTCCCCGCTTCCCACTGATTCACTGAATCTGCATAATACTCATGAATTCTGTTTCCTTCCCTGAGTCAGCTTCTGTGACTTGATACTAAGATCTTTGACTGATACATCTCCCAATGTCAACTGTACCGAAATTGATCCTTCTAATTTATTATTGTTTCTCCAGCCATATAAGAACTATAGAAAATGCAAGACATTAATTCAAAGAACTGCTTCGTGACCAGAGTGACTGATTACTGGCATGAGCTTAGCTCTACTGCTGACTCTCACCTGCATTTCTACTCTTGAGATGCCCTTAGCACGCATTGAATAATAGATTATTAGTTATATTATCCTTGATTTAAGTATATTGTCCTGGTTTGTGTTCCCTGCATGGCTTAAATTCTGATAGCTGTATCTGCCCAGCTACCAACACTTTATAATTCTGACTTTAATTATTATATAGTCTGACCTCCATTCATGATGTATATTATTAATAAGTCTATCAGCCCCTTAATTTTCAGTTCCTGATGTTATTCAGAATGATAATCATAGATTAATAGAAGGGATAAAGAACCATCATTTTCCCCTGTCCAGACCTGTAAAGTACCCTAATACTTTCCTTCCTGGCCAACTAGAGTTGAAGGCTCCTAAAAGATTTATCCTGGCCTTGTCACCTCAAGGCCTTTATTCTAGGCTCAATTCCACAGGATTTCTATCTCTTTTAGTTTCCTTTTTGCTTCCTGTTGCCTTCTTTCTAGATTTTCCCTTTCTTTATTGATAATACTGTTGTACATTTCATAAGACTCTTTGACTTGAGTCTCTCTTCATGAGATCATTAGACTCGGAGTCATGTTCTAATTAATTGGGCAATAAGCTAAGTCCAGAGGGACTGGTTTCTATTTATTTAGGAAAGAGAGAATGTTACATCTACATCCACAACTGAAGAGAGTAGTTGTGTTGAGGTTTGTGGCACTGCCGTTTTTCTCTTTAGCATGATCACAGCTGCTACCCAATGTTGTTATTGAGTGGCAGGTACTGGCCCAAGTGCGTCAGGTACATAATCTTATTTGATCCTCAGAATTCCCCTCTTAAATTGGCATTATTTCTCTTTATTGGTGAGAAAACTGAAGGTCAGAGGCATTATGTATTATACAAGTTCATATAACTACTAGATGTTAAGAGTCAGGATAGAAACCCAAATTACTCTGATCCCAGTCTATTCTTTTAACCACTATACTATCATTCCAATTTGCCCCCTACACACACTCACTCATGAAAAAGTCAACAACTCCTAACCTGGTAATTAAGCCTTCCATGATTTGCCTCTTTTTGCCTTTCCAGAGTTATCTTTCCCTTTGTCACCACCCCTCTCTGCCACACAGAATCTGAACTCCAGGCAAATTAAAATGCATGTATAGACAAATAAGCTATACACTTAGATGGCCAGTCTTTTATTAATGAGATTTCCTCTGATTCAAAATATTCTTCCCTTATAAACTCCGTTTTCAGTCCTATTCATTCCATATGACCCAGATCAAATGTGCCCCATTCCATGAAGAAGCTTGCCCCATTTTTCTACTTGGAAATAACTGGCCGCTCATTTTAATTCCCATATTACTTTGTTTATTCTCTAAATAATCCATACCCATCTAACCCAACTATATGTTGAGTCCCTTGGCAGCTCACACTGTGGTTTTCCCTTCTCTATATGCCCTCTATACACTGCACTCTTGTGTACTAGGTTCAACTGCTGGATTCGCTTTCATGTACTTCTGCCTGATCATATTCCCAGCACATTCTGAGGGACAGGAATATGGTTGTCAGATGCTGGCAATCAGAGGCCATCAAAAATGCCCTTGTTCCTCTTCCTTCACAACTGCAGGCTCCAAATGCTCCATCTGGAAAGGTTCTCATACCAGGCTTGGAAAGGTCATATGCTTACACTTTACAAGTACAATGGAGAAGACTGGTTCCAACAGTCCTAGTAAGTAAAACATTAAGCAGCAGCTGGAACATACTGCCAAAGCTGAAGTTAATATGACACCTTTTAAAATGGTATCCTTAATATTACAAATTGAAAAACAAATAAACAATCATATAGAGTTGATAGTACAATGGAATATAAAAAGTATGTTCCAAGGACAACTTCTGATGGGCTGTCTGACAACATAATGAGAAAAACAATTGGTAATGGACTGCTTCTTTGCATGCTCCTTCCCACTTCCACATCACCTCCAGAGAGTCTGTAAACACAGCCTGGGACACTGTGTCAGCATATGTTCCATTTTCACACAAAGATGGAAAACATAACTTTGCAAATAAAAAGAGGAAAAAACTAAAGCATGTTTTCAAATGTGGAAAGCTTAACTAAGTAATAAGTATTCTAGAATGATAGCAGCATGTGACTTGGTCCCTTTTCATCTGGATATTACTTTAAGTTCCATTAAGATTTTCTTATTTCAAGTGAGGTGATCCCTTTGAAGAAGGTACAGCTATGAAAGACCCAAGGATATGCAGAGAGTAAAAACTGGCAAAATTTGATTAAATTGATCTCTATGTGCCTCTCTGTAAAGAAAACTAATAGAGGAGAACCAACACCCAAAACATACACCTAAAACAGAGCCAAGGAATGAACCCACTTATAGTTAAAATTCTCTACCAACATGCTGCCTCCAAGGAAAATGAATGTGACCAAGATGACTTTAAGGGTCCCTCAGCTTGACTAAACTTCAGACAAGTTTCTTCCTGACTACTAGCCTCTTCTATCTCTTTTCTTTGAGAATTTACTTAAGAAAATTTGCGATTGTAAATTCTTCTTCTGCCCTTTTCAGATGCAAATCTACACCCAGCCTCTGGCCTTTTCTCCTAACTTAGAAGTCCTTCTCAGTGGCTTGTGAGCCATGCTTTTGAAATGGAATCATCAAGAAAGACTGAGCTTTAGTCTCCCAGTCTCCAGGAAGGTAGGAGCCTAATTTAGATAAACTGCCATTTAACAAACACAGTGACTAATCTACCCACTAATTTCCTCCATAAACTCATAAATTCATAAACTCATGCCAGCACTTAAAAATTCTACTGCCTTTTGTTTCAGCAAAATTAAAACAATCTCTCTCCTCTACTGTACAGCCTTGGCCCCTATTGGAATAGTCATGGATAAAGTCTCCCTTTTCTGTTTAACTCCATCCAGTGTTGCCCAGTTCCAGGAGGTACTATCTATACTTTATTCACATTGGACTCGTGGAGTCATGTGACATGCTGGCTTGTACCTGTACATATTAGTTCTTACCATTGAGAACTTTCGTTGAAAGTTCTCTTTTTCTGTAGTCCTGGAGGATCTGAGTATATATGAGCTATATAGAACTCAATTTCAGAATACGGCCATTTTATTAGAATGGTTGGTTTTACACCCCTTGAGATGTTATTTTAGTGCTGGTTTTACCCAACTCATGGGTAGAAGCCAAAAATTTAATTCATATCCTCTGGGTGAGATTTTTCAATGTTGTGACAAAAATTCGATCCAAAACCACAAATCGCAGTGGTTTCATGACATTTATCCTAAACAGACACTTGTGGAGGAAATAAGTAATGTGACCAACTGCCACAAAAGTGTCCTTCTAAAACAAAATTTAAGTATAGAATCCAATAATTTATTCTCACATTTATAGAGTGGCACAAGACTTGTACCAAAGAGATTTCTTTTTAAAATTACATTCGTAAAGCCTATTAAGTGTGCTTTTATTAATTATTTGAGAGAATTATTGTACAAATTAATAAACTAAAATTTCACTTAAAGTGAAGTAGGGGGAACAGAAGCATGGAGCTCTCATACCCAACATCGATCCTGACACACAACAGAGGAAACTGCAATAGCTCTTCCCAACTCCCCTTACCCCTCTGTAGACTTCCTTCTTCGTTTTAGTGGACTCGCACATGGCCCACCACGGTAACATGTTCCAGATTGCAATTCCTTGTTGTTCCCAAATAAACCCATTTTGCTGGAGAAACATCTGGCTTATTATTTTGTTTAGGGTCAACATTATAAATTCCAACACACATTATACATCACAAATTGAGTCATTTGAGACATTCAATCTCAATAATCACAAAGCTAATTGATTCTGTCTCTCTTTGTCCCAAAGAGAATAGTTGATGTTATATAATTACGTACACTTCTATTAGTGAGGATTGAGAACTCTCTTCCTTAAAGATAACAATTTTCCATTTAATTATATATAAAATTTCCTTTCTCCAGCAAACTACTTTCCATATTTTTAAATAAACTTTTTTCCTTATTTTTAATGTAAAATAGTACATGATCATTATAACAATCTGGAAAATAAAATAGAAGGAGGAGGAGGAGAAAAATATCTACAATTTTACCAAAGAGAATCACTAATTTTTGGTATAGTATCTTCTAGTCTCTTTTTCATACAGTTCTTTTTAAAGAAATAAAAACATAAGTTGCAATCATATTTATTAAACTCTAAGCAGTCTGGGTTATCTTAACTGTATAACCCAGTATTTTTTCTACATTATTACTTGTTCTTTTCAAGCATCCTTTTAAATAACTATACAGTATTTCACTGAGTAAATGTTAATACTGAATCCTTGCTTTCCTATTAAGCATATGCTTAAGCATCAGAATATGCTAAGTAAAATCTGAACTACTGGGTTGAACAGATAAGGGAAAGAATCTTCATATTTATTCCTATTAATCACTGTTGAATAGTGTAAAATTCTCTGCTCTTGTTTAGACTTATTCAGAAGCCATATTTGTCAGTGATACAATCACAGAGCATGGCTTTAGTGAGCTTAGGGATTGGTGGTTTTGAAGCATAGGGTCATAGAGGTACAGTACTTTTATAAGGAGGTCATCATCACCTTTCTACTGAACAAATAGTTGAATGAATGAGCTGTCCATAATCAATAGCTGGAGTCTCTTACCATCTGAGTCCCTATAGAGGGACCATAGCTTTCATCAGATCCTCAAGAAGACTGTGACCTAGCAAAAAGTATTTAGCCAGTAAATACAGGGAGAGTTCAATACATATCAAAAAATTAATAATGACACATATCCATCCTAGTGTGTAATCTTCCTTTTCTGTGAGATTAGAGCAGCTTATTTTTGTTTACATGTCTGTAAAACGTTGCCAACCTAGAATTTACTCCATCAGTTCTCAATCTTGTTTTCCTCAGAGAGACACATGTGGCAGATGAAATTCACATGTAATACACTAGCACGGCTTCTGCGAATGGTTCAGAAGGTCATGCCTTCCTCAATAACTCCTGGACTGAAAGAGAAGGGGTCTACAACCCTTGCCATGCTCTGATGACAGAAGCATGAGTCCTGACCTTAGGTTATATCCTTTGAGTAGACAGGATGTCCTTTTTTAATTCATGCAGAGGTACCATATCAGCTAGTGGCAATCATGTTACACACAAAGGACAAACCTCTGTTTACATGCTACTCCCAGCATTAGGTGTAAATTTACCTCTTTTACCACACTTAAGAAAGTGAACAAGGTCTTATTTTCTAAAGATCTCATTATATGGACTATCTAGTTATTGTAATTTATGTTAAAATGTAAATACTTAGATATTATTATTATTTAATTATGTTTGGTAACAAAAATATTGGCAATTTGATCTACCTCATAACTAACATGCAATGCTATTGTGAGAAGAAATTTTTGAATATAGATTTGGAAGTTGTTTATTCATTTATTTTTAATCTCACCTGTTCCCTAAAGTTCTAAGGTGGCCCATATATAATATATGATAAAACAAGATATAACTTTAAAAATAAATGAATGGAGAAATGATGGATCAGAGAGAAAAGGAGAATAAAAAAGATAAGATAAAATCAGGAATAATGTTGACAGACAAGTTTATATTGCAAGATGAGATCCTAGTGCTTAGAACTTTGTCATGAATTTAAAGTAACTTTTGCAAGAGACAGCTCAAAAAGACAAATAGACATACCCTTTTAAGTGGAATATCCATGTCTAAAACCACCAGCTTCTGATATAGAATGGTAGTTTAAAAATCTATTTGTTTTATTCATAAGATAAAATCAGCCATTTGTTCATCATAGAAGCACAGCTAATCCTGGTACTAAGATCTGACAGAATTTCTTCCAGGAGTCCTGAAAGGACTCTGTGGTATATAAATATAGTAAATAGAACCACATGCCTCATAAATCTTTATCTTTTAGCTTCCTCAATATAGACTTTTGGATTCACAATACATTACAATTCAGAAAACTATATTTTAACAGAAATTAAATAATGTGGTTTGAGTATATAGTCTTTTGCCAACCTATCTCAGAGAGAGATTATAATCTATTTAAAATACGGTTTTCAAAGTGGTCATCTACTTACAGGAATCAACCTGCAAGAGTGTGGGTGGAGCTGAAGAATAACTGTCCCTTAAATGGCACGTGACCTAACAGCCTGTCACAGGTCACATACTTGCCTTCATTTAATTTTGTTATTTTTTTGGCCTTTGAGTTTGTAATACTTAGTATAGAGGATTAGATGACTTATAACTCCATCAAGAAATTCTTCGTAAATATTCTTTATCTCATTCCAGCATTTGATAAGCCTTTTGGAGCAGTGACCTTAAAATAATATCTTCCAAGAAGTGCCTTGAATACAGCTATTATATGTTGCTAATTGAGCACTGATTATACAAAACAGCAAGTAAGGATATGACCAGCATCTACTTATGAAGGCTAATAAAGTCTACCCTACTTCTTCATGGAAGGGGATCAAAGAAGGGTGATGATTGAAAAACAGTACACACTTCCTATTAGGCCTTTCTCAGTTCGTGGGAGGGAGTACAACCATCTGAGTATCTGAGCAGAAGATGATAGCTGAGCAACCACGCATGCTGTTCACCTGGGCATAAAAATCACAGCTAGAAATTGCTATTTAATCCTCAAGAAAACTATTTCACTAACATGAATTCAGTAATATTAATGTAAAAATGTGTAAACTCAAGCATTTTTAACCCGTGACCAATTTCTGATCATGAATTTAACAGGCAAAGTAAGCACGATAAAAACTTAACAGAGATTTTGGCGACCTAACAAAAAGCCTAACAGTGATTAATAGCAGAATAATCACACCTAGTGCCAACCAGCTTCTGATATGGAAGAGGAACTCAGAAATCTTCCAGATTCTACTGCTTTTTATTCAGTGATGTGACAGAGGGGATTGATTTACATAAATTTTAAAGTAGAATATAGTGTAAATTAGATAATTAAGTAGATGAATTTATCAAAGTTATATGTTACCTACATTGGACAAAACTGTATATAAGGTTGTCAAACACATATTTTAGAACTAATCTATGATAATTATTAAATTATATAATTAAATTATTAAAATTATTCAATTACTAAAATTGAACCTCACCATATCCTCCAACTGCATTCTCTATTTGCCTTTTCTGTCTTTAATTTCTCCATAGCTCTTATCACTATCTAATATATTACCTATTTTACTTATTTATCTTACTTATTGTCTGATGCCCCTAATAGATTTTACACTCATTAGGACAATAATTATTTTTCCACTTCACTGAGCCAGGGATTGTATCTCTCTAGTGGGTATAAATTTTCCTAGCACTTAGTGAGTATTCGATGAATATCTGTGAATGAATAAACAGAATTTTGAAGTCAATTTTCTTTAAAATATATAAAACCAAAGTGAAATAATAGAGAAATTTAAGAGTTTTTCCAGTGGAAAGTGTTACTGTCTATATTGCTTTTCTTTTGAAATCTTGGTGGTAACAATCACAGCCAGTTTGCTTTTTTCTACAATAATTTCAATACATTCTTACCTCTGAGAATTATAATTAGAGAAAATAAAAAACCGATGGTTTTGGCAAAGAACGTTCTCATAAGATGATACAGATAATGGGATGATAAATAATCAAAACTTTAGGGAAAAAAGTAACCTCTGATTGTATACCACTGAAGGGCATGCCAACCAGATATATACCACACAATTATGTCATATCTGTGTTACTAGATGACTTTGTAGCCATGGCAGAAGCACTCCTTTGTTTTGCAATTTAGAATGATTAAAATGTTGGGATAACAGAGCCTCAGAAATTAAGTTTTTCACTATTACAATTCCTTTATATAATACGTATGCTATTGAAATGTCCAGATTTATCTGTTGTTCATGGAAAGTTATAATTCAAACAATGAAAAGAGACAAGGACAGCTGGTAGGAAAGACTTGTAATCTGTTTAGTACATTAAGTTAGGTCTAGGTGCTATCATGTAACATGTGTGTCCCACAAGCACATTTTGGCCATCAACAGTCATCCTAAACCTGAGTAAGAATTCAACACAGACTCCAAATGCTTGAACCATCAAGGATTTTCCTTTTAAAACAGGTTTTCAAGTGACTGTGAGTTTATCCATTGAAATAGAACCTCTCAAACCAAGAAGAATTGAAATTTAGATAAGAGGATAACCAAACAAAAAAAACTCAGTTCAGCTTTCAAGTAATATGAAAATCCTTACACATTAGCATCCCCTTACTAATTTTGCTCAATGAAGCTGTTAAGCTCAATGTCACTGTTAACACCATCGCCTTAGCAAAGATATGGTTCTGAGATTTCCGTATAGAAAGACAGAGACTCAAAAAAGGAGCAACAAGTAGAGTTGAAGATTTAGGAACAAAAATATTTCCTTTGATGATAAGTCATTGCCTTTTCCTAATTAACTAAAATATCTCAAATTAAAGCAATCTCTCTTTATTTTTATTTTGACATCATCTTTATGTTTTATCATCTGGTGTTCAGAAAGTACAAAGCATACAAAGTTCTTGAAAAGCCTTTACAGAATCATTATAACTTAGAGATCAGACAGACCTCAGTTTGAATACTTCACCCCTCATTAGCACTATCACCTGGAGCAGGTTACACTCCCTCTTTAAGCCAGAGCATCCTCATCTGTAAATGGAGCTGATGATGCTATCAAATTCAGGATTGATGTAAGGTCTAAATGAAATGATCATGCAAAGCCCTTAGCACAGTGTCTGGTATATCACAAAAGAATGATAAATATTAGCTAGTATTAATAGATACCAATGTTGACTACACACTATTAATTTTTCACACTTGGTCATATTCTAGGCTAACCTAAATCCAAGTGGTGAAGTATCAGAATTCAGATAAAAAAGCAAGGAATGAATGGGCAGGCTCCAGAAGCTGTGGTGTAGGTGTGATTGCTAAGCCTATCATTAATTACTCAGATCTGAAACTCTTGGCAACGGTTGAGGCCAGCTGCCTTTAAGTGAAATTCAATTTTCTATTTCTCAAGAGCTCTAAAACAGTTCAGGCAAAAGTCCCTACTAAATTACACTCTTCTGGTTACTTGGGAGGACAACTTACTAATTGACGTGGTTCCTTGACATGCTCAACCCCATTGACATTGTTCTCCAAGATTATTTCAGCAGCAAATCCCTAGGAGGTCTCTAACTCAGGACTTCTCTCCATTTAGAAATGGTTCACCTCTAAGATGGCAAATTGAAAATCCACTCTCCCCCTACAGGCATTTTAGCTACTTCATTTCTGATTTCTTCACTCATAAATGTTCTCCTCAGTGCCACTATTCTTTCTCATTAGCTAGAGAACACCACCCCCTTTCCCACACTCTGAAAAACTCCAATACAGAAACAAAACAAAACATCTAGAACTCTAATCTAGCCCAGCAACTTTCTCTCGCATTATGTTTTCATATGCCTTCTGGCATCTCACATACAGCATACTTAAATTCAAAGCCATCATTTTCTCTAAAAAGACAATTTCTCCTTATTTCCTTAACTCTTTCTTTTTAAAGTAACCCAAATATCCTAATTACTGGTCAAACATTCATTTCACTAGATATACTTACTGATGATAACTTAGTATCACAAAATGAGAACTGATAGTTGTTTTAAATTAAAAATATTCACTGCTAAGCTAACTGAAAAAAAAAATCAATATAGGATATGCTCAATTAATGTCTAATAATGATTGTAACTGTTTTGGAAATCATTTGCTTGTTGAGACAAATGACTTTCTTTCTCTTTCCTTTTTTATTAAAAAAATATTGGGGTGACATTGATTAATAAAATCAAATAAGTTTCAAGGGTACAATTCAACAGTATGCCATATATATATATATTGCATTGCGTGTTCACTCCCTAGTTAGATTTCCTTCTGTCACCGAATATTTGACCGCTTTTACCCATTACAACCTTCCCTCTTCCCCCATTCCGACTGGTGACTTTCTATAATGGCAGTATATTTCAAACAATGGTATCAAATATATTAATTACAAAAGTAAACCATTTTAGTTGAGATAATTACTAAATTATTATAATCACTCAAGTTTTACTTTAATAATTTATAAGAATGTAATCTTTTATTAACTCATGATCAGAATTTCTCTTCAGACATTCCTGTGGCTTTGATTTACTATGTAGTTACACTTTCAGGGCAAGAAAAAGTTTCACATGTCAAAGTAGTTATCTGGCTAACTGTACAAAACAGATCAACATTCCTCTTTTCAAATACAGTAACTACTGCACTATCAGAAAATGCTTCTGACAAATGGCATGACCACTCTGGGAGCTGGCTCTTCTGTTGGTTATTACTAAGAAACTGGGCATTTCGCATATATCTAAAGTTATATCAGAAATTATATTTGAAAGCTTGGAAGCCACATATAGCTCAGCTTTATATCAACTGTAATTTATATCAAACAGATTTGATTAAGAATTATTTCATATATAGCAATAGGTAAAAATACAGGGTCTGGAACTGGCCTGCCTGAATTTAAATTTGGTTTAGCTCTTTGAATATGAGTTACCTTGAGCAAATCACTTAACCTCTATGCCTGTTTCCTCAACTGTAAGAGGGCAATTAATACCTACCTCAAAGAGTTTTTAATGAGGATTAGATATATTAATTAATGTAAAAAATTGAAACTGCCTGATTCATAGTAAATTTTCATTCAATGTCTGCTATGAACATTTTCTTGAGGAAAGGCAATATCAATGAGCAAAATGAATTTAAGAAATAAGAGAGACACAAATGTTCATTAGGCACCCATCACATGCCACATTAGTTTTGGCTCTTTTATACAGATTATCTCATGTTGTTCTCACCATGGTCATGTAGAAAATTATAAACTTACCTGTTATGGAGAGGTCAAAATTGAGACTTAGTGAATTTAAGTAACTTAGGGAAGGGTACAAAACTGCCATACAAGAAGCCAAAATCAGAACATAACCTCTCCAACTTCCTGACTTTCAACCACACAAACAGTCTTCTTCCCTTTGAATAAAAGTCTTAATTCCATAATTTTAGAATCCTTGAATTTTTAAGATTAACTACATCTTAGATATAATCTAGTCAAAATAATCATTTTAAAAAATGGGAGAAGACACAGGTCTTACACCCTACACAAAAATTAAGGTAAAAGGGAACACAGACATAAATGTAAAACACAAAATATATAAAGTTCCTAGAAGATAACATAGGAAAAAGCCTAGATGATCTTGGATATGATGATTTTTTTTTTTAGGTACAATACGAAAGACACAATGAAAGAAGTCAGTGAGAGTCTGACTTGATTAAAATTAAAAACTTCTGTTATATAAAAGACATTATCAAGAGAATAAAAAGACAAACTACAGACCAGGAGAAATTTTTCAAAAACACATATCCAATAAAGGACTGTTATACAAAATATACAAAGAACTTTAAAACTCAACAATTATAAAACAAACATCCTAATTTAAAAATGGGCTAAAGACTTTAACAGACACATCGGCAAAGAAAATATACAGATGGCAAATTATCTTACATTGCTGTTGGGAATGCAAAATTGTACTGCTACTTTGGAAGACAGTTTGGTGGTTCCTTACAAAACTAAACATACTATTACCATACAATCAGTAATTGCTCTCCTTGGTATTTACACAAAAGAGTTGAAAATTTAAGTGCATGCAAAAACCTACATGCAGATGTTTATAGCAGCCTTATTCATAAATGCCAAAACTTGGCAGCAATTAAGATGTCCTTCAGCATGTAAATGAATAAATGAATTATAATTCATCTAAACAATATTATTCAGTGATAAAAAGAAATGGGCTATCAAGACATAAAGGAAACTTAAGTATATATTACTAAGTGAAAGAAGCCAATTGCGAAGGCTACGTATTGTGTTATTCCAATTATATGACATTCTTGGAAAGGAAAAACTATGGAGACAATAAAAAGATCAGTGGCTTCCATCAGTTAAGGGTAGGGGAGATGAATAAGCAAAGCACAGAGGATTTTTAGGGCAATAAAAATACTCCATATAATATTATAATGATGGATATGTCACACATTTTTCCTAACCCATTGAGTATATAACATTAGGAGTGAACCTTTGGGTAAACTATGGACTTTGGGTGACTAAGATGTAGCAATACAGATTTATCCTCAGTAAAAAACAAAAACAAACAAAAAAAGCACCATTCTGGCGACTGACATTGACAATGAGGAAGGCTATGGGGTATGGGAATACGGGGTATATGGGAAATCTCTGTATCTTCCTCAATTTTATTGTGAACCTTAAACCACCCTAAAAAAAGAGTCTAACCAAAGTAGGAGCATAATGAAACTTAGAGTGTTTAAGTGGTTTACCTTGAGAACCTGTAGTGATCCTACTTTTTTCTTTCTTTAGCTATCAAGATGTTTTTATACTTAAATCATCCTCTTTGAATGTCAAAAACATCCTCTTGGCGATTATTCACATTAGGCAGAAATCTGATGAATATGCATAGGCCATGATAACTGGGGACAGCCACTAAGGAAAAGGTGAGCCAGATTCTAAGACTAAGATAAAAAATAATAGCTTTGTTGATCAATTACAGTTGTGCCAAATGGGGAGTTAGGTTTCACTTGAAAAGGAAATGAAGAGAGAGAAAATGGTGGTGTTGATGTGTGAAAGGAACTGACAGATTTTCCATACCTCCTTTAAAAGTTATTATAATCTCTTCTATTTCCTATATCTTCACTGTCTTCCTTTACTCCAGCTCCTTCTTTTCCTTTGTGTGATAAATGTGATCTAAATTTTTCTATCTGGGAGAAACAGTCAAAAGAGCCTGCCTGGATAAGTCTTCAGCTGCCACTTTCTCTCCTTCCTCCTTTAAGAAATTTGACCACTCGACATGTCCTCCTTATCACATCCCTTATCATTTCTCAAACTATGGCAGTTTCTCTCTCCCAATCAGCTGAAATAGATCTTGCTCTGAAATTCAACAATCATTTCACATTTCGCATTCAGTTTCATGTCCCTCCTTCAAATTTCACCATTGATTCCTTCCTCCTTCATTAAATTTTTTTTCTTCTTGTTTCTGTTTTAATTTTCTCTTGGTTCTCCTTTTTCTCTCATCCTTTGACCTTGGTGTCCTCTTCCTATCTACTCAGGTTCCTCACGGTTTCATTGTCTGGTTCTTGCTACTCTCAGTCCACATGCCTAAACTGAGTTTCCTTTTCTGCAACTGTACTTTCTCTGCCTTTCCAGCCTCATTTCTTACCATCCCCTCTGTGAACTCTAGGTTCCAGCCATATTATTCCTCCAATATCTCATGTTCCTTCAGAATCACATGCCTCTGTCCAGGCTATTCCTTTTATTCGGATGGCCCTTTTCTTCTTTGGCTTCCTGGTAATCGAGCTTAAAAATCATCTTAACTGAATACCTAAAACACAGTCAGCTGCTGCTGCTTCTATAGTCTCATGAGTCCTGCAGCACTGATCACATTCATTTGTAACTGGAGTTCCCCTCCAGTAGATTATAATCTTTAAAGCACCTCCTTGCAATACATCATTTATCCTCATAGCCTTGGTACTCTCATAATACCTAGAATTCGATATATCCTCCCACAATTAGTTTTTGTTTTTGATAGTTTGATCAGTGAACAAATTTGGAATTATGGGGCAAGCGGCTGACACTCATATTTAGAGAGGCAAGAGAGCACAGAGCTGAGGCTAACGTGGCTGGAAAAGGGATTTGTGGCTGAGGGTCTAAGAAAGGTCAGAGAACTTTGGGGCCTGAGGAATTTAGATGTGGCAGCAAGACTGTTGTTGGAAGTCCTCCTTCAACCCAGGGTATGAAAATACTATGCTCTTTCAACAAGGTTTGAATAAAAAAGAAAGCTGAAAGGATTAGGATTTCTGGGGATTTCCACTTTCCAAACACCATTTTTTTTTTTTTTTTTAGTTTAATAGCCTTCATAATGTTTTATGTTTATGAGAGCTTTTAAGCAGGTTTCTTAACCTAACATAACTGACAACATGCCATTAAGATATTTTACAAGAGGGCATGAGGACTGCCTTGCTGATGTATACCCAGATACTTCCTGAATGAGGTATATGTTACGAACTGGGATAGCTTCCAAAACAACGACCCAGACTTGCTTTTACAAATGTCATCTGTACACTGAAATGACTATACAGATATTCATGTACCTAGTCACTCCATTTATAAATGACAGATCCTTTAACTAATTTAGAGGCATAGACCTCCTATAAGAGTGAAAAATAGTTAAAGAGAAATAAAATGAAATACTAACAAAAATAAAATATTGTATTGGGTTTAAAAACAGTATAGAACAATTTAATAAAGAATCTTTTTTTAAATTCTGTGAAGCAATAAAGTAAATTAATTTCATTTTTAAATCAATTAAATATCAATTTCGTTGAGGTTAAATTTTATTTTGGAACTTGATTAAAGTGATCTTAAACATTTCAGAATTAAATTTGTCTTTAAATTCCTAAATAGATGAGATTAAAATAGTTCATTTTTACCTTCCTTTCACAAACACTAATAAGTAGTCCCAATAACAAAATGGTCAGGGTCCTATGTGTAGACCTTAAAACGTGCACCAAAATGACCAGGACTGCCTATGTGGTAATATTTGCATCTGACAAGTGACAGCTAGAGCAATTTTACTGATTTTGAACAGATTATATTACTCAGTTTATGAATGCCAAACAAACACATAAACAACACAGATGATACGATGTACAACTTAATTAGAAAAGACAGTGCCTGTGCACAGATGGTCACACACATAAAAGATCAGAATCCAAATGTTGTTACACTTCAGAAGGCAGTCATGCACGTGTGGAACAGTTAAAGAAATCGAGAAGGATGAGTTTAGAAAAGAAAAGACGACAGGACAGAGAAGAACAACGTTTTACATAAATGCACAGCTATAAAGGGCAGTGACGCCTTTTACAAGCAGGCAAATGAGGCTCCTGTCCTGGGTCCCAGCCCTCAGGAGCTCCCACACTTGAAGTGCCTTCCTTGAAATTTACTTTTTGCTTTGAAAATAGCTTTAGTGAGGTATAATTGATATGCAGAAATCTACACATATTTAATGTATACAATTTGATGATGTTTGACATAAGCATGAACCCATGAAACCATCACCACAAAATAAGACTTATCTTTCACTTCCAAAAGTTTCCTTTGTGTGAGCACACGTGTGTGTGTGTGTGTGTATGTGTGTGTGTGTGTGTGTGTGTGTGTTTAAGAACTTAAAATGACAAATTTTTAAGTATGCAATACAGTATGATTAATTATAGGGAGTGTGTTGGGATGGCAAACCCACACCAGAACTGCATGGGACCCATTCCTGTTTTATCTATTTGAGGTCTTCTCCAATGTTTTGTTCCAAGCATCAACCAGGTGTTCTGAGGAGCTTAAGGACTCACAGGGCTTAGTGACCTTGTCCTAGTTCCAGGAGAGCAGCCTGTCAAGGAATCCTTCCCACTGGTCAGTGAAGTATTTCTTTCATAGAACTGTACAAGACTAGGTCACAAAAATGATGCCTACATAACTGATTTTGAGTGATGTTTATTCATGTTGGACAGAGGGTGAGTTCAGGGTTCTGGGAAACCAGTGTCTACCACTAGCCTTAGGGATTGAGCTTCATGGGTCCAGGCATTAGCCTGCCTATGTTCCACCCATTATGATGCCGCTGGTCTACAGCACTTAAGGGCAGCACAGGTTGCAACAGGCTTCTTTGTTCTGTGGGCTCCTTGCCCACTGTATCCAAGGCTGTCATCCCTCCCCCTTTCCAGGTTCCCTGTTAGCTGTCAGGAAGTCATCTGGTGGTGGCCATGTCTATCTTCTACTCAGAGGCCTTTCAAAGCCAAATTCCACTGATGTTAAGGGACCCTTCTGATCAAACCCTCTCTTGCCTTCTATTGATGTGATATTAATACTTCCCCAGGCCAGTCTTAAACTATATGGTCAAGGGACATATATCCCTTACATGAAGGGGCCACTCCTCTCTCTACCCAAGGGCCTTTCACCTCCTCCCTCCTGGTGGCATGTATAGAAGGCAGGACACAGTCTACATTTAAAAAGATTACATTCCAGGAATGCAGTGATTATGGCCTAAAGAGTTCAAGAAAAGATGTGGTTGGAAGATGTGTCATTCTATGTTCACACTCTAAAATTCCGAATAGTAAATTTAACATGACTAGATAACAAATTACGGTTCACGTTTCCCTCCATCCTTTGAATAAGACATTCATTTGTGGTTATGATTATGCAACAGGAATAACCTCTGAGGGAGCCACCAGAAGCCAGTATTCATGGGAAGAACAACAGATGATATAGTGTCATGAATAATGATCTAACCAGCATTAAATAAATGGCATTATGGGACTGCAGAAGATGTATGATTTTTCAACAGAAATAGGTTCTGAAGATTTGTGGCATTGAAAATAATAATAGCACTGCTACCTTTTTCTCATGATTGGGAAGTAATAAATTAGCCAGAAATTGTGCATTTAACAATAAAGAACGTGAAGAAATGGGTGAAATTTTAAGAAGGAAGAGTTCTATTGACTAAAAAGTACTTCTTAACGCTTATTCTTGTTCATACATTGAAGCCATTTTTTGAACATTTTCCATGATCAGAGAGTTCAAGCAATGCTGACCAAATGTCATCAATGTTGACAGCTGCATTGTATAGCAGTTTAAAACAAATGATCTTCAAGGTGGTGCTGAATTATTACAGTTTGGGACGTTCACTCATTTGATGAGAGATATTGGAATTTCCAAAATGGGTTTAAAGTAGTTTTCCATGTTAACTCCAGGTTTCTACAAGGTATTTCCTAGGGTTTCTCAAAATAAAAGCATGAAGCTGATAGAGATTTATGAGTTTAAAATGTGCCCATCAGGTATCCATTTTGAAAAAGAATCCCCTTGAAATAGATTTTTAAAATCTTATAAGACTGTTATTCTCCCATTACGCCGTTATGCTGACTAAACTACATGGCTTTGTGCGACGACTGCGAGTGCTCCCACTGCAGTAACAACATAAACCATGCAGTGTGGTTTCTAGAATCCTTGGTTTCTGTTTCCTTCCTCTTCTCTCCTCTGACCCATCCAGTTCCATCACTGCCCTCACGTAACTTTACCCCTCTACAGGTATTCTGGACAAAACGACAACAATGAACTACTGCTACTACTACTTTTTCTTCTTCTTCTACTACTACTCCTTCTATTTCTACTAACTCTACTACTACTAAACCTAAGATATTCCCAAATACTCCATTTCTTCTTTTATGACTCATGTTTGACTTCTAAGTGAATTTGAATTCAAATGGGATTATTAAGAGTGCCATTATATATTGTTCTCTTAACATGCAACAACCTAGCAAAAACTAGTGTAGTGAAAGAAGAGAAGGCTGAACAAGTGGGTATGTCAGGGACTGTACTCAATAACCTCTGGTCAGCTCTTTTTTAAATGGTAAGTTGTTTTTCTTCTTCATATTGTCTTTAGGAACTACCTTAGCGGATAATCTTCAGGTTTGCTCACTGTCTCCCTACTGGGTCTAGTAGAGAGCCAATGTATACTTTATGTTCACAGTAACCTATCTCAGCAGGGTTCACTGTTACCTTTGATTTGCAGGTTCTGTGCCTGAATCAATCTTAGCTCAGATTATCGGCACCTCAGCAGTGCCCTCCCACAGTCCCATGGTCCACTTCCAGGATATGGTGCTCCTCATATCGCATGGGGTCCTAAATGACCCATTATGTTTTTCCATCACCCAATAGTCATGCATTGGGAGATATTCTTCCTGGTCTTCCCTGTCATAGTTTGTAAAAAAAAACAAAAAACGAAAAAAAAATCTGGGCTACTGTCCTATTTTCCCTAAAGTTTCCCTGATTCATTACCATGCCTCAGATTTGGGACGAGGACCCTAATTTGAAATGCACCCAGTGATGGGCACCCAGAAACCCCTCTACTTTACATAAAGCACTCTCTGGAATAGCACTTTGCTTCTAATATGCCCCCACGCACAATGTCTTCCCTGCACTGGCAAATACTTGCCGCCTGCTAGATACCTGTACTACCTGCTGATGTGCTCAATCAAAAAAAAAATCGGACCCCTTGCAGAAATGTGACTAGTAATTTTGGCTTCCTGGAGAAGCCCACAGGATCAGTGGGGAGGATGTGGCCTCTTGTTGGCTTGAAGTCTCTAGTTTCTTCCCTCTCTGCTGGTGCCGAGAAGCCTGACCTAAAGCCTGGGGTGAGCATAAGACCTCAGTCAGAGAGACAGCTGTAGTAGGGTAGGTATTCATTTGCTTTTAAAGTGGTCAGGCTTTAATATTACCTAACTTCATTTCCCAAAAATCCAGTTCCCTAGGAAAAACCTACCACTCAGAACTAAGTATGGCCGTATCTCCTAGTATTCAGTTGCTTGAATAGCACTTGAGCTTGGTATAAGCTTTGGCACTCTAGTGACCCAGCGCTGTGATTGTCTACTTTCCTCCCTCTCTCTGTATGTTCCTCGTTGTCCTGGACTCATACTGAAGCCTACCTTATAAGTCGACAATAACAAAAAGTCACATAATATGATTGATAATGTTTCTTTTGCTTTTTCCAAGAATTTCATCTAAAATGGAGTTCATTCATTTTCAATGCAACTTCTTTATAGCGATGGCTTTGAAGTTCTACTTACTGACAGCTAGAGTAATATGAAAAACAAGGCTGAAGAGGCCTTTTCAAATTCTTCAACTACTGCTAGTACAAGTGACACTAAACAATAGCCAAAATCAACAGTTTAGGCTTAGAGATGCTAATGCAGGTTAACATTTTACTTTGAAATTCACATGTATGGCAAGAAACCCTGTCTCCAAAGCAAACTTGCATGCTGCTCTGTGGTTCCCCAGAAATCTATCCTCTAGTCCTCTATCCGCTCTTACTCTATTTAGGACAGTGGGACCAAGGCCAAGATATTTCCTTAGCATAAAATTATCTCCACCTGAATGTGTAACTGAAATCCTGACAAAAGGAAAATTATTTTGGAGTAAGATTCGATTTTTTTTTTTAAATGGCTATTCAGTGACTTAAAAGACACAGCGTTCCTCATACACATGGATATTTCCTGCCATATCTGGATTTAATACTGGTTCTAATTGAGATTCAAAGCACTATACATATTCTACATCATAGATCTTATAATGTTCACAATGTTCAAAAGTCTAGGATATTCAAGTCACCATTAAAAAGGTTCCATATCCTTTGGATTTATAACTGATCTTGGGAAAGAAGCACATATACATTAATATAAATAAACGAATTTTCAATTCACTCTGTGAGTATCTGCCAAATGCAGAAACCCAAGGTATATAGGAGCACAACTTGAAGCAGAACTTATGTGACAGAGCTTCAGAATCCAGAAGAACAAGCAGCACTGAGTGGTCCAATTACTTCACTAGTAAAAAGACGTTTGTTTCTACAGACTATTTTAAAAATCCAGAAATATTTTAAAAAATTAGACTGTCTTCATTAATAAGCAATTTTATTTTTAAAAAGTTATTTTAACACTTGTACATTTGCAGTAGAGTGCCAAATAGCCACAATATGGTTTATCAACACTTGTTCATTTGAAAAAACACAGCAGATAACCAAAATAAGATATTTAATACATTTGGAGTAACTTTAGTTACATTGGGCACAAGGAATGGTTTTATTTGACAAGTTATATAAGAATGAGAGGACCATATTTAGAGCTTTACATTTATTTCAATCAACATAGTTTCATTACCTATCAAATAAAGTTCAGTTTATAGCTCCCTGCAATCTCAAGACCACTGGTACTGCACAAATTCCTAAGTCAGTCAAAAAGTAAGAAACATCTGAGATTGAGTCCCAGCCCCACCATTTTAAGCTATGTGAATTTAGGCAAATTTTGCAACCCTTCTGGTTACTTTTCTTTTTTAACACCTTTTCATTATTTTGTGAATTGCTAGATTACATTTATGAAGCAACCACTACATTCCTAGCACGTGGATGGCTCTGAATAACTATTAGTTATGAAAAATCTTACCAATTAAAAAAGATAATTAAAAATAACGAAGCATTTTCATCTATTGAGCTTAGAAAAATAACAAGATAGCAGTGAATTAAAGGTGCCATGAGAAAGCATCCTCATATATTGGCATGGCAGGTTAGACTGAAACTGTGATAACTAATATGGTAGCTATGAGCCACAAGTGACAACTGACCACATGAAATGTGATTAATCCAAATTGAGATAAGTGTTACGTAAAGTGACATCAGATTTCCAAGAATTAGTTTCAAAAATGTAAATGACCTCATCAGCAATTTTTATATTGATGTGTTGAAATGAAACATTGGCTTAAATGAAAAATCTTAGCTTCTTAAATAAATAAAAAAACTTTAAATTCTTAAACTTTGCAAATACTGTAAAATTTACTTCCTTATTATTGAATTCATTACTCTGAATTCAAAATATTACCTGATTTTTTTCTCTTATCTGTTTTCCAGGGAAGAAAGCACTTTTAATCTTATCCTTAGCTCACCTGCTTGAGTGTAATTTACATTTTAAATAAATCAATTTCTACCTATAAGAAAGAACATGTAAAAAAAATTATCTTAGAAAGTATTGTAATCATGCATATTTTACAGTTCTTTATATCGTCAGCAATTTCTAGCTATTTAGACTGAATTCAATTGGTTTGTGACTTGGAACATAAATGTATGCATTCATTCAATAATTGTCTGTCACCTTTTCTATGCCAGTTTTTGTATATACAATTATTAAATAGAAGATATGGAGAGACTGTCTGGTTTTCTCTGGTCAATTTTATTATTTATTCTCTTGATTGATACATTTATTTATTTACTCATCATTAATTAAACACCTACTATGGGCTAGGTACCATTGTAGGTGCTAGAGAGTACAGTGAACAAAATAGTTTGTTTTTATGTTTAACTTCTAGAGGGAAGAAAATCATAAACCAGTAAACAACAAATTTATATGTCAAGTTATGATAAATCAAAATAGAAAATATATGTCAAGGTAAGGAGACAGACAATGATTGAAGGGCTGAATCTTAAATAGAGTGATCAGAGGCCTCTCTGATGAGATGCTATTTGAGCAGAATGGAAATGATGAGGTGAGCCTCATAGATATTTAAATAAAGAACATGCTAGTGGGAAAAGCAGTGGCAAGGGCACCACCAAGTCTGGTGTATATACACTTTGTGAAGTTTGAATTACCAAGAATCCCAAGATATCTGGAGCAGAGTAAGCAAGGGAATGACCCATGGGGCAAGATCATTTTGGAGCATGTAGGAGAAAAAAGGACCTCTATTTTAATTCCGACTAAAATGAGAGGTCTTAGAGGGTTTGATGTGAAACAAGATATGACTTGCATGAGGATTTATAACGCAACCAGCATTGCATCAAGTGATTCTCATTTTTTAATGCAATTTAATCACAGGGTCTAATATATCCACTTTATTATTAAGGAAACTGAAGATTAAAGAGAATCAACAACCTCACCAAGATCACGTAGCTAATGAGTCACAGAAGTAGAATTCCAACCCTATCTTAAAAAGTACAAGTCATCTGAAATTTGACATCATAAAAGATGAGTGAGAAAAGGTGTCGAAAATAACATCTTTAAAATTATTCAATATGTATAGAAATAACAGGAGGATAAGAGCTAAAAATGTCAATAGATTTTTCTTTCTGTTTATGATCCTTAATATTAAAGTTTATACAATTACTGACTATGGGGAACAGATAATAGTCAATGCTCAATATATATTTAAGAAATGAATACATGATATTTTAAAATTAGAGAGAGGAAGGTGCATTTCAACATGTAAAGACAGCAATACTAAGGCACTGTGGTAAACTGTAATCTTGTTTCAACACTAGATCCTCCCCACCCTCCCACCAGGCCCATTGCTGCAGGAACATTATACTTTCTTATCACATTATCTTCAGCCTGGACCGTTTGCCTTACATTGGCTAATGAAATGTGAGTGGAAGAGATGTGAGACATGTGCCTCCTGTGAGCAAAATCTGTAAAAAAATGTGTAGTCTCACAATCTCCCTTTTTCATATCTGCCATGAACTTGGCATGGCCCAAAAAAAGGGTAGTTCCTCAGCTGGAGTGCCAAGATGAAGAGAACATGAAGGGAGCCTCAGACAATATGTAATATGAGCAAGGAATAAAGCTTTGACTTCATGGAGTTTTTGTTGTTGTTGTTGTTGTTACAGCCGTATCAACTTGCAAAAGCCACTGAATAGAGATAAAGGGAGAAAGTCGAATAAATTGAAAACTGGGAGGTCTTCATCTCATGGAGTGGTAACTAAAATCTTATGCTATGATTGGAGTTGAAAGTTTCTAGCAAGTTGAATGACTAAGAAGAATCTTTTCAGAAATGAGATAAATCTACTATATATATATATATATATATACACATCATGTATATATATTTCATAGATATATATATATATACACATCATGTATATATATTTCATAGATATATATATATATATATATATACACACAGTTATATCTCTTTAAATGGTAGTTAAATAGATAGCCTAGTGAAAATGTACCAACTAAATATAGATAGGGAGAATCTGTGAATATTGTGCATCTCAAAGACTTCTAAAGTACATCTATATTTTAATTATTAGCAACTCTTTACTTTTAAACAAACAAAAACCATAAGAATAATATAGTATAACAATATAATAAGAATAATTAGAATATAAAATTTAAACCACTTCTGAAAGACTGTCTGAAAAGAAAGCCAAGAATCTTAATATAATCTTCAGCCATGAAATATAGAGTTATTGACATTTCTTTTTTTATATATGACATTCCAGACTCATACACTACACAGCTCCTCGAGGAGCTTGTCTTAAAGACATCACTAAAAGTAACAAGAGAGTGTGGCCAAGATAATCTAGACATTTCCAAGCACTCCATTACTCCCATGTCCCGAATAATGAGTAGGACTACATACTGGGTAGAAAAATAAAAATAAATGCTCTCTGAAGATAAAAGAGGAAATTAAAATTATAAAAATAAATTTGACAAGCATAATATGCATAAACTTCAAAAGCTATCTGAGCCAACATTCTGAAAGATTATTCTATTCTATATTTTCAAGTTTTTATAACTAATTTCCACGAGCTCTTATTTTTAGTAACATTAATAATAATAAAACGTACAATGCATTAAGAATCTATTTGGTAGTGGTCATTGTGCATACTATTTCACATAGTCTTCACACACCTCTAAGAAGGTGATACTTTCACTACCTCTATTTTTTGAGAGAATAAAATCAGAACACAAAAAAAAGTCATGTAATTTGTTGCTGTTAAGTATCAGTGATAAAATTTTTAAGTTGACATATTATTCCAAAGTGCATTCGGTTAGTATTTCAGAATTTTTTCTATAGCATATTAAGACTTTAAAATAATTGTTTATCTTTAAATATTTCTTAAGACAATTTCTAATTTGATTTATCCTTTTTACCAATTAACTATCATCCAGTAGTTTCTCAAAAAGGAGACTGTAACCCCTACCAGATGTAGGAAGTCTTTGTGCCCCTCAAGTGCGCAGCACAACTGCTACATGGTAAGTATGAATGAGCAATGAGGTCAAAACATCTATCTACATTAAATTAATGTATTTCATTTGTATTTTAATCAGAAAAGCTTTATTAGAAAAATATAAACTGGGAATTATTAATTGTGACATTAGAGATCTATATCAATTTCAGAAATAATCTATTAGGAAAAATGAGATTCTGTGAATATAAAAGATTTCAGGAAAAGAGTAAGAGACAGAAATATCAAGATGGCGAAGTTCACATCTGTATGAAAAGGTATACCTATAGGCTTAGCTTCAGGCTAAATGAGAAACAAGGAAAAATTAAATTATTGGGTTTAATTTTTTAATCAGGAAGAAACTTTCCCTGACATAGATCTAAAAAATTATTTAGGATGTCATATTTAAATCTCTTGATAAAAGATTCACTATTCATGCCAACATTTATAAATTTATTTTCTTCTTTCACCAATCATTACCCAAATATGGCTTTGGATTTAGTGCAAAATCAGGATCAAAATAACAGTATTATAAGGAGCATGACTCTAGCAAAACTTCTCTCTAAGGCGGGGGAAAACCTCATAGAATCATTGGTCTCATGAGCAAATCAGGCAAAGTTCCACTTAAACAGTTAATTCATTATAAGTAAAGCCAAAAAGAACATAAACATTTTTTAGAGATTTTCATAGTTTCTCTAATATTAGTCAAAGGGGCTTCCTTCCTGTCTGTTTCATTACCACCATGAAACACTAAATCATGATTAAGAAATTTGTTTTCTGCAGTTTTCCAAGTTTTAGTGGGTAGAATTAGATATTCAATTAACTTCAGAGTCTGGGCTGCATAGAAAGAGAGAGCTATATTTGTGTTCTATAAATTGATACCATGGGCGAGACTAGGTAAAGCAGTTGTTTAGGAGCAATGAAGGTACAATAATCCAATGTGTGGAAGTGGTTGTAGCCATAGCTCATATTGGAGTATAGCTTTACAAAAACTTTCACACATATTGTTATACCTTTCCCATGTGGGCATAAATGTACAGTAATTAGGCCGATGATTAATTCAATTAACTTCTCTGACACTAGTTCATGTCACTGGAGACTTTCATATTCCTAATCCTATGCCAATATAAACTTGAGTAGAGTGAAGGACCTGGTCAAAACGGGAGCTCTTAAATGGGCAGAACTGACATAAAGGTATGCCTATGAGATGCCTTTGGAGAAGCTCATCTAGAAATATTTATAAAATAATTTCAGTGATAAACCTAAAATTATTCATTGTTTCTGAAACAAGCTCAAGTGTACCTAGCCTATTGTTTTTCCATATGACAAGACTCAAAATCACAATTAATTATATGAAACTTAATGGCACTACAAGTCTCAGTCCGACTAATGTGAGGAATTTTGGATCTTTGTTAGTGAACCATGAATGGAATGACAAAGCATCTTTCGTTCGATTCTTCTTTGAATATAATTCAATGAATTATTACCTAAATAAGTACTAATTATCTTGATCTATAGAAGAATTTCACTTTAGACAAGAGTTTTTTATATAATGTGTACAACTTGCCATTTCTTAAAAAGCAGAGTTTGGTGTTGTAGAACAATAGTGATGGATCACCCTTCTTTTCGCTCCCTTTCCTACTAAACTGTGGCAAAGAGTAAAAAAAAATATAACACTTCATTTATAATGCTATCATCATTCTCAATATGACCTAACCAGTAAAAACTGTAAAATCAGCAGTGGATCCAGACCTAGGGATTGTCTTTAAAGAGAGAGAGAGAGAAGAAACACTTATGAGTTACATCCAAGAATCTGTCATTAGCCTTAGGGATGAAGTTTGCTCTTGGCTACTGCTAAGCTCAGCGATTGCTACTGCTCCACTTCTGACTACTTAAAAAAAAAAAAAAAGATTTAGAGAAAATTTTAAAAAGGAGCCTTACTGTGAAAAGCTTGGTAATAAACTTCAATTGAAAAAAAATTTTTTATTAGGTGCCTACAATGTGCAAGGCAGGGAGCTCAGGAGAATGATAAGTAGTTTTCTCTACTACATAGGCCCTGGACACTCAATAAATATGAATAAATGGATTGATTTGACAGGTAAAGGTTTGTAGGAATCCCTTTTACTATTCCTATGTGTTTTTAATTTCTAGCCTCATATAGCTCTTATAGAAGATAGTTTGAACAATGTCCAAAATATAGATGAACTGAGCTTATAAGACCTAAATTATTCACATGATGTGATTGAAAGTTTCACATTTTAAGGGTGTATTAGCACCTCCAGGTCACGGGGTTACCAATCAGTTTGCTATATAAGAAGTAGAAGACTATGTCATGGACTTAGCAACTTAAAGCAGGGTGATAATGAGGCCAGAATACATAAAGCTAACTCTTTAAAACCCCTAATATTCCACAGTCTTGCCAAAAAAGGAATGTGACTCGTACATTCAATTTTTAAAAATGAACAGGAGGAAGATGATACTGTGTCAATCATTATACTGTCACTTTACTTTATTTAATTCTTACAAGAGCTCTCAGAAATCAACACTTTTGATATCTCATTATACCATTGAGAAAACAAAGACTCAGGGAGGTTAAATAACTTGCCCGGGCATATGAGTTTTCGAGTCAGGACTCAAACTCAGGGAGTCAGGATCTAAATCC
The DNA here is from genome assembly GCF_902729225.1 of Pteropus medius. Classification (NCBI taxonomy): domain Eukaryota; kingdom Metazoa; phylum Chordata; class Mammalia; order Chiroptera; family Pteropodidae; genus Pteropus; species Pteropus medius. Next base: position 25,698,953 of record NW_024350319.1, on the reverse strand, counting down.
TATACCTTCCTGAGTCAGTTCTATAGGATTGCAGCAAAAAGCCACTGGGCTTGAAGGTAGAGTCTGTCCTGGATTTGTTCTACATTCCATTAAGCTGAGACATTTTGACATGTCTTTATCTGCTTTTACCTATAAACGAACAAACAAAAAATTTAAATTAAAAATAGGATTCTTGGTAAGATTTTTTTTTTTAATAGCAGTGCCAATTCTAAACTTATAGGTACTAGCATATTCAGGTAGCACTTCTATCCCTATAAGAGTAACACAAACATCCTGTCTGTATATTCTTTAGAGAATGTCAAGCAAATAGTTTCCTGCCCAGATTTCATGTCAAAATGGAGTTTGTTTCATGTTTTACACCAAAGAGAGGATCTGTGCCAAGTTTAAATTAAGAACAAAAGTCAAAGTAATGGTGCATCAGTTGTGGGTTTGGCAATGGCAAGGAAAAATAGCCTCAAAGAAAACTCATACCTTTTATGGAAACCAAATATTGACCGCAACTGGCACACAGAAAACTGCACGGACAAACAAAACTGCTGGATAAACAAATCAAAATTACATAGGAAGCTGACACCCATTCTTTACAGTGGAAAACCAAAGATAAAAATGAGTCACAAATTTTATATTCTTGGAAAGGATAAATGTTCACCCATCTGGTAATATGTTTTAAAAAATTTCCCCGAAGATGTCTAATATTTCCAATATTTTCTTTAATAACAAACTAAGAATAACTGCAATGTGTTAATGTCACAGAACTGACAATAAACTCAGTTGTGAAAGAAAAAAAACAGTCAATGTCTAATTCATACTGTGTAATTTAATAATATAAGATGTATTCTCAGATTCAGATAACATTTCTAGATTATGAAAGAAGAGTACATCTATATGTGTGTGTGTGTATGGATAGGGGTGAATATTGGATTTGAGGGGGGAAAAGAGTTCTTTTAAAATAATTCTATACAAAGATAGTTCTATACAAATTTTTGATGTAGAAAAACTTATAAGGATGTAAAACATTGGTCATCTTTTTTTGTCTCTTGTTATCCAGTGTCCTTATGTGTTTTGTTTTGTTTTGTTTTGCCCTGACTCACAACAGACTAAACTTTCATATGTTTAGCAGATTCTAAAGAAATAATAGTATAAATTTGTTCAAGCTAAGATCTCCTAAATCTTTGTAAAACGCTAAAGAACAAAACCCGTTAGCCCATCTCCCCTAAAATAAAAAGAGGGGAAAAATTCTTACAATTGGTAGTGAGATTTTAACAATCAGTAAGCAAATTAGAAGGGCAGTCATGTAGCCAGAGGCACCTTTGTTTTCAATTCTAAGTGAACTACAGTATATATATATATAAAAAAACTGTAATCCTGTTAGTTTATGAAAACCTTCAAAGTGGATATACTGTCATTTCTTGTGTTTTGTATCCTGCCTTTTTTAAAATTTTATTTTTGCCTGATTTGTGATAAAATCTACGTGAAACTATTTCTGACCTTCCCTTTTAATGTTAACTGTGTATCTTGTGATACGCTATTTTACCACTTGTTACTATATTTCACAACTATTGAAAACCACTTTGGTCTTTAAATGAAGATCTAAGGTCCACACAACACACTCCAGCAGGCCCAGAAGCTAATCAAGAATGTAAGCCCCAGTCATATCACATCTCAGTACTTACCCAGAGTCATCTTTCCTTTTGCCCTCTCAAAAATTTTCATTTATATTAAAACAATCATGCATCTTTAACTTTAAAAAAAAGAGAGAAGTTATAGTTATTCCATTTAATCTTTACTAAACTGAAGAATTCACTTTATTATATCTTTCTGGCAGCAGCTGCCTACAGCTTCCCAGGGAAATCAAGTCTGCTTCTTGAAATTTTCACTTGAAAGAAAATAATTCTAGCATCCGTTCCACTGGCAATTCAAATATTTGAAGAAAACTGGTCAGCCTTGTTTGGACCCACTAAGATATATCACATACTCTTTTAAAACATGGCCCACAGACGGCAGCACAACCCTCGGGATGCAGCCTAAACATCACAGAATGCAACACATCCATGACTTCTTTTGATCTTTACCACATTTCCATAGTACCTAAAGTTTTTATTTTTAGCACCTGCTTCACACGACTGGCTCATACTAACCTTATAGTCATATAAAAAGCCTCAGTGTAATCTTTTTAAAAAGCAGTATTTTACTATCAAGCTGTGTACACTCCACTACCTTAAAACTGTCCAAATTGACTTTTCAGATAAATATTTTTATTTTTTTCAAATAAAATTTTCAAATAAAAATTTAATACCATAATTTGATGCAATCCATCAACTCAAGCCATTAACTAACTATGTGCACTGATTTTCTCATCCATCATATTAGTGCTCCCTCCCATATTTCTATCATCTACAGAAGTGGATTACATATCTTTTATGACTTCATCTAAGTTTTAATTTTTTTCATTGTTAAATCCAGTCTCAAGGCTGAACCCTTCAGAGTCTGATCTTCAGCTATCCCTCAAAATAACAGAACTGTTAGAAAAGGGACATCCCTTTTCTGTTTACAATTATGTTTCCTTCTCTGTTCATATGATGTACACTAGCACTATCTGGTCAGAATCACTCACATTATAAAAGTAGCTCAATTTCAGCTTTCCTTCATCATGCTTGTCATCATTAAAGAAAAACGTCTCTTTTCAACAGTTCTGAATAAGACTGTGGTGGGAAAATCTTTCCCACTTCAATTTATGACATAGAGAGTTAATTGTCAACAATGTGGGATAGTTTCTAGCATAGGTATAACATCACAATTAACTGAAAAGGCTAACTAGAATCTTAATCATGATCTTGAAAGCTTAATGTACAATTTCTTTTGTCATCTAAAAACAATAGAAACTTTGGATTTCACAATGAGTAAAGTAAAACGCAAATGGAATATGCACACTGATTGTGGCAATCAAAAGTCTCAGACAGCTTCATAGTGACACCACTATGACACTGAATAAATCACTAGTAGGGAGTGATAGCACTGGGCTCTTCCTAGATACTGTTCTATGAGATCAAAATGAAACAAATATATAATATTATTTTTTCACATGTTATTTTCAGATTAACAATTTAAAATGATTGTTTTAATCTGGGAAATACTAAATAGAGTTTACCCAGCAGTCTTTATTTTTCTTAGGTAAAACTTCGTAACCAACAGATTTAATCTATTCTCATAAATGCATTTTATAATTCGATAAAATATTTACTTAAAAAGAAGAAAAAAGAGTCCATATCAATTATAGCAAGACACTACTTTCAAGGAATCAAATATTTTGGGAGACAATTATAATACCTATCAAAGTGTGACTGAGTCTGAAGTGTCCCTTTAATTTTTAGTTTTTTTTTTTTTTCTGGCTTTTAAAACTATTCAGACTATATGACATTTAGCAGAACTAAGCAGTAGAAATAATAATCCTGAAAAATGAGTTCTTATTTCATCTTTCCAAAGCATGGGAGTAGCTGAAATGCTGCTGTATGTGAGAAGAGTTCCCAGTTGGCTACTATCTCAAATCTCAAGTCCAAAGGCAGAGAAATCTTCTTGCCTGGTGTACAGGCATTTTGCACCAGTCATAAAGTGACTTTTTTTTTTTTTTAGCAGTAATGCACTGTCCAAATATATCATAATTTATAATTATTTCTATTCCCATAATATTCCTTTCCCCATCTCCTTATCCAAATAGATTGGTATTTTGTAAGAGAGAGATTATTTCTTTAATGTCTACATATTCCCCACAGGGCCTAAAATAGCATTAGATATGAAATATAATATACACATACATATACATATATATGTGTGCATGTGTGTGTGTATATATATATTATATATGTATAAAATCTGTAGATAAATTGAAAAAAGCTTTTTAATATCCAATAGGCTATGAAGTTTATTTTTATAAGGCCTCATTACTGTTTAAACTGCAACTTCTTTGTGTTGACTTCTGTGAACATGGAACAGGGGATTTCACACTAGTGTTTCTGGGCAACCATCTACAGTTTTCATATAAATTAATTTGCATATTGTCTAAGGCTGCTTTCACATTATGACAATAGATTTGAGTAGCTGTCATAAAGAATATGGCCCATAAAGTAAAAATTATACGCTATATATCCCTGCAAGAAAATATTTGCTAACCCTTGCTGTCAGTAACATACACAGCAGATCTTTACTACATTTTTGATCTTTACTACAGGAGGATGGCAGAAGCTATCCCAGTGTAACAGATCTTTCATCTATTTACCCTTGTTATTATCAGCTTTTCAACTGGACATCAGGTTACCACTCTTTACTAATGGATCCTGGGATATGTCCCTATATTTGGACCTTAAGTATTTAGCTAATCTTATGTGTCTACATAGATTTCAAGTCTAAATTTTCATAGTCAGGTCTTCTTGACCCCTGTTCCATGTTCACATATAAATCCCTGGTCTCCTATTCACCTGAGAGTTCGCTGTCATCCCATTTATTGTGGAAGTTTATTTTTCTTTGTCCCCTTCTGCCAAGGACTACCAGGAGATTACAAAGCCATCTTGATTGACTCAGAATACACATGTAACCTCACTGAGAGCTTCCAATTGCTCAGTAAGCCTTTGATTCAGTCCTAATTAACTTCTTATTGCATTCTCCTCCACAGTTGACCCCCAAATTCTCTACTATCATCAAAAATTTTCAGTCTACCTTCCCTCCCTCAGTGACCTCACTCATTCAAGGAGTATTTAAAGAGCAGATGACCCATTTCCTAATTTAAAGAGAAGATCATGGTCCCTGGAAGTGATGTCTTGCAATTTCCTTCCTCTCCTCCTAAAGATGTGGCTGGCTTCATCTTAACTCATCCTTTCACCTGGCTCCACTGTCCAAGGCAATATATTTTTTCTATCCTCCGGGGCTTATCCCCAATCTTCTCCTAGACAATCTGTTCCATCTATCACTCTTTGCTCCTTTATCACTATCATTCTTAGCTTTTACAAGAACCAATGATAGCCACCTGGCTAAGTGACCCAAACTCCTACTGGGATAATAAGAGGACAAGAGATAGCTTCAGTCCCATGCAGAATAAATGATGCAGGACTCACCACTAACAAAGTATTGGTTTTAATTACTAACTCACATGACAAAGTCTAATGATATTAAAATCAGCAAAGATTACTACAACACTGGTTTTTAACCAAATGAAATTCCTCAGTCCTAGGTTATTTTTTAAATAAGATTATATTAGAGAGTTCCTTATCACCATCTAAAATAAGATGCAGAAATATGATTATTGTTCACTCCTTAAAATGCAAATCTTACATAGAAAGGAGTTATGTAGTATCAAAGGACATCCTTGTGACCTGTTTGGGAACCACTACACTCTTTAAAGTTCATATCTGCAAAAAAATCCATTGTGATTTCTAATTTTAAATAAAATGTTTAAATACATCAATTATTATTATTACTATTATTATTATTATTATTATTATTATTATTTCCTGACACCATTAAAAAGATAGAAAGTAAAAACAAAAAATTCACACCACAATAAAAAACTAAGTATAACAAAGAGCCCATATAGACTTTTAGGAAATTCCACACTCTACAAGCTCCCTGAAATTAGATTGAGGAAAAACAATGTCCTTATATATGCTTCTACTTATTAAATATACACCTTTCTGTAAAAGAAGTTCAGAATACACAAGGCCTCTAACTTACTTCTATAGCTCCTGGCTTAGAAACTCAAGACCTTGAGAACCAGACCTAGATAGCCATTTTTGTATTATGTAGATACTTGTCCCATTTTCCTTTACTATTTATCCTTTACTCTAGTCTTTCATATTTCATTTGTGTCTAAAGTCCAAGCAGGAACAGAGAAGAGAAAGAGGAAAATAAGGGTTTGGAGCCTGGGAGCAGTAGTCTCTCTCTTTCTCTCTCTTTTTTTTTTTTATAAAAGGTTTTCTAATCGTTAGAGAATTATTTGTTGAAAAGTCTTCCAAAAAAAAAGCAAGAAAGCAAGCAAAGAAAGCAAGCAAGCAAAGAGAGAAAGCAAGCAAAGAGAGAAAGAAAGCAAGAAAGAGA